>NC_134710.1:366001199-366324084 GCF_043290135.1 Rhipicephalus microplus
TAACGACTAACGCTAGTGTGCTGTTGTGAAATTAGCTCCTTTGGCGGATGGCTTTTCGATCACAAAAACCCGGACCTACTTGAGACACGTTGGTGTGATGGTCTGGCTAGCTCAGAACTCGAAGACCAAGTTTGGGCCATCCAGCCGGCCCGGGAAGTGGCGGAAAAGCCAAATCTTACCGCGACCACCCGGGTAGCCTAGGCTAGGCCGTCAATCTGCGGGCTTCCCATAACGTTTTGTCACTGCACTCTACCTCCGAAGTGAAGGATGATGGTGAGTGAGACAGTCGCATTGTTGGTGCTGTGCCCTGATGGCAGAAAGAGAATTTGTGGTCTAGAACGTGCTTGTTCTTCGGCGTCATTATTACCGTTATCATCGTCAGCAGCGGCTATGGCGCACAATTCCGACAGCGGATAGACCTCGGTCTTAAAAAGATTAGCCCCTAAAAGAGAACAGCGAAAGTCACAAATACTCATGAAAGACAACAAATAAAGCTTGAAGTGTCGCCAACTAGATATAGGTTAATTTCGCCATCGTGCTCGCTTGGTCGAATGCGTTGCGTTGTATTAGACGAGTTTTACGCTTGGTGGCGGTTGGTGAAAGTTGTTTTCGCACTTACCCGGTCTTCTTGCAATAACACGATGTATTTTATTTATAGAACAATCATGTGAAAGATACATCGGTGAATTAACTAACATAACTCCAGCTTCTGCTGCCAGTGAACTGGCGGGACACCCAGCGGATTCCCGAACGTGTATTTGAGTTTGAAAGAAGCCTTTTTGGTTATATATGTATTTATCGGCACTTTCTAACCTGCATGTCTTTCCTGTGTACATATGTTGGTTCGCGCATGTGCCGTTATAGCAACAACCACTTTGTAGTTTGCCTAAACTGTATTTTAGCCCCAATTATTAGTTAACAAATCATTTCATTCGCAATTCACCTAGTGCAATCTATCTATCTATCTATCTATCTATCTATCTATCTAGCTATCTATCTATCTATCTATCTATACATCTATCTATCTATCTATCTATCTATCTATCTATTTATCTATCTATCTATCTATCTATCTATCTATCTATCTATCTATCTATCTATCTATCTATCTATCTATCTATATACATCTATGATTTTGTGCTCTCGTGGCCGTTTCGTACTGTATGAGGAACATAACATAAACGAAAATACGCATTATAAAAACCATGAAATGCATTTATTGAACAACATGACACACTTGTCATGGGTTTCGTGCTCTCCAGACCATTTCCCTAACTACCATAAATACCATAATTTGGGTGGAGTGACGTGACTGCACGGTGAACACGAATGGTAGGTTGTATCTTGAAAATCATTAAGAGCATGTAATATATGGTATTACTTACATGCAACTCTGGTGGTGCGCTTCCGCTCATTCCGTTAGCTTGATATATACCACGTTTATCATTGGGTGTTATGAGGGCATGAATAAAATGTGTGGCAAGTAAGTAGAGGAAAGTAATGAGTCATGACATGTATGTCATGTGTGCCATCACTTACATGCCGCAGGAATTCCAGTTTAAGTGATAAGTTCATTGGATTGCTGCATACGCAGAAAATGGTGCATTAAAATTGTAATATTTTTTTTCGAAATTGCTGTAAAATATTCAAACATGGACTTTACTGACTCACTTTGTTCAATACATTTACCTTGCTTTCTGCATTTTTTTTCAATCGAGCTTGAACTACCATTTCGAGCAGGTTCGTATTACTCGGCCGTCCCGTAGTGTGCGTGTTAGATCGACGACGAAAACTGGAGCACAAACAGATTCGCTTTCAGTCTGCTCACCTGTTAAAGATTCAGAAAACTCTCAAACTCTACTGAAAATCTGCACTTCAGTACGACCACAGGTGAAACTCCTAAAGTGGCTGTGTGTTCCAAGTCACTGTGGATTACGATTAAATGAGCCGGCCGAGTTCTCAGCAAGAGTATCCCTTGTCGCTGGCCCCATATATATCGTACACGCAAAAGTAGAATGCATCGCCACTATCAGATATACAAAATTAGCAATTTGTACAAATATGATGGAAACAATAACTAAACGCACAGTGCCTTGTTTTTCATTACCGCTGCATTCCTGTTACCTTTAGTCGTCACGTATGTTTCTTGTTCCCTTAGGTACTCGGCCCCATTTCTTATACATACGCCCAGATATTTGTATTTATCTGTTTTATTTGCATGTTATTTGCATATTTGTTCGAAGCGCCATCGCGTGGACAACACCAGAAGCATAGCCAGCCGAGTGCTTCTTGTTGCAGAAAAACCAAGAGACGGCGCTTGCCAACACGCTTACCCACCAACACAATTGCCAAAGAAAGTATCTATGATAATACTCAGGGTAGTTCTCTACTGTTTGAGGCCAGGACGGGAGTATTGCGAACTAAGACATATCGGGCCAAATACGAAGGGGTAGATACAGTATGCAGTGCGTGTGGAGAGGAAGAAGAAACTGCCAAACACTTGATAATGTTCTGTAAAGGGCTTCACCCTATAGTTCAAGATGATGGCGCAGAGTGTTTCAGAGCACTGGGGTTTAAGGACAGGGAGGGCAAAACTGACTTTAAGCGGTTAGAATTGCCTAGAAGGAGGTTATCTGATTGGTGGCTAAAGTCAAGGCACGAGTGAAAATAAAACCCTTCACTGCAAAGTACGAATCGTCAACCTCACTATTTAAAGGAAAGAAAAAAGACAACTCTAATGGTTAGTTCACTAAGTATTACGGCTAGGTGGCGTTAGCTGCTGCCCGAGCTAAAGGGTACAGCCACATCCATCCATCCATCCATCCATCCATCCGGTTAGGGTGCGTCGATGCGCGCCCAGGAGCGAGCATCGAGGCATTCTGTAATCAATTTTATTCTTATTCTAACTAAAACATAAAGTTATTTACATGTGAAAATTGTCTGACTGTTTTTTTCCATGCCACACTCCCTTCTAGGTCCATTCAAAAATCCCAAACGCTCATGCAGTTCTTATGACCAGTGTAATAGACCTTGGAGATTGGTGGGCTGTCTACTTCTCTTAACTGGAGCCAACGTTTTTAGTTTACTGGAGAATAAGCCTTCGATATGAGCTCTGGACGTAGCGTTGACAACAGACCCTGCAAGGTTTTTTAATTGGTTTTCCCCACGATAAAAGCTGTATTATTTGTGAATTCCTAATGGAGTACAAGCCTTAAATAGAGAAATGGTTTTTATTCATTTGTGTATTTTTATTAATTCATTTGCGCCTATGGCAGTGCTATGAAATGACTTTGAGATGTGGGAGAGAAGTGATTTATAATGAAAAAGGCAAATACAAACCAACATAAGGCACCCAACATGAGTGAATCATTACTCTTAATTTCCTAACACATTCCTACTCTTTCCCGGTCAGCTTGCACTAATGCGCTCACCTGGTTTACGGGAACTGTACCGTAGTGACAAAGTAAAGTTCCTTCCTAACGAACAGCTGAGCTCCCTAACGTCGAGGTTTAGACCCTTCCTACGCACCCACTACGGGGTCCTAAGGTGGCGGTGCTACTTCAGTGGGCACCACTCCGTGTTTTAGGCACTGTATGCTCGCGCACTGTGCTCGCTATCTCAATGAATAGGTTTGAATTGTACCAATTGACAAAACTATGGATCTCAGCTTTCTGATGACAACTATTGTTATTTCCTGGTCTGAAGCATTAGCTCATATCAATGATAAAATTTTGAGCAACAAAAAACGTTTTCGTTGAACAAGCATTCGTTGTACTGCAAGTACGGCAAAACTGTTCAACATAACTAAGCGAAATATCGTCATCATCATAATCATCATCATCATCATCATCACCATCAGCCTAACTACGTCCTCTGCAGGACAAAGGCCTCTCCCATGTTCTGCCAGTCAACTCGGTCCTGTGCTTGTTGTTGCCAATTTATACCCGCAAACTTCTTAACCTCATCTGCCCACCTAATCTTCTGTCTCCCCCTAACTTGCTTGCCTTCTCTAGGAATCCACTAAGTTACCCTTAATGACCAGCGGCTATCCTGTCTACGTACTACACGTCCGGTCCATGTCCATTTCCTCTTCTTGATTTCAACTATGATATCCTTAATCCTGGTTTGTTCCCTACTCCACTCTGCTCTCTTCTTGTCTTTTAAGGTTACACCTACCATTTCCCTTTTCATTGCTCGCTGCGTTGTCCTCACTATAAGCCGAACCCTCTTTGTAAGTCTCCAGGTTTCTGCTCCTTAGCTAAGTACCGGCAAGATGCAGCTGTTATATACATTCCTCTTGAGGGATAGTGGCAATCTACCTATCATGATATTAGAGTGCTTGGCAAATGTGCTCCACCCCATTATTATTCTCCTATACAGTTACTTCAGTCTCATGGTTTGGCTCCGTGGTTATTTCCCTTCCTAAGTAGACATAGACTTTTACAACTTCAAGTGCACTATTACCTACGTCGAAGCGCTGTTCTCTTCCAAGGTTGCTGTACATTACTTTCGTTTTCTGCAGACTAATTTTAAAACCTACTTCTCTGCATGCTCTCCTTGTCTAACTCCGTAATCATGATTTGCAATTCGTCCTCTGATTTCCTCAGCAATGCAATGTCATCGGCGAAGCGCATGTTACTAAGGTGCTCCGATTAACTCTTATGTCTAACTGTTCCCATTCTAAGCCTCTGAAAACCTCGTGTAAGCATGCGGCAAATAGGACTGGGGATATTGCATCCCCCTGCCTTACACCCTTCTTGATTGGTATTCTGTTGCTTTCTTTATGAAGCACTATGGTAGCAGTTAATCCTCTGTAGATTTCTTCCAGGATGTTTATATATGCTTCGTCGACGCCCTGATTCCGCAGTGTCTGGATGACTGCTGATATTTCTACAGAATCAAACGGCTTTTCGTAATCTATGAAGGCTATGTATTGTGGCTGGCTATATTTAGAGCACTTCTGTATTACTTCGTTGATAGTATGAATGTGGTCGATTGTTGAGTAGCCTGTTCGAAATCCTCCTTGTTCCTTTGGTTGATTGAATTCTAATGTTGTCCTAATTTTGTTAGCAATTACCTTTGTAAATTGCTGGTTTACTACGGAGAGCAAGCTGATCGGCCTGTAATTCTTCAAGTCGCAGTCATCCCCTTTCTTATGTAGTATTAGGATGATGTTAGCATTCTTCCAAGATTCTGGTACTCTCTCCGTCAGGAGACACCTCGTAAACAGGGTCGCTGGTTTTTCTAACTCAATCTGTCCTCCATCTTTCAGCAAGTCTGATGTTACCTGATCCTTACCAGCAGCTTTGCCCCTGTGCATGCTCTCCAAGGCTTTTCTGACTTCTATAATTACTGGTGTGGTGTCATCTGGGTTACTACTAGTTCTTATGCTAAGGTCGTGGTTGCGCTGGCTACTGTACAGATCTTTGTAAAACTCCTCCACTAATTTTACTATCCTATCCCTATACGTAGTTACTTTGCCTTCCTTGTCCCTTAGTGCATACATCTGGTTTTTGCCTTTCCCAAGTTTTCTCTTCACAGCTTTGACGCTTCCTCCGTTCTCCAAAGCGTGTTAAATTCTCTCCATGTTATACCTTCTTTGATCGGATACCTTAAGCTTAATAGTCAACTTTGAAAGCTCTACCAACTCTATTTTGTCTGCTGTATTTGAGGCTTTCATGCTTCGATGCTTAATAATGAGATTCTTCGTTTCCTGGGACAGTTTGTCAGTGTACTGTCTAACTACAGTACCTCCAACTTCCACTGCACACTCCGTAATGATATTCGTCAGATCATCATTCATTGCGTCAACGCTAAGGCTGTTTTCCTTGATAAGAGCCGAATACCTGTTCTTAGGCGATACTCTGAATTCCTGTACTTTCCCTCTCAGTGCTAGCTCATTGATTGGCTTTTTGTGTATCAGTTTTTGTCGTTCCGTCTAGTCTCTTTTTCTACCTTTTGTCGTTCCTCTAGTCCTAAATCTAGTCGATTTCAGGACCATACCATTCAATGGTCACTGCATCGTACCTTGCCAAGCACTTCCACATCCTGCACGATACCTGGGTGTGCACTCAGTATAAAGTCTATTTCATTCTTATTATCACCATGTTACAAGCTGCCACTCTAGCGTCGCCAGCGCGAAGTCGGCGACGGGAATGACAGCAGGTTGGTTCGTTCCGTACGCAAGCAGGGACAGTGAAGAGATCAGAGACGTGGGAAAACAAAACAAACTTTACTCTAGTGATATTGCAGCAACACGGGATCTAATACAACACTTCTATACAACTAACAAAATACATCGACACTTGATACAACTAAAGAAATATATAACAGAAACAATAAATCAGCTTACGAAAGAGAACTATTACAAACTACACAAACTAACAAGAATACAACTACGGAGGAGAAAGTTCGAAGATATAAACAGGTGAAGGCATACGTGTGATGACCGGCAGCGTTGTGTCCCCGACGATCGGATGCGAGAAGTGGAAGAGAGTTCTGGCATGACTGCGATGTCGGCGGTGTTGCAACGCTGGTGGCTCCGGGAGGCTAGTGCTTGCAGGTGACTTCGAGCAGGTTGAGCTAACTCGAGGCGAAGTCCCGATGTCTACGTTGCAGACGTTAATATCGCGTCACAGCTAGACGAACGGCTAAGTTTAGGTGGCCAGCCGATACAGAGCCACACTAAAAACTTCTAGAAGAGATGCTTGTTGATCTGTTTCTACACCATCTTGGTCAGCGACTAGTCTGCCTAGCAGGGCAAAATCCTGCGCTTAAATCCCCCTCGTGTCTCCTCGCTCTCTTCCTTGGGGACAAGAGACCTCTACCTGGGTCCAATCATGCGCGTTTAATTGATGGGAAACTCCGCCCCAAAATATTTTGACTCCACCCCTTTTTAATAGGGAGAGGGCCCGCAACTAGCGAGAGTGACAACCTGTCGGGTTGTTGTCATACGGCTTGGCCACCAGAGCGTTTCCCACGCTTTTCTCCGTGGAAACGGTCAACCACTTAGCTCTCAGCCGGGCGTCTTGTAGTCTAATCCTTGTACGGGGTATACCGCGGCCTTCTACGACCTTGCAGACGTCGCCACGGTTACAAAAGGATTAATTGTCGGCGGCGACGTTCTAAGGAGAGCACCCCCATTTTGCACTTTATCGGTTCCCTTTCAGGTGCCGCCGTTTCTCACGGTCACTCGGGGAGTAAGGCGCCCGTTAATTGCCGTGACGCGGTGTCGCCGAAAATAGCCGTCCGTGACATTGCCCCCCACTTTCAGAATGTTATTCATAACATTTGTTCGCACGGAGGGGAATTTTTCCGACAACAAGGAACAAAACACCACCAACAAGGGAGACATGAGGACTGTCCCTCTCATACACAACATAAGTAGGCAGAGTGCATCAAAGTAACAACAAAAGGAAAAACAATACAATGGTTAGAGTACCAGCTTCATTAACACGCAACAATATCAATGCGCCATACAAACAAGAAGAGGAAATAGCCGTGTACGGCAGCCATCAATACAGAATACACTGCACGAATGTATACTACGAAACAAAACGGAACAGGTGCGCTCCTCTACTGTAGTGCAATCCCTCAATGTGCATTACAGCAAGTAAAAACAACCAATGCACCAAGCAAAAAGAAAATAACTCAAAATACACTTCTTATACAATGAAATACGTGCATACAAACAGAAAACAACCGACGGAAGGGAAAAAAAAACATGCTCATAGACCTCAAGTCTCAATGCGCGCAACAACTGTACCGGATCACGCCAATCTTAATCAATTTACGAGATCATTCGGTTTATGCTAACATCTTCCTCAAATGTTCATTCATGCCACATCCCCATGGCAGTGGAGGAATACGATGCCACACTAAACCTTTGAAGAAACTAGAAAAATGACACATTTTCTCGGTTTTTACCTTATGCAAATTTTCGCACTAATGATTAAACTAATTCGACGCTAACTCTCAGCCTTTGGTTCGGCGGTTTTTCTTTTGAAAAATTTACACCGCATCACGTAACTTACAAAATTTAAAAGACTTGAATACGCATCTTGACGTACCCTGCGTAACAGTATTTAACACGCCTGTGCAAAAGTTACTCGAACTGACCGTTCCCCCTTTTTCAACTAGATTCTTTTGAATCGCACCCGATGGGGTCGTGGTGCGGGCAGTTTTCGAGCACGCAAGAAGCTACAAAATGCACAAACTCTAAGCAGTGCACTGCCGTCATACCTCATTTTACACTTGGGCCTGTTCCCCTCTGGAATTTGAAAGTGACGCCAGTAGCTCGGAGGGAGCCTGTGCCATTTTTCTTTTGTGTTCTCCCCTATGCGGTATTTAGCCACTCTGCCCTTTCGACTCTGACCCTTCGGCAAAGGCCGCTTTCCCGAATTTGTCGAACTGAACCGCACGCGCACGCTGCGTTGGGGTGGCGTACCTCGTTTCCTCCCTCTACACCTGGCTCGCCGTTTGTGCTTCCCTGAACGCCACCATTGACGTTCCTTGAAACGTACTAATGGCCTACCCTCTCGTCTTTCTTGCGACTGAGTGGGGCCTGACCTAGGCTTGCGCAGCGCAGTGCGCTTCCGCTTCTTTCGTTTCCGGCGATGTTTGCTTGCCCCCTTTCTCTCGATGCCATCATCAAGTCGCGTCGGGAACTGAGAAGTCTGGAAGCTCGTTGGAGCTTGTGTTACATTTTGCCCCACGCTCAAACATTTTGAACTCGGTGTCACGACGGACTGCCGGGCCAAATTATCTTTGTTAATGCTGACGAAACCATTAACTGGGCCCTCTCCGATGGCATCGCTGCACTCCTGAAGCGTCGCGTTCTCGCTGTGTTTAGCCACTGTGCTAACCCTATCTGCATGTGACGATCTCGAGACGTCCTCTCGAGGCATGAGGATGGTTCCCGGCTTCTTACTGGGTCCATTAGGGCTGCTGGCACACCCCTCACCCTCGCTAGGACCGTTTTTTGATACTGTCTCTACCTCGAGACCGGCCAAGGCCTCGTTCTCTACATCATTTATATGGAGGCATTCGAGAATATGCGGGCCCTTTTCTAGCGCGATTTCTGGTTCTGGCGTTTCATGACGCGCTTCAATGTCCAACGCTTTCCGACGCGCCTTGCTTTCAGACTCTTGTCTTTCTGCTTCGCGCTCTTTTTCAGACTCTTGCCTGAGCTGCTCTTCTTTTGTTCAGACAGAAGTTCCGAACATCCGGAGCATATCTGCCTTAACTACCTCGTTGTTCGCGTTCTGTTGACTGAGTTGCGCAACAGCTTCATTTGCCTCGCAAGGCAGAACCGTGAGTAGCCCTTGACACCATGTGTCTCGCTCAAATGACAGTTTCTCGCCGGCATCGCCGTGCTCACTGCTGGATCGGCTCACCCTGCTACCCTCAATGAGGCGAATCTTTAATTGCAGTAACTGCACTTCCCGTTCTCCGGCTTCCCTTGCCGCTTTCCTTGCCGCTTCTTGTTATTTCGCCCTTTCTTTGCGCTCTCTCTCCTTTTCCTCCCGTTCTCTCTCCCTTTCTTTTTCCTCCCGGGCCAGTGCCCGCTCTTCTCTGGCTAACGCCTGCGCCTGTTCCTGCTGCTCCTTAACCCATTGTCTCAGTTCGGCGCCCTCGAGGCCTAACTGTTTACCGTACGCGATCCACTTATCAACATTCATACACTCCATACTGCAACTGTCACTATAATGCCACTATAAAACAGCGCAATCATATGCAGGATGCAACCGCTTCAACTGTGCGGCTCTATCACCACGCTGTCCGCACGGTTCTCGTTCACCCCTCACTGTCTTACTCTTGTACGGAACGTCCTGTCTCGCGGACGCCAGTTTTGTTACAAGCTGCACTCTAGCGTCGCCAGCGCGAAGTCAGCGACGGGAATGACAGCAGGTTGGTTCGTTCCGTACGCAAGCAGGGACAGTGAAGAGATCAGAGACGTGGGAAAACAAAACAAACTTTACTCTAGTGATATTGCAGCAACACGGGATCTAATACAACACTTCTATACAACTAACGAAATACATCGACACTTGATACAACTAAAGAAATATATAACAGAAACAATAAATCAGCTTACGAAAGAGAACTATTACAAACTACACAAACTAACAAGAATACAACTATGGAGGAGAAAGTTCGAAGATATAAACAGGTGAAGGCATACGTGTGATGACCGGCAGCGTTGTGTCCCCGACGATCGGATGCGAGAAGTCGAAGAGAGTTCTGGCACGACTGCGATGTCGGCGGTGTTGCAACGCTGGTGGCTCCGGGAGGCTAGTGCTTGCAGGTGACTTCGAGCAGGTTGAGCTAACTCGAGGCGAAGTCCCGATGTCTACGTTGCAGGCGTTAATATCGCGTCACAGCTAGACGAACGGCTAAGTTTAGGTGGCCAGCCGATACAGAGCCACACTAAAAACTTCTAGAAGAGATGCTTGTTGATCTGTTTCTACACCATCTTGGTCAGCGACTAGTCTGCCTAGCAGGGCAAAATCCTGCGCTTAAATCCCCCTCGTGTCTCCTCGCTCTCTTCCTTGGGGACAAGAGACCTCTACCTGGGTCCAATGATGCGCATTTAATTGATGGGAAACTCCGCCCCAAAATATTTTGACTCCACCCCTTTTTAATAGGGAGAGGGCCCGCAACTAGCGAGAGTGACAACCTGTCGGGTTGTTGTCATACGGCTTGGCCACCAGAGCGTTTCCCACGCTTTTCTCCGTGGGAACGGTCAACCACTTAGCTCTCAGCCGGGCGTCTTGTAGTCTAATCCTTGTACGGGGTATACCGCGGCCTTCTACGACCTTGCAGACGTCGCCACGGTTACAAAAGGATTAACTGTCGGCGGCGACGTTCTAAGGAGAGCACCCCCATTTTGCACTTTATCGGTTCCCTTTCAGGTGCCGCCGTTTCTCACGGTCACTCGGGGAGTAAGGCGCCCGTTAATTGCCGTGACGCGGTGTCGCCGAAAATAGCCGTCCGTGACACACCATTAGGGCTCCTTTATGTCCACTTACGGTTCCCTCATTTTCGGTAGAAGGTATTCAAAATCCATAAATTGTTGAGTTTTGCGAATTCTACTAGTAGCTACCCTCTGGCATTTTTAGTACCGATGCCATAATCTCCTACTACCTGGTCTCCAGCCTGTTTCTTCCTTACTTTTGCATTGAAGTCTCCCACCAGTATAGTAAACTGCGTTTTACCTTACTCATTGCCGATTCCACGTCTTCATAGAAGCTTTCAACTGACTAGTCATTATGGTTGGACGTAGGCGCATAAGCCTGTATCATCTTCATCTTGTATCTCTTATTGAGTTTAATTACTATACCTACTACCCTTTCAGTAATGCTATAGTATTCTTCTATGTTGCCAGCTATGTTTCTGTGGATAAGGAATGCCACTCGCAGTTCTCTTCTGTCATCCAAGCCCCGATAAAAAAGGACGTGCCCGTTCTGTAGCACTGTATAGGCCTCATCGGTCCTTCTAACATCACTGAGTCCTATTATATATCATTTAATGCCCTCTAGCTCGTCAAATAGTACAGCTAGACTTGTCTCACTAGATAAGGTTCTAGCGTTAAACGTTGCCAAGTTCAGGTTTCAATGGCGGCCTGTCCGGATCCAGAGATTTTTAGCACCCTCTGCTGCGTTGCAGATCTGACAGCCGCCATGGTCAGTTGCTTCGCCGCCGCTGAGGACTGAGGGCCGTAAGTTAATCGACGTGTGCATGTGGGAGGTAGTGGCCAGATACTGCACAGGAGGGGCCAATCCTTCTCCGGTGAGAGAGTGCGTTACCGGTGGTGGTCACTGGTGAGGCCGCACCCCAGGCCTCTTAAGCGAAATATACTATGCTTTTATACGAAGGTCTGTTCAAGGCTTCTCTAAAAATATATTGCAAATGAATTAACTAGTCATTAACTTACGCTCCAATGAATTTGGAAAGGTAATTATAGTTTATGCGTGAATATATTTTTCATTTTCAATGCAGAATCGTAATATTCAGCGGTTCTGTAGGCTAGAATTCAATTACTTTCCACGCGAAGTTACTTCGTGCTCTTACGAAAACGTGAATTTTATTATCTCTATGCTGCAGATTATGGCTCTACTTGGTCACGAATTACCGATAAGTGAAACACCTACCTGTACAGGCTGAAACCAGAGTCCTTCAGTACATTTACTGGTCGTGAAGCTTCGCCGTTACTCTATGGGAGAGCTTTGTGCGCTGCGAGCAGACCGCGAGGCGGCGCTGCATCACTGCGTGGTGTAAGGTCTCTATATAGAGGGACTTCAGCGTGGCGTAGGTTTCCTCGATGCACACGCCCCCTTCCGCCGCCTTCAAGGGGGCGCGTTTGTCGAGGAACCCTAGCGTGGGGCATCGGGCAGGGCGGAGGAAAGCTGGCTGCTGGTGCTGCTGTGGGGTCAATGCATATTATTGGGGCGTGTCATCGGGTAGTTTTTCACCGCATGATTATTATTGTGCCTAGTGTGTTGTGCCTGATGATCGAGAAGGATACCGTATACCAGCTGGGTAGCTGGTTGCCTATCCGGTTAAAAAGAAACGACAAAAAAGTCTCCAAGTTCTTGCTGCCTGCAGACAGTTATCGGCGAGAAAAGTGGAAGCGCGTCGCAATACCGCGACAAGAAACTGGTGATTTCACATTGTTTCCCCGAATGTGCTCATTTGCGAAAATCACTTCGATGAGAGTGACATCGTTCGCATGGACCAGTGGCTAGTTGGAGGTGTTGTTGTGATGTCACCACGTGACGTTTCGAAACTTTGCCGACGCTGTGCCGAGAATTTTCCACGCCCTCACGGCGTACTAGTACAGTGCAAAAACATGCAGAGCTCACCCGCCTACCAAGTGCTGACGGGAACCGTCAAGGAGTTGGAAACTGTTTAGGCTGCATCGACACTGTGCATGAGCCATTTTGACATAACTGCAATGGATATTGACACATTTAATGAATGCGAACATATGGCTGCCTCTTTCTCGTTTCATGCCAGTAGGTAATACAGAAGCCCGATGAGTGAAGTGCTCACCGTTTTTGTTTACACAGACACTGAGATGATCAAAATTGTAAAGGTGATATGCCGAACAGGTGGAGCTAGATGCAGCTCCTTACAGCTTGAAAAAATCAAACACATCCATTGCATGCAACAGAGACTTCAGCGCTACCAATATATGTTTGCTAGGTTGAGGGAACGTTGCATCCATTGCATGCAACACAATTGAGGGAACAACACGCTAGGTTGAGGGAACGTGTTGCATCCATTGCATGCAACAACAATGCTGTACAAAACTTGCGCAAGCTGTAAAAGTGGGCAAAGTTAATTTTCGACATCAAAGCGTCATGAGCACAAGAAGATAACTTTTTTGCGTCACGTGTTGTCGCCTCCGACGCGGGACGCATGCAGTCGGTCCATTTTCAAGTTTGAAGAGACATGTAGCGCTTTCACCTTTAAAGTGAAAACAGTGAAGAAAGACAGGAAAAGCACAGGATGAGTTAGGACCGCGAAAGTAAGGACCAAGCAGAGTAAAGGACCGAGAAATTATGTGGCATGGCCAACCAAACTTTAAAACCGCTACGGCACCGTAGTGATAAGTTAATGCAAAACAAAACATGAAAACGAGGCAAACGTCGTAGTATTACTTAATCCTCATCACTTGCACAATTAAAAGCACTGATTCATTCAAAGTAGTCGTTCGCTTAATGAGTGCGAGGCAATTCATATCTAGAAACACTGAATATATATGTAGCCTGGAAAATTGGGTATGCGCTGTAAAACGTTGCAACCAGTGTACTTCGCGACGTGGTAACAACCACCAGAGTCGTTGAAGAGCTCTGGATTGTGCACAAATGTTCACTAGGTGCTTAAGAAAGGAAACAATAAGCATGCTTTTATTGCGGTAACAGATCTTACAGTGGATTCAGCATGCCGTTAAATTTCTATCTTCAAGGCCTCATTTGACGCTGAATTTCACTGTATTAGAACTTTCCCGCATTTCCTTGAAAATAATAGCGCTCGGAAGACGTATTCAACCTTCACGGCTACATTTATTAACGTTTCACAGCTCCGGCACGTGCTGTACAATCGCAGCGCCATGGACGCTCCGATGCCCCGCCGTGGGCAAGAGCACTCCTAGTGGATGCTCCTGTCTCTCTATTGATCTTTCGACGAAACTTCATGACCAGTAAAAGTATTAAAGAACTCTGCTAAAACGTTGAACTCTTATGAAACGAAGCAGCAGGTTCCTATGTAGTCTTTTACAAAGTTTTTTTTATTTATTGGATAACCTGCTATATGGCATATAATTTCAGTCATTTTTCTGCTGGCTAGTTTCACAGAAACTTGTTTTTTTTTTGTTCTTTTATACACTAATTCACAACGATTATTGCACCTTAACGAATGCACATTGTGTCTTGTACCTACTTGTGCTCACTAACTCGCCGACCCAGGGCTTCAAAATATTTTCTGTAAACCATAAATATCACCGGCGTTTTTAAGTGGTAGCGCCATTTATGAAATGAAAATAAGTAGTTTTATTGTAGTTGCTGCGTTCGTCAAAAGTGGCGCCACTAAACATCACAAAGTCGGTAAAGCAGGCATGGATGGTTTCTCGAGGCTTCATAGTTTGCCCCACTAGGTAAGTCTAGTCGCCGTGCCTAACTTACGTTTGCGGATTTATCCAGAGACCTAACGCCTCATCAGCACCAACTGTAAAAGGAGGAGGGCTTAGTTAAGCCCTCTTTCCACACGCACTACATCAGCAGATGGAGCAGCCACATCTAGCGGCAAATAACTTCAGAGTATTGCACACTCGTCGCCCCTCGGCAGAGCCAGCGTTCCCTGGCACGTCTTAAGTGATGTGCACCTCTCGTGCTTTGCGTATTCCTTTGAGTGTTTTTGTACCTGCGAGGCTCGAAATTGTGACAAACGCCGCTTACATGCCGTTCAAATGCTATGTATGAACTTCCGCTTCAACAGCGACACGACGGTGAATGTTCTCAAAGCTTATAAATGTCGAGAATTTCAAAGTAATCCTGCAGAGCCTATTGCCGACACCTTCCACTCACTAGCACAAGGAAGGTGTACCCAATCAGTCAATTACATCCAAGTTCACATGATATTGTGATAAGTGGAACTTCATCGAATATACAGGAAGTTCTGATCAACGTGGCAGGATATGCAATGTATGGTGCCGTGGAAAAGCTCATCATCATCATCATCATCATCATCATCATCATCAGCCTGACTACGCCTATTGCAGGACAAAGGCCTCTCCCATGTTGCGCCAGTTAACTCGGTCCTGTGCTTTCTGCTGCCACTTTATACCCGCAAACTTCCTATAGTCTCATCTGCCCACCTAACAGAAATTTCTGTCTCCCCTTCATCCGCTTGCCTTCTCTTGAAATCTAGTCTTATCCTAAATGACCAGCGCTTATCCTGCCCTGGCCATGACCATTTCTTCTTTTTGATTTCGACTACGAACGGAAAGTTAAATCGGGCTAAATTCAGAGACACGTTGGCTCTAAATAAGATAATCAATGTCTCTGCCACTTATGACTACTATGATGTCGGGAAGTAGTTCGACTAAGGAGGGCTACTCTATCTAGCAAGAGCACTTTTTCTTACAGCTATTTTGTCCTAGAGCAGCTTGCTACGCAACCAGAACTGCTACTTATGCCCACAGAACACCGGCTCGTTACAAAGCTGACTGTGCCATTGTTAGTTAATGAGTTCTGACTTCGACGTCCGTCAGCATGGCCACATCAACAAAATAAGGCTGCAACGTATCCTGTGGTACTGACGAGCATTTGGCTGAAGAACTTTTCGGTTCCGCAACTTGAATGGCAAACTTGTCGACACTGCCTGTAAGCCAGTGAGTGAAACAGCTATATCAGGTCCACAATAGACACAAGTTCTCTCGACGTCATCCCGCAGGCCATTTTCCGGCATGGTCGGGTTAAACCTGCCCACCCTCGCTTGGGCTCTCTGGACGGCCAGGATTTGAAAGGTCAGATTCTGGGCCTTAATAAGCCTGTTCGTTTCATCTTGGCATAAAAGTCAAAAGAAAGGAAAGACACAACTTTCCAAAATGAATAGGTGCATGATGATATAACGCAAGCATAAAACAAAACATTAATTTGTAAATGCCTCACTCCCAGATTAGTTTTGCGTTCAAGTTTCCTTAAAACTACCTGCAAGTTCATACTTCCAAGAAAAAAAAACGTTACGCAGAGAAATTCTTAAGAATAGCGCTCTATATATTTACCGATCTACCCCCTTCTTCGACGTCATGTCATTTTTGCAAGCACACTACTTTGCAACGATGCTTTCAATGTACAATAATACCTTATGGCAGTGATGGAAAAAGAAAGGAAGCAAGCAGTGTGCACTTTGCATGATAAGTTCATGCCGGCTAACCAAAACGTTGGGTTCCTATGCTGAAGAAAGCTGCAAATAACGTAAGATTTTTTTCTTTTATTGTGTTTAACGTTCCGAAACCAGCATAGGATTATGAGGGAAGCTGTACTGAAAGACTCCGGAAATTCAGACAACCTGGGGGGCTTTAACGTGCACCTCAATCTAAGCACACGGGCCTCAATCATTCTCGCCTCCATTGGGAATTCAGCCGCCACGGGTGGGATTCGATTCCACGACTTGTGGGTCGGCAGCCGAGTGCCTTATTCACTAGAGCACTGAGGTGACTAGATAGTGTAAGATTCTAGAAAGTCCTAGAGTTCCCACTATACGACACAGGTGTCTATAAAAGCCTTTTCTCATCCGCACAAACACCTTGCCCTCATCTTTCTCTAATATGGAGTCCGGTGCAACCATTCGTGGAAACCTGTTCTCCCCACGCGGGGTGGTTAGCATGACGCCGGCGGAACCGTGGGAATATCAGCAAACAATAAACGGGTCTTAGTTTACCGACTGCAGCGAATAGTACCGATGACTGTGCCAGCACTGACATTCTAAACCCTGTGCTGAAATTCAAACCCTTGTGCAAGAAAGTTAAGGTAACGTGCCTTGAGACCTACAGAAATATTCCAACACGTAATTTCCAGTAGATATTCTTCTTGTTGACACATGTATTGTATCTACGCACTTAACAATTACACTCGCGTAACAGTAACATTTCCACTTGACTTTTTTTTCGAGTGCTCATCGCCCATTGGAAAATCAAAGATGGACCTGTGTTATGCTTCTTGCAATGAATGACAAGTGATTGAACATAGTAAACATAAACCTTGAATAGCGCGTAAGAATTAGACGATGCGTGTATAATTTACGCTATATGGACTCATACTTGAGTGACCTGGACATGACAAAACTGTCATTGACCTGCGCACGCCTATGTCTGCCAGGCGATGCCGGCAGACAGGTGTGTGCAGGGCCCCCTTCAGGAGAAGGAGACAATGAATAATCGCATCGCCCTCCTCACTTTCAATTCATTGTAAAGAGCAGACTTCACGCACCGACTCTTAGGAAACTGAGAGAGCGGGGGCTGCCCTGCCCCCTTGTGTGCACGTCTGTGCTAGCCGATATACCTAGGAAAATAAATTCAGAGAACAAACACATATGGGCTCAGGTATGTCGCTATTATGTACATTTTTCATGAAGACCCACTGGGTGCTGTCATAATCGCCTATGACTCACGAATATGAATAGCCCCCTCCCCCGCCCTCCCCCTAATTCTAGGCCCGATTGGGCTGCTACTTGTCAATCTGTGTGTTCGTGCGCTTCTGTCGCATCTAGAAAACGACTGTCGGTGAAAATGCAAAAAAAAAAAAACAAAGCTACGCGTGCTTTTTCGCGATGGTCATTCCATGACGCTCGCACTGTCAGTGCTAGGTCTGGTGAACTGGCATGAATTTCATAAAGCAACAACCTTCGTGAGACCACTTATTCTCATAATTTGGCCAGCACCCCAACGACGGTCAAAGTAAGACGGAAAACAGCGCGAACCAACAAATTATGCAACATATTCCATGTGATCCCATACATGTACCCGGTGCTCCATTATACTCTCATAAAAATATTCAGAAAAAGCATGTGCTCTAGGCGTTTCTCACTCTTTTGCACTAGTGGTAGTCATGTGTTCAACTAATCATCAATACGACTCACTTTAAGTAACCTTTTTATCTTAGTTCGAACGGGTGGAATTTAGCAAATAACCCTAGAATCCCAAGTTTGTCTTGTGCTGAAATATTCCTCGCTGTTTGTGTAGCGTAACTTACACTGGCTGAGGTTGAGCCGTTTCGCGTGGCTTACGGTAAGCAGTTCTCAAGCGCGAGGAGCACTTTGACATAACACGACGCACAGCTGGTGCGCCAAAGTCCTAGAAGTTTCTGGAGTGGCGTGTCACTAGTGGCACTTCACTCACGTGAGATCGCTCGCTCGCTAGTCCTTACGTCCGTCTATTAATGGTTCGTCCATCCGCCGATCATCCGTGCCTCCGTGGTTCGTTCGTCAAGTCCGTCCATCTGTGGTGGTCCGTCCGTCCGTGGTTCGTCCGTCCATCTATATGGTTCGTCTATTCATGCGTCTCTGGTTCATTCATCAAGTCCCTCCATCTATGGTCGTCCGTCTGTATGTGCTCCGTCCGTCCATCCGTAGCTCCCGATTCATATATCTTAGCATAGCCGGGCTAAGCCACTGTAATTTTTTTCTGAGAATAAGCAAAAGCGCGCAAAACAAACCACGAAGAAAAGAAAGAATACACACGCACTCATGCGACACAACTCAAGCCAGTGCTATGGTGGCTACCAGTGCCACGGCCACCACATTAAAAGGAAGTTAAGCGGTCATGCCAGTGCACTCAAGCGCTTCAAAGGGTTTTATTGACGTTATGTTCAATCGTTATTTCATGAACGTGCATTATAGTGAGCGAACGAGTGTTTTTCTGTTTGTTTGCGTGCGTGCGTGATTTCACACTTGAACGAAACGATACATGTCCGTCTGTGTTCCTCGCTTTTCGTCGGCCGATTCTGTCACCTCGCGCGACATGCAAGAGCCGCATGAGGCGAAAAAATCGGCCGATGAAAACTAGGAGCACAAACATGCAAGAGACGCATGAGGTGGTGCTGTGTTTCGTTTGATAGTCACATGAACTATTTATTGCTATCATTGCCTGAACTAATGTCACCTTTTCTGTACATGCGTCACTTGCGTGTAGCAACTGTCGTTCCTGCTTTTTTTTTACTTGTTCACTGTTTAATTTTACACTGGGCATTGTGTCGTTTTGGTGGGATTTCGAGTTTGCAGGGGGCAGGCCCCTCGTCAGGCTTTTATGCCTTTTCGCCGGTCCCCTTGGAAAATTGTACTTCCTGTTTGCTGAAATGCAAATTTCAACTCAAGTTCAATTCGAATTCAATACTCGCACGCACAGTTTGCTTCCTTTCTGGTAACATAGATGAGTGACGTCTTCGGGTGTCTCTATCAGAACTACTGATAATATGGCGGCACTGGAACCGCCATTTTAAGGGATACGCGCTGTAACGTGTGTGTTTTGTGTAATTGGTGGCCGGCTATAAACCACAAAGTCGTCATGATAATCACATGTTAATACGCCCAATCACATGTACTACGCAATATTACTGCTGCATTAGATGTCGTATTGTGAAGCTTGTATACAGGATGTGTGTGTTTGTAAAACATGAAAGATATTGTCCTTGCATTTCCAAGCAGGGGAATTTATTGTCATAATATTTTCAAGTAGGCGCGTGGCTGTATGGTAGAACACCTGTTTTGCCAAGCAAACGGCCTCCATGGCTGCGGTTCTCACTCGGACCATGGTATCAGTATTATTTATTTCGTTTAAATCTTCCTCGATTTCTTGGTCACAGACAAGAAGATTTCTCGCTCACAAACAACGACGCCCGCGCCGACGCTGACACCGGAAGCGGAAGTTATGTGAGACGAGCGAGCTCTTTAATGCTATCGTTTCAAAAGACGGGCCATCATTCAGAATTGTCAGTGTTTCCCAATGTGCAAATGTACAAACTGTGACACTCTCTGCAAAATTTCATAGACGACCAAGCCTCTTCGTGAATCGTGCTCGTTTCGAAGACAGTATAGAGCAGCCATACTTTGCATGTGTTACAAGAATTTTTCCGTAGCTTAGGGTAAGAATACCGGGCTTCAAGAATTGTTCCGTGACTTAGAGTAAGAATACTGGGATTCGTGTCGGCCGATGGTGCCAATACTAATATTGAGGAAAGTCGAGCAGTGAACTAGCCGTACGATGCCACCAATTTCGCTGTTCAGCTGCAGTGAGTACACAAAATACATGGTTTTACTTGACAAAGCCGCTGTGCGAGCGCATGAAGTTTATATAACACACTTTTTTCACCATCCTAAGTGACACACAATATTGAGCCTGATCATCGACGTGGTGCAGCAGTCTAACGTTGGTGTAGCCCAATAAAATTGAAATCGTGAAAACGTTCCTGTGGCTAACACAAACTTTCTAGTGATATTGGTTCTGATGTTTGGTTTAGCATTGGGTGGACCGTAGAGTCACTCCTCAAACACAAGTATTTCCGTGTTTCGGCTCCTCTGCCCAACTATCACATTGCGAGTTTTTTTTTTTTTTTTTTCACACTGGCATTGCACGGATGCCGCTGCTTTTAGGACCGAAGCACCTTAAGGCAGAGCCTTGCCCTTCCGATGCCTTTTGTCCAGGCTTGCACGCGCTGGGAACACTGGCCACGAGCGTGCCGATCGTAGGTAGAAGATGAGAACGATGATAGAGAGTTTTAGTCAAGTGTGCGCAACGGCCTAGCGCACGCATTGCCCGAGAGGGAGCATGGCTGCGCATGCGCTGTACGTAAGAAAGATGCGTGCGTTTGCGCACTCGAGGGATGCGTACACTAGCTCTCGGCTCTTACGTTGCGTACACTACAGCCGTTGGGTACCTTAGCAGCGGCTCTCGCAAGATCTCCCCCTGGTGAGAAAACGAAAACCAAGATGGCCGCGACCAACAGCAGCACAAGCCGCGGTGCAGTCATGGCGGCGAGTAAATCCCGCGTGCATTTTACGATTTCCCTCGATTTGGAGCTCCTTGCTTACGTGAGGAGCTTAAATTTGTTCGTGGACCCCGTGCAATAGACAGTTATCGCTGTGAAAATACAGGAGCTGATGGGGATACCCTTCAACGCCCAGAATGTCCGCAGTCGGATGGAGCTGCTCGTGAAGTTTTGGCTTTTCATGTCTTGACTCGTGTCAACTATGGTTGGCTATTGTAGTTTATTGCCTAACCACTAGGTGGCGCCGAACATCACTCCAAGACGAACGTTTTCACGCTTAGGCGCAGTCTATGTGCCCGTTGTTGTGTACGCTAAACTAATACTGTAGGAAGCAGCCTCAGCTGTAACGTACGTAGCGGGCTAGCCGTTGCGCGCGTACCGCCTTGTGCGCGGTGAAGTAAAACGCTATAATTGCGGGTGCCCTCGTGGCACGCTGTTTCTTTCGGTGCGGCGCCCCAAGAACGGTAAAATGCGCTTGCTTCTGGCTCTCTTTCTCTAAGGAAGTGCACTTCGTTAAGAAAGAAAGAAAGCAGAAAGAAAGAAAGAAAGAAAGAAAGAAAGAAAGAAAGAACGAAAGAAAGAAAGAAAGAAAGAAAGAAAGAAAGAAAGAAAGAAAGAAAGAAAGAAAGAAAGAAAGAAAGAAAGAAAGAAAGAAAGAAAGAAAGAAAGTAGGGGGTTTATGATCCCCCGGAGCTTCACCCAATCATCATTCACTTCGTGAATATGCTGTGATTTTTTTGGTCAAGTGAAAATTTACGCAAACATCTCGCTCGCAACACATGCGCCGTTGTTGGTGACGCACGTGGTATTCCTGCGCTGCCATGTAAAATTTTCTAATTTGTATGTATTATCCGCGCAGCAGACTCTTAACTCTGCCACAATCCTCACCAGAAACCCCGAAGTAGCGGAGCAAGTAGCTATAGCTATGCTCGACAGCAAACGGGAATTCATCTACAGCGACTCCAGGCCGGCCATCAAAGCCTTCGAACACGGAGTCATTTCCGACCAGGCGTTACTTGTCTTGCGCAGTGCGAACCCGAGTGCCCTGAAGCACCACACTGTCATCTGGTTCCCTGCTCATCTCGGCCAGGTGCCGGGTGCCCCATCCGACCTGAGTGAGATCGCCCATGATGCAGCGCGCGCACTTACCGACCACACCACCACAGGACAACCTCATCGCTGAGTTAGAGACCAATCGGGATGCACCCATTACGTACAACGACATAACAAAGCACTTTTACCTTGAACGCCGCATTTTTCCGGCCCCAGATCCGAGACTTAACAAACCGCAGGTGCTAACCCTACGCATAATATAAACTCACACGTACCCAAACCTTGCCAAGCTTCACGTTTATTATCCTGATGCATACCCCAGTGACATATGCGCCTCGTGTGGACACACGGTGACACTTGCACACGTGATCCGGGGGTGTATAAACACTCCTCCCGACTCTACCTCGAACAAGTGGGAGAGGTCTCTCAGGAGCTCACTACTCGCCGACCAGCACTGGGCCGTCCAGCAGGCCCACGAAGTGGCCGCCAGGTACTCCCTGTCGGTCCCTACGTGAGAGATGCCCGCTACGCGCTAAGCGCGTCCTGCAGGACTAAAATAAACTTTTTTTTATTACGTTCATTCCCCAGCTTACTTTTGTTGGCTGCGTATTATGAGGTTATTAAAATTGCCCATAGGGACCCTGGGAAAGAAACAGTGCACAGTGCTGATCATACTTGTTCCCCTGCAATTTTTTTCAACTGACATCCAGTAAATATTTCACAAGATAAAGCATCTCGACATGTTCCCACTGCACATGGTGTGATAAGACATTGAAGCAGGACCACGCCGGCTACTACGAGCCAGAGAGGACAAGAAGCATGCCGCGTGGCATTTTTCATATTTATTATATTCGCCAGATGACAAGGTCCTCAGACTGTAGTTAAAAGAGATATGGTACGGGAAATTATCAAGGCGAAGGGGAAGCCTTCCGATAGCTGCATCTTGCCATCCAGCGTCTTGTTGCGCAACCTTTACTCATTATTAAAAAAACTAGTATTTGCGCGAAAAGGTTGGAAAGAACAGTTCTTTCTTGCTAAGTGTCGTAGTAATACCATAACAAAGTATGCTGCTTCCATAGAGAGAGTCAATGAAAGGCAACCATCTTTCACATTACCCATTCACGCTCTTCCAACTTATTTGGATCTATTGACGAAAGCACAATTAACAACTTCCAGACAACAGAGGGGGAAAAGGTTCTCATGAATTTGACTGTTGCACTGGAGGCAATAAGGAACTACTCGTGGAAAACTACTAGCTTAGCAAAAGTAGATGTCGGGAATCCGGCTATGCGAGCTCCACCACATAATTACATATACGTCTGAATTGAAACATAATAGCAAGTTTTGGGTGTATATTGGTCAAGGGCCAAGGAAACTCTCTTTCATGGCTTTAGGAATTGTCTCGAAAATAGGTTCAAAAACATCAAATTGAGAACCACAAATTTATGGTTTGCGCCATAAGATAAGCACATGCACAGCAGTCGCGTCGCATATGTAGTACATACCTCCACATACCAATGGGCCTATACTTTCATTTACTACCTTAGGTTTCTTAAGGTGCCAATCTCGTGATAAATTTCTCATGCTACTACCCACACCTAATCTTTTCGAACAACTCAATTTTTGTATATTGCGAAAAATGTTTTAGATCATCTCAACGATACTATCAAATTGTACCAAAGATGGGCTGATTTAATAATTATACGTCTTAGAATACAACAGATTGTGGAAACGTTTCGAGATCCGATTCGGGACCATTTTTTATGCAATGTACTGAGATATGGCTTCTACCTTCTAGTATTGCGTAAAGAAAATTATAATAGAAGCTTATTCAAGAAACTTTCTAAGCTGTCATAACGACACTGTAATTTTCCACATCTGGGGAAAGAATAACAACCACGTTGAGTTGACGCTAACTTGCGAGGCATGTTAAAATTAAAGCTCTCCATTGATACAAAGGTCGCCACGTTTACAAACATGTCCACACACTGAATGACTTGTTCATTTTTTTATAGGTATGGGGACGCAGTTACGGCTTTCCGAAGCATCTTGACAGGGTGAGGAGGGGTGGAATCACCATAGCGGTTATTAGGTAATATTGGCGACGCGTGTAATATACCTACGATTATTTAATCAATCATACATTGTTTGTAGCTTTCGTAGGTCACATTCACTCGATCAAATAAATACAATCGCATCCGTGCCAGGTACGTGGGACGTTCTGTGACTAACGTTACGTTACAATGCGCAAATGATTCCACTGCAGCATGTATGTACGCAAAGCTTGCACCAACAGCTGAGGAAGTTTGCCATCAAGTGCCTAACAGTGGTACGAGAGTGCTGATGATGGCCATAGGGGCTCCTCTTTCCTACCAAGCAGAGAAAGTGCTACACTGTATCCAGGGGACCAAAAAAGCCCACGTCACTAGTTTTACTGTACAAGCTGGACAACAAGATAAGAGAAAGGAAAAAAGTCATAAAAGCTAGGTATTTACATACGTGCCGCATTAGCATAAGCTCTGAGTGTCGCCTGCGTCATCGTTTCCAAGCCAGCTGCAAAAACAACAAAGCCTGAGCTGGCGTCCATTAGCATTCTCAAGGTTGCAGAGAACGCGAGGAAGGGCGGCCATCGAGCGTTCGGCAAGCACTGCTACGTGGCGCGGCACTTTCGATGCATGAGGCGAACAGCTGTGGGTACGTAAAGAGGCAACTTGAAACGGGCCGACGTGACCCCAATACGAAGACCACAATGGACACAAGGCACGTCGAATTTCTACAAAGGACGGCTCGGGTTCCACCCACTCGTCGAAGCAGTTCAGGTGCCCCTTCCCACTCGTCCGCATCGCCTGTCAGTCCCGGGAGCCGTTTCATACACCTTTGACAATGTGGGCTTGAGCCAATTGATTGTACGTGACACTGAGAAACAAACCATGCCAATCGTTTCCAAAAAAAGGAAAAATGCGTTTTTCTGTGTATTTTAATACACCAGCCTCACTCTATTTCTCTGTTTAATTTCTTTTTTTAATTCCGCTATACCAAAAAACGGTCCATATATAGTTGTGTAGTGAAAGAACGGGCACTTCAAAACTGCAGTCGCGAATCCTCAGTGTAGAGATAACACCTAGACGGAACGTCTTTTTTGTACAAGTGTAAGTGTGTGTGTGTGTGTGTGTGTGTGTGTGTGTATGTGTGTGTGTGTGTGTGTGTGTGTGTGTGTGTGTGTGTGTGTGTGTGTGTGTGTGTGTGTGTGTGTGTGTGTGTGTGTGTGTGTGTGTGTGTGTGTGTGTGTGTGTGTGTGTGTGTGTGTGTGTGTGAGAGAGAGAGAGAGAGAGAGAGAGATTGGGGGTGGACATAGCCAGTATACCTCCACTGCTTCAGATCAATTAGCGCAAGCAAAATAATGATTTAGAAGTATTGTTATGTTAATGCACGCACGAAATTATTTCAGCAAGCTATACAGACCAACTAGCTCAGGTATGAATTCATTTACAGTATACCTTGCTTGGGAAAATGCTGTTCAGTTCTCTCTAAGGCATGTGTTTAGGCACCATCCGACTACTGCCATACCCGTTACACAAATAGCATGCTGTAAGTAAATTCCGTCGCATGTGAGATATGCATTACGAGTTAAGCCCTTTCAAAGTAATGTGAACGACTCACCTAAAGGAACCTAGCATTAATTTGTATGCCTCTCGCTGGGTGTGTGAATACTTTTTAGGGTGTTGCCTTTGATATGTTTTACATAGTTTAAAAACACCGGTATAATGCCGCAACATCGCTGACAACATCAGAGTAGAAAACGGCATACTACAACGAAGGCCAGAAACACCAAAAAGGACAACTGCTAACTAATTACACGTGCTCTTATTTCCGGTGTACAAACATATAGGGTATGGAAAGAGGGCAATATGGAGGAGAGGGTGACTGTTCCAACTCATGCACATATACTCTGATTTGTGGAAAAATGTGAAATGCTCGGCTGCGGAGATACGTAATCTTTTTTTTTTTTTGTTAGTGTTAAAGGAGGAGCTGATATACGCATTACCTGGAACATAGATGGCAAAGGTTTCATATATGTTGTGGGTGTGTTTATCACGCTTGCGGCGAAAGTTTCTGTCTGGTAGAAGTTTGGAGTGCAACCATAGTCAGCACTATGTATTGTCACGTGGTCATGAAGTTGATTAAGTCAGCAGGGGTCGTGTCCATGACGAAAGTGTTTATCTGGGCGAACCTGGGTACGGGAAACTGAAACTCAAACTACAGTAATACGCGCTGTACACTGCAGTGGGCAACACAGCGTCGGCCGTCAATAATCTTTTATGCAGTGAGATGCGTCGGCATTTATACATGCGGCATCGAAGATTTGTGCATTATCATTGGTGCAAGGGTCACTTCTCGAATAACCCCTTTAGGCGCCAATTATGATGCACTGTGTACGACTGTGTCAAATTCACATAGCAAAATAAAAGGAAGTTAACATTACATACCAATAAAGACAACGAAGAAATTTTTTGTTTGTGGCGAGTTTCAGTCATTACTTTATTTAGCTTGTAATTAACTAATGAGGCCTTTTTGCAGTAATACTTCTATTGTGATACAAAAAGAATCAAAACATAGGCCCCACATGTGCGCGTCAGTAGTCTTTTGACATAATTTATTTCGAATAAATAAAAATAGGATATATATATATCCTACTTTTATCCTTGTTCAATGTGTCCCGCTCTATAGAGCGTCACACATCGAACAGCCCGTCGAACATTGTAGTACTGCCTTCAGTAAATCGTTTTGTTACCGTCATATGCAGCGCAATGAGGTTAAGTCAAGACATATTGACTGTGAAAAAGCTTCAGTATATTAAGGGAACAGCGTATTCTGCTCAGATTTGACCACTAGTTCACACAATTAGAATAAAGAAGTTGCCTACACAAACGTAGCCATCGCCACAGAAGGGGGTAAACATACTTCTTTCGTCCTGCGTGTAATCTTGAAAGAATGACCTCAAACAATCCCGAAGCCTCACAAGCACTGCAGTGATGTGTGCGCCGTGCATTGATAATAGTTTGTGGGGATGAAATACGAATACACCACAGCCACACAATCAACGCACGTAGCAGTAAACAAAACGTTACCTCCTTTAATTGTACTGTTTTTAGATGTTCCCGCAGGGATATCTTATACAGCGGCTTGTCTGTTTTATTGTTATATAAAGAAAACAAATATACGCAAAATTTACATGCTTAGTCTGTAGGTATAAGCATATATATTATATATATATATATATATATATATATATATATATATATATATATATATATATGTGTGTGTGTGTGTGTGTGTGTGTGTGTGTGTGTGTGTGTGTGTGTGTGTGTGTGTGTGTGTGTGTGTGTGTGTGTGTGTGTGTGTGTGTGTGTGTGTGTGTGACGCTACGATGAAATGGGCGACGTGGCCTGGCGCATACCCCATGTTTATTCCACTCTCACTTCTTCCTCATCTACTTCGCCTAACCATGCCTGCCTTCTTACGTCACAGGATTCCCCCTCCTCCCGAAAGGAGTTGCGTCAGACGAACAGAAATTATAAACTGAACATACACGACTAAAAAGTGAACACATTCAAAAAAGGGAAGATCGTTCCATGTCCAAGGAAGTTTCCGTAAACACACTTTAGCTTCACAGCAGAGTGCAGCAGTCCGGTAAGTGCTGGAGTTCTGGTGGGCGAGGCTGACTGTTGCGTACTAGAAAACACAAGTACACCTTGAACGTTGAAACTGCAGATGATGAAACTGGTTGTATAATTGGAAAGAATGAAGGTGGTACGAAGGCTTTGGAGAACCAGCAGCATGATTTGTGTAGGCGTCGTGCTCTTTGCCTTGATTGGTACACATGCAGTACCACCCGTCTGTGTGTTTGTTGACCAAGACTGATGCGGTGATTTCTGCGTCCTTCCATAATACAGGGTGTGGTTTTGCGCCTTCTTCATCGCTTTTTGTCCTGTTGTCGGAACAGCTTTGATGGTAGACTGAATCTTGATCTCTTCTGGAGAAAACTTGTGCGATGTTCCTTTTTGCGAAAAAGAATTGAATTAGAAGACTTCTTTGTCTTAAGCAAGACATATTTAATTTGTCGTCGCTTCACTTGACCCGCTTGTAGACGCCTTTGTTTAATCCTCGAGTGTTCTTCAAAAGATTTTTCCGTTCGTAGTCGTCCTTGCTGGTGTAGCCCATGGAAACTCTGTTGTTCTTGGGCTTGCTTCTGCCTGCATTGATGGTGTTCATGCGGAAAGAGCTGAGGTGGCAGCCGTTTTTGACCATGGCACTAATTTTCTGGGCAACTTGATGTGGTGTCCAGTAGGCAGATGGTAGTCAGTGGACTGTTATGTTGCATTTCGGGTAATGAAGGTTGTGCGCTCGAATTTACTGGAGACTCTTCGGAGGCTCTTGTGACGCTGTTCCTAATGGACGCTTCTGGCTCTCGGCAACGTGTGCGATTTGATGCTTCTGAGCCTCCTGTGTTGTTAAGACTCCCAGGTGTCCGTGCACTGGATGGTGGCACCGTAGCAGGCGTAGTTTGGTCAGATTTCAGTCGGAAATGTTTGTCTTTCTCTGTAATAAATGAGTTAAGCTGATCTCATGCATGCATCTGCACTGAAGGGCCAGAACCTGGCTCAGTATCTTTAGGGTTCGTCACCTCTCTATCAACCGTAGTAATCATGGGAGATGTGAGGTGAGCGCTGTGAGCAACTGAAGAGCCAAGCGACGGAAAAGTAGGAGCTGATCGAAGTGCGCGAGACGGAAAGTACTGTGCACAGGGTGGCTCCCTAATGTGAGTGCTACGGTGCAGTGATGACGTAAAGATTGGTTTTCGATGGGACAGTTGCAAAACGCGGTGCGGTGGAGGGTACACTCTTCCTGCAAACAGATCTGGTTGCACTTCATTGAGAGGGTGCTTTAATTACTCTTGTTTCAAAGGCCGATTCATTTTTGGTGCCCCAATGCGTGAGCAGTGCTTTTGACTGCGGCGACCAAGTGCGATTATCTGTGGATGGTGGGTTATGAGCGAATCTTTGTCGTAGTCGTCGTTGTATTCTTTGAACCAAACGATCATTTCTTTTTTGATCTTTTCCCATGACTCGTCGTTTTGAAATATGTGGGTGAGGTAGAATTTGAAGGCCTCACCGGAGACGTAGTCGTTAAAGTTGGCGACCATCTCCCGTTCCGACCATGATGCAACGGCAGCGTGGAGCTCGAACAGGTCGAACCAGTCCTGTACAGGTCCATTGTCCACTGCGCCGGTGTACTTGAGGATGGGTAGGTCAGTCGATGATGCCGTCATGATGCTCGTCGATGTGTACTGCCGGTGTTGGATCGGTAGTTCATTTATGGCCAGGGTGCCTTGCGGAGAACCTTGTCGATGATGTGCGACTGATGAAGGGGCTGGCAGGTCTCCATCCTGCCGACTCGTGTGACGCTACGATGAAATGGGCGACGTGGCATAGCGCATACCCCATGTTTATTCCACTATCACTTCTTCCTCATCTACTTCTCCTAACCATCCCTGCCTTCTTACGTCACACACACACACACACACACACACACACACACACACACACACACACACACACATATATATATATATATATATATATATATATATATATATATATATATATATATATATATATATATATATATATATATATATATATATATATATTATATCACGAATTCGTCCTTTAGTCCATCATCTTTCATGCTTTTAGAGGATGCATATATTTGTACAGCAAAAATACTATTTAACGCACCTGTTGGTACTCAGTGTAAGCCCACTTTTGTCTTTCTTGTCTTCGTTGTATTGCGCTGTTTTTTACAATAATGATTTGCCAAGAAGCTCAAGTTGATGAAGTTTTAAACCACTTTTTCGCTAAGAACTTTTCTGCATTTGCAACCTCTCGCACATTTCCTTTTTGAAAACCTCCTCTACTTCATCTTCACAAAACTAAATCTCTCTCTCTCTCTCTCTCTCTCTCTATATATATATATATATATATATATATATATATATATATATATATATATATATATATATATATATATATATATATATATATATATATATATATATATATATATATATATAATGTGTGTGCGTGTGTCGAGAAGTTTTTGGTGAACTAGCATATACTTTCATGCGCTTCGTATCTTTGATACCACGATTCATTTTTGGCACGGCATATATGCACCTATGGACTGTATTCAGTTCGATTTATTAAAAATTAAATATGCTAGAAGGGCCTGCAAAATAAACAGGCGTATTACATAGACGAGTGCATGGGGGAAAATGTAGCCGTACAACCCGTTTCATTGGCCAGAGAGGAGTAGCTCGCTTACTTACACTGCCGCATATTGAGTGTAAAATGGTTTTCCGGCTGGCACAAATCCTATTTTGTACTCTTATGTTTGCTCAACATGGTTCAGCTTTGTGGCTCCTTTTGGTGTGTTGCAGTTCGCCATGCAGTACGGTAAGCTCAACGAAGCAAAAGTGCGGGTCTCGTGATCTGAAGAGCGTGAATATATCCTCGCTTGCGACACATGTTGTTAGCTGCCAACACATAAATTACATGGCTTAGCGAAGTATCATCGAGAATGCTCCGTGTAACAACAACTTTGCGCACCAAATTATGCAACGAAAAATTTGGTTTAGGAGACATTGCCAATTTGTATAGCACTGAACGAAGTCTTTAGCGATTTAGAATATTGGCCTGGACTCTGCTATGGTAGAGCACAAAGCTGTGCTAGCGTATACTTGGAAAGAGTTGTTTACAATTTGGAGTACTTCGTACTCTACTATGGGAGAGCATAAAGCCGTCCCGTGGGCCTTACAATGCACATGGCACAGTGGACGAAGGCACATACAGTGACATTTTGAAACGCTGCTGTAAGCAGTGAAAATAGACTATAGACGCAAATAGGCCTGCATAGGTGCGCAGGTCATGTGCGTATTTGTAGGCGGCGGATTTCAATACCTGGTGCTTTCTACAACACGTGTTTGTCAGGGATCAACTTCTTTTCTTACAGCAACCTCTTCTTTTATCTAGGGAACTTGTCAACTCAAAATTGTCACTCCCGTTGCCACATTCTAATGTAGCCTTGTAATTTTTTACGCATGAACGTCATTTTTGAATGTAGCAACAGAAGTGTTGCGCTGCTAAGCGCCTGGATATACATCCTTTTCTCGGTATAAGGGAAGCAGAAATCTTGAAAGAAAGAAAGAAAGAAAGAAAAAAGAAAGAAAGAAAGAAGAAAGATTGAAAGAAAGAAAGAAAGAAAGAAAGAAAGACAAAAAAAGACAAAAAGAAAGAAAGAAAGAAAGAAAGAAAGAAAGACAAAAAAAGACAAAAAGAAAGAAAGAAAGAAAGAAAGAAAGAAAGAAAGAAAGAAAGAAAGAAAGAAAGAAAGAAAGAAAGAAAGAAAGAAAGAAAGAAAGAAAGGCGTCAAGCTTCAAGTGGCCCCATTTTCTGATAGGTGCAGAGATCGTAATACTTTTGGTGTCTATAGTATGTTTCCTACGCGCCGTCGTACCCTGAGCCAACGCCTCCCTTGTTTCTTTTGCCTGAGTGCACGTAATATAAGCTTTATAGTTCCACTGTGTGCCCTCCGCACTCTCATTGTTTTGCGAGCGTCGCTTCTGTGAATGTAAAGGTCGCCGGTGATGGACGCCCACACCCCGCGGCTGCACACGACACTTATGAACTAAAGAAAATGGTGTAACATCTGCTTCGCTTGGAATGAAACAAACAAAATCACAGTTTTAGTAATACTGTAATAATTTACTGAAAGTCCATAAATCACGCCAAATGAACTGAGTCTCATCGCATTGGTGATCTCAGCGTTTTGGTGCGGTTCGATGGACTAAAGATGAGAGTATAGCGTGTGTGCGTGAGGGTGTGTCGGTTCTTCACCGTCGTCAACTTGGTTTTACACGAATGACACCGATTGCGATCTCCTGTGCAGTACGATTGGAAATCAGAACAGCCTATAGACGGTTACGTTAGGTACATGGTCTAAGAATGAGTTATGGGGATGACACTACGCCCGGCGCCGCGTCCAGATTGTGTTCGCCGCCTGGGCTGTTTCTTTTTGATTCAACAGATGGCGCTCATAGAGGGTGGGTTGAGGGGCTCGCTGGAGATAGGTTCCGATGCGCTTGCAGAAGTTCATTGAGGCGGAGCCTCGCTTGCTTATTACGCTCGATATACATATGTATGTACCTTGCTGTCAATAAATTTATACACTGTGATTCTGCTGTAACGAAATTGATTCCCTAATGGTATATGAAGCTTATTTCGCAACAGTGTTTTGTCGCATGAAAGCGGTCCCATTTGACGTGACAACACTAAAGAGCTCTTTCCGCTGAAATGTTGGTGTCAGTGGTGTCGGTGGTGTTAGCGTCAGCATCTCTTGTTCAGAACACAAAAACCAGCGTTGTCCGTGACAAAAAAAACGAGGTGTTTGAATTAAGGATAGCAGGTCGAGCGCGAAGGCATGCTAGTTGTTAGAAAGGTGATAGTCTGCATGGGTTTGTTGGTGCGTGTATGTGAGTGTTTGTGCAGTGTGAGTGCGTGTATTTGGTGACCGGTCACGTTTTGTGGCAATTTCTTGCATCACTCGTCCCTGACATAGCTCCACCGCGGTGGTCTAGTGGCTAAGGTACTCGGCTGCTGACCGGCAGGTCACGGGATCAAATCCCGGCTGCGGCGGCTGCATTTTTCATGGAGGCGGACATGTTGTAGGCCCGTGTGCTCAGATTTGGGTGCACGGTAAAGAACCCCAGGTGGTCGAGATTTCCCGAGCCCTCCACTACGGCGTCTCTCGTAACCATAAGGTCGTTTTGGGACGTATAACCCCACATATCAATCAACAATCTCCAACATTGATTGATATGTGGGGCTTAACGTCCCAAACCACCATATGATTATGAGAGACGCCGTAGTGAAGGGCTACGGGAATTTCGACCACCTGGGGTTCTTTAATGTGCACCCAAATGTGAGCACACGGGCCTACAACATTTCCGCCTCCATCGGAAATGCAGCCGCCGCAGCCGGGATTCGAACCCGCGACCTGACAATCTCCGACATAACAGACGTGGGACGCTGACAATCATAGTTCACGTTTGGTGAGGCATCTAAGCCTGCTTCAGGCCGTCGCCTTATAAGCGGTGTTGTGTCGTAAGTACCGTGGACGGAAGTGCACCTGCAACGTTGCCAAGTGTCACTGGACTGTGACGATTACACGCAATCATAGTTCGCGTTTGGTGAGGCATCTAAGCCTATTTCAGGCCATCGCCTTATATGCAAAAGTGCGGGTTTCGTGATCTGAGGAGCGTGAATATATTCTCGCTTGCAAGAGATGTTGTTGGCAGCCAATAAACAAAAATTATGTGGCTTAGCGAAGTATCATCGAGAATGCTCCATGCAACAACAACTTTGAGCACCAAATTATGCAATGAGGAATTTGGTTTAAGAGTGCTGGTTTTTGCCATACTTTCGGGGTGCAGTGCAAAAAAAAAAAGAAACACAGACAGAGACAGTGAGCGCGCGTCGCGTATCTACTGCGTGTCTCAGTCTATTTGTTTTTTACACAGCACCCCGGCAGTTTGAAATTATATAATCTTCTTTTGAGATAGTGACATAGCCAAGCCTTGATAGTTGGCTTCATGAAAAAGTATATCGATTCAACACTAATATAGCGATGAAAGAGGTAAGGGCGCGAGCACAGGCGACCACACCACATAGGTCAAAGTGCGCAAGCGCAGGCGGTCAGCCTCCCTCTGGTGAAGAACGATGGACGTTACGCTTTAAGTTTGCCCTTCAGCCCTTGTCACTATCTGACGGTTGATAGCAAACACGCCTCTGCCACGCTTAAATGGAAGCTGAAGGGATTGTAGAATTCAATCAAACGTCGTGTTTATTTAGAACCGACATTAGTGTTCACGATGTCATAATTTTTTTTCGTGGTTGAAGCAGCAGGAGCTTTAGAACAGGCGAAATAAAAGCTCGTCTTGCTCCGCCCCCACAGGCACGCTGAAAGTGTGGGCATGGAAACATACGTCATCTTCGTTTCTTCTGTCCTGGAGCAAGTGTTCTTTCTTATCGTCAATCATGACCTCCGTGACTAACCCATGACGTGCCGTTGCCGGAACTAATTGAAGAGGCCACACTTCAGCAGTGCTGTTGTTGCAGATGACGGGCCATGCCGAGGCATGAAGTCACGTGGCATGAGGTCACCGTGTTCGATCAGCGTCTCAAGAAGCGCAGCGGCCACAGCCCCTGTTGTTTCACCAAAAAGTGCTATTGGCGTTAGCTTTTGAGAACTCTCACATCGCTTTTCTTATTCAGGAGGGATCAAACTGTCCTTACACGCTCCTAAGTCATTTTTTAGAAAAGTGCTTTAGCTTCCATTTAAGCACCTCATAGATGTGCCTACCACAAACAATGAATAGCGTTAATTGCTCACCGCTTGGTCGCTGGAAGATGTATGCGTTAAGGCCAAGTGATTATAAACAAGTCGCCCCGTGAGGAATCATGCGTTCGAGTACCAGGTTCGCCGCTTTGGAGAACATTTCTTCTCAACAATTTTTTTTTTTCATTTATGGGTTATATAGCGGTGCATATGTGCAATGACGGCGCCGATCGCGAAAGTGAAAACCCGCCGAGACGGTCCATACAATTGCTATCACAATAAAAAATTCAAGGCAGAGCTCAGTCGAACACTACATTTTCCTGGAACGCAATCAGTCTCACATCCATCTAGGAGTTTCCGCCGCTGCCCGTGTCACCTTTCAAGATCGATATGCATGCGTAGGGGAGTTTGCCTTGTGTTGCTATATGGACACGGAGCGCCACGTTTTACTCAGTTTGCCCTCCACGGAACAAAAGCGTGCAAAGCTTCCGAGGTATGGATGGGGAGGGCGTTCTCGACACGCTACGCTTGTTCGCTGTACAGTAAACGACATCGTTCACTGAAAGCGCCGTTCCATTAGTGATCCGGGGTCTTCCTGCTAATTTGTCTTCTCTTTCAATAATGCAAATCTCCCAGTCCGTTTCTTTTCAAACGTTTGCGCTTGGAGACACATGACTTGCCACATCATTTCAATCAATTTCTATAGTCTAAGGGTCTTTGAGTTGTCGTTCGGGCAGTCATTTCTTTAGTGCTCCTAAACGTCTGCCTGCATAGAAATGAGTCATCGTGGAAAAGTGAAAAGTGCGTTAGCTTCTCTTGCTGTGCCGGTGTGTGGGGTATACGCTATATCGTCAGTGTGTTGGCTTTTTTTTTCTTTTTTGGAGGGGAGGGGTGGAGGTGATAATTTGGTTAGCTCCGAAATAGTGAACCTTATGGCATGCAGTAGAGTTGAATAAAGAGTGATGAAACGAGAATGAAGAGGGAATGACATGGCATAAAGCGAATGATTGAAGCTAGAGGAGTGGTGTCAGCAATAGTGGGTGTAGTGGTAAGTTGTGGGAGTGGTGGGAAGATTCTTACTTATCCGCGGTGGAATACTTACTCACTTTCTGCGGTTTAATACCACTACGATCTACGCTGGTCTCCAGACATGAAAACATCGACCGAGAACAGCCTTGCTGTTAAAAATTCTCGCGCTTTTCAGTATTTATCGGTTGCCCTACATAAAGACCCGTCCGTTGGAATTCCAGCAAGGGGTTGAGAAGGAAGAAAGAAAAAAGAGGAAAAAGCAGGGACGTTAACGATTCTAGAATAACTCGTATACTACCCTGCTCTGGGGAAAGGGACAGAGTAGTTTGAAAGAGATATATAGCGTGTTGTCCGTAGAATGCTTCTAAATGTACGAACGCGATATGAGATATTATTTTGAATAGAATGAGTGTCACTTGTGTCTCCCGTTTGTGCACTTGTCACCGTCAAATTTCAACGTATCGGCAAGTTCAACGCGGGAAGGCCAAACAGTGCTTTCAAAGATGAACATATTGTAAAGCCAACGTTTTAACCTGTTTTTCTTTTTTTTATATTGAATGATCTGTTTTCATTGCTTCGTATTCTGGTAATGGCACCTTCAATGAATTAACTTAAAGCACTCAAGAAGCGTGGTGCAAACTTTCGTACGGCTGCATTCGCACTGCACATTGTAACCAGTTTCATTGCAATTCGAACGCAGCGAATGAAACCTGTTCGGATGACTTCTACAGAATCGCAGAATGTCCTGAAAGCCAGAAATGTGGACCGTTAGGGGTACTTGCAACAATTTGGGCACGAAACATCTGCTCTCGGTGGCAAGTGCTGGTGTCATTTTTATGAGAGGCTCAAGACAATGAAGAGTTGATTGGTAAATGAATGGATGTTAGCGCCATAAGACTGCTGGCTCCTAGGTAACTTACGACAATGCTACCGAGTCTATTAAACTTATTAGCCTTGTTTGAAGCACATAACTGAATGACGACAAGCCAATTACGTTAAAGAGAATCTGCGCAAACTTTCTCGCGGATTCAGTTTTTTTGGCGTATATGTAGAGTCCTACATACTCACAACTCATACTCATACTCACAACTACATACTCATATCGGAAATGAATAAGGTAAAAACACAGTATACTATAGTGATGGGCGACTTTAATGCAAAGGTAGGGAAGAAGCAGGCTGGAGACCAGGCAGTAGGAGATTATGGCATCGGTACTAGAAACGCCAGAGGAGAGCTACTAGTAGAATTCGCAGAACGCAATAATTTACGGATTTTGAATACTTTCTACCGAAAACGAGAAAACCGCAAGTGGACATGGAGGAGCCCTAATGGCGAAAATAAGAACGAAATAGACTTTATATTGAGTGCACACCCAGGAATCGTGCAGGATGTGGAAGTGGTTGGCAAGGTACGATGCAGTGACCATAGAATGGCACGGTCTCGAATTCACCTAGACTTGAAGAAAGAACGACAGAAACTGATACGCAAGAAGCCAATCAATGAGCTAGCACTGAGAGGGAAAGTACAGGAATTCAGAGTGTCGCTGCAGAACAGGTACTCGGCTCTTAGTGAGGAAACCAACCTTAGCGTAGATACAATGAATGATAATCTCACGAGTAATATTAGGGAGTGTGCAGTGGAAGTTGGAGGCAGAGTAGTTAGACAGGACACTGGCAAGCTTTCCCAGGAAACGAAGAACCTAATTAAGAAGCGTCAAATCATGAAAGTGTCAAGTACAACAGACAAAATAGAACTGGCAGAGCTTTCGAAGTTGATTAATAGACGTAAGGTATGCGATGTAAGAAGGTATAACATGGAGAGAATTGAACACGCTCTGAAAAATGGAGGAAGCGTCAAAGCAGTGAAGAGGAAACTTGGGATAGGCAAAAGTCGGATGTATGCACTAAAGGACAAAGAAGGCAAAATAACTACCAATATGAATAGGATAGTTAAAATAGCGGAAGAGTTTTACAGAGATCTGTACAGTAGCGGAGACAACCACGACCTTAATACTATGAGAACTAGCAGTAACCCAGATGACACCCCACCAGTAATGATAGAAGAAGTCAGTAAAGCTTTGGAGAGCATGCAAAAAGGCAAAGCTGCTGGTGAGAATCAGGTAACATCAGATCTGCTGAAAGATGGAGGACAGATTGTGTTAGAAAAACTAGCCACCCTGTTTACGAGGTGTCTCCTGACGGGAAGAGTACCAGAGTCTTGGAAGAACGCTAACATCATCTTAATACATATGAAAGGAGATGACAAGGACTTGAAGAATTACAGGCCGATCAGCTTGCTCTCTGTAGTATGCAAGCTATTTACAAAGGTAATTGCTAACAGAGTAAAGAAAACATTAGAATTCAATCAACCAAAGGAACAAGCAGGATTTTGAACAGGCTACTCAACAATTGACCACATTTATACTATCAACCAGGTAATAGAGAAATCCTCAGAGTATAACCAACCACTATACATAGCCTTCATAGATTACGAGAAGGCGTTTGATTCAGTAGAATTATCAGCCGTCATGCAGACACTGCGGAATCAGGGCGTAGATGAAGTATATATAAACATTCTGGAAGAAATCTACATGGGATCAACTGCTACCATAGTGCTTCATAAAGAAAGCAAGAAAATACCAATCAAGAAGGGTGTAAGGCAGGGGGACACTCTCTCCCCAATGCTATTAACCGCGTGCGTACAGGAGGTGTTCAGAAGCCTAGAATGGGAGCAGTTAGGGATAAGAGTTAATGGAGAATACCTTAGTAACCTGCGCTTCGCCGATAACATTGCATTGCTGAGTAACTCAGGGGACGAATTGCAACTCATGATTACGGAGTTGAACAGGGAGAGCAGAAAGGTGGGTCTTAAAATTAATCTGCAGAAAACGAAAGTAATGTACAACAACCTCGGAAAGGAGCAGCGCTTCGAGATAGGAAATAGTGCACTTCAAGTTGTAAAAGACTATGTCTACTTAGGGCAGGTAATAACCGCAGAGCCGAACCACGAGATTGAAGTAACTAGAAGAATAAGAATGGGGTGGAGCACATTCGGCAAGCACTCTCAAATTATGACAGGTAGATTGCCACTATCTCTCAACAGGAAGGTATATAACAGCTGTATCTTGCCAGTACTTAGCTACGGAGCAGAAACCTGGAGACTTACAAAGAGGGTTCAGCTTAAATTGAAAACGACGCAGCGAGCAATGGAAAGAAAAATGGTAGGTGTAACCTTAAGAGACAAGAAGAGAGCAGAGTGGATTAGGGGACAAACGGGGGTTAAGGATATCATAGTTGAAATAAAGAAGAGGAAATGGACGTAGGCCGGGCATGTAGCGCGTAGACAGGATAACCGCTGGCCATTAAGGGTAACTAACTGGATTCCCAGAGAAGGGAAGCGGGTTAGGGGAAGACAGAAGGTTAGGTGGGCAGATGAGATTAAGAAGTTTGCGGGTATAAATTGGCAGCAGCAAGCACAGGACCGGGTTAACTGGCGGAACATGGGAGAGGCCTTTGTCCTGCAGTGGACGTAGTCAGGCTGATGACGATGATGATGATGACATACTCACAGTTGAATCAAATATGCTTCTGTTTGCTGACCTTCCGATTTCAAATGAATTGAAAAAGGCAGTCCAGCAGCCGCACGGGAATATTTTTGCAAATATACACTGAAACTACAACGCATCAATTATTTGGGGGAGGGGGGGTGATATTGGGAAAACCTAGGCGTACGGAAATATTCAAAACTGCCGTTACGAATGGATATTTTTGTTTTTATGCGGAACATATGCAATTCTAAATTTTCGATATTGCTTATTTGATTCGGGAATATGATTAGATAACAAAGTTTTTTTCAGGATAATGAAAATGACATGGACCAAATTGAAATATTTTGATAGCGACACGTGCTGTTTCGTCAAATGCAGCTGCGTGGAATATTTTATCCGCGTTTGTATGACTGCAACAGAAGTGTATACGTAGTTTTATGTTTTCGAACTGAAAAGAGTCTAAAAGTATCCACAGGTAAAATTTTAGGGTATTTGCTTTCATGCCAACGAAAAATATAATTATTGTTGCACCAATTTGACAAAAAAAAACGGAGTTATTGTGGAAGAGACAAGTTTTTATGCTAAGAGAGCTCAGTAAAAGGGAGCGTGGGTGCTACTGACACGAACCTGGCTAAGTGTTCCTGCATCTAAAGTACAAACTAGAATGCGTTCTGTATCATTCTGTCGGTACTGAGTGACGGCCTTGCTGAGCGTTTCACCTGTATGAAGCTTCTTTCTGTCTATACTTTCAGCACAAAAGCTGAACGTGGGTGGCAGTAGGACAACGGCTAGCATAGACATTCAAATAAAAATTTTCAGTCGTTGCTTGAGTTATACGAAGCTTATGGTACGCCTAAACTACTTGTATTGAAAGCCACTATTATCAGTAATTCTTTTGTATCTATGACTATCGCCGAAATGACGAAACGTCTTTGCACGAGTGACAATACATCTCTTGGAGGAATTTTGAAATTCCGGAGATATGCAATAAAAACAAGATTCTTCTTTGTAGTGTTACTAATATTTTTGACACAGCAGGCACTGTTGCTAACTTGTTTCTTCTTTCTTATTTTCATCTTTATGTGGCACCTACCACCCAAGAACATTATTGTTGTTTTTAGGGTGCAACATTAAAGATTCCTTTAATATTTATTCATATTTTTGCTCATGTATGTTCTTTGAAATGTTTATTACGGCAAGTATTTGTAGCAGGTTTTCTCGAAAAATGAAACATCGGGGTGGGCTTACCAGTGGGTGGTGTGTGGTTGTTTATCACATTTCTAGTATCTTAAGTCACCTCTTCTGATTTTTCCGCTTGCCTGTAACATTACTTTGTTTGTGCCTTGGTTGTTCATGCATGTGCGATATTGGAGAAGGGGGTACTTCTCTTTAATACCTTGTCAGATAGTTAAGAAAAGCACTAATAATTCATTACATTCGACGTATGAAGCCTGATAATTACTGTTTTCGGCTTCTATAGAGGCTTTATTGCACATTACGAACACAAATCAGCAGCGCAACTGAGAGGATGTAACGACATGAAGCTGTCACACGAAGCAAGCCAGGTGGTATACAGTAAAAGTTGCTAGGTTTTTTTCTTGCTAGGCAGAGTTGCTCAGTTAAAGAATAACAGAGACATTATCGAGGGTAGCGCCCGGCTAACTAGCCCTCACGTGATAAGGGTAAAGGAGGAACGCCTAATGAATTTTCGCTCGGGTATCCAGTCAGAAGCGTTCGTCTAATTTGGTTGTCTTGAACAAGTGAAGAAGGGCCAGCAAAGATTAGGGAATATTCTTGTCTTTGCTGGGAAGCATAGAAAGGAAAAAAAAGAAAAACAGGGCGTCTTTGAAGCGTTCTCGCTTCGAAGGGCACTTCTCGAGATACTTCCCAGTTTCGACAAAGCCCGCGCAAAACAAACGCAAACTTCCGGCCTCATCGGGCCTTTTTCTGCGCAGGAGACACGTGCCGCAGCGCCGGCTCCAAAGATGAGCTAGATAACGCAAAGAGAAACTTCGCACCCCGCATGTGTAATCTGCACTGCACGTGTAGTGGCAGTGCGACCTCGATTGCATTGCTTTCCCTACACAGGGACGATGAATGAGAGAGCGGTGTTTCTACAGCACTTTGCTTTTTTTTCCTTTTTCGTGTTTTTTACTCGAAAAAAAAAAACCACATCTATTACCACGTCGTAGTTGTTGCGTGTTTTTGCCTTCATTCTCGCTCCTCTTTGGTTTCGTTTTTTTTTTTAGCAATCTGCCCGGATTGACGTCAGCTGCATGGACGAAAATGCGAGCAGCTGACCGTTTAAAAGGAGGAGGTCATTTTTGGACCAGCGACATCAAATCTGACCACGCCGCAGTGCGCACCGCCCGCTATTAATTCCCGCGACGTGCGCTCCCTGCTAGATGCACCTACTCACTCCCTCCTTCTTGTTTCTCCTTCTCTCCCGCTGACCTCTTTCCCTATCTTTTCAATTTTTCTTCACTTTCTTTCGTTTTCCTTAGTGCTATTTTTTTCGTGGCCATCTGTATTCATAAATGCAGTTTGCCTTCGTTTTTTTTCAACAAACAGCACATGTCACCGTCAAAAAAGGCAAACATCCAAGTTTTGTCGCTGACTCTCTTGTTCACTTATAAGCACATTAGTTGTGTCATTCAAGACCACATGCTAGATCACAGTTTCTGTTTATATTTGTCCATTGTTCGCCCCTTACGCGTGTCTAATTGTGTTTGTTGGCACCCACACCTCAGCCACATCCCAAAATCTTGACTGTCCGTTCGCCATTCACTTTGTAGCTCATTGTTTCCCACCACATTTAAGACCAATATTTTAGTGAATTGTCAACTGGTCAACGCTGTGATGCCTGAATGAAGAGTAATTAGACTGCCTTCAAAACATGCACGTATGTCCATTTGGGTGGAATAAAAGATAGGCGCTTTTTCTGGTGAAGAACGGTGCGACAGGGTAGGTAGTGGCCAAATCAGAATAGGTACTTGTTTAATTACCGAATGATATATTTGATCCACCTAACCAGGAACGTTAGACATGATCTGATTGATGTTTGCTGTGGCCATTCGCAACACCATCGGGGAATCAACTGCTGAAATTTTACGTTCCAAACCACAATATGATTGAGGCGCGCTGTTAATGGCAGACTCCTGAATAATCTTGATCATCTAGGGTTGTTTAACGCGGACATATATCGAAGAACAGCGATGCCCTTGTATTTCACTCCCATCAAAAGGTGGCCGCCATGGTCGTAAATAGAACTGGCAACCTCCAGCTTAGCAGTGCATCGCCTTACTTGCTACGTCACCACGGCGAGTCACCAGTGATGAAAAGGACTTGCTACCACCACTGGCATGAGCACAAATACACTCTCGACTGCTGGACCTTGTGCAGATGCATCACTGCCTAAGAACGGAGACGTGGGGTAAGCTTTTCTTTCCCTATACAGCTCAATACCTAAAGCGACGCATCTGTAGTACACAGGATATGGCTTCGGTTTCCACCGGCGTGAGTACATTTTTCGTTCACTTTCATTTACCTTATTATTCGCGCACTTCGTAAGTGATTTCGTGCGTTGTTTTTTCTGGCTTCATTATCTATTGGCTTGCTATGGCTGCGCCTTAGATGGAAATTCGGTCCGTTTTGGCAAAAACGCTGCACACTAAAAACTTTCATAAGTCGATTCTCCCACTAATCGCTATTTGGGACATGTAATTAGTGAAGCGGGCTCACCAATGAGGAAACGTATGTGCTTATGAAAGAGAAGTTTTGTACATTAGGCCCTTGGTCACTGGGCTCTTTGCTCAAATCATACTAAGGAAACCGAGTACAACTTGTGACGAGAAATTCTAGCTGTAGTAACTGAACTATAAACTATAATGAGGAACACAAAAAGCCTGAATATATATATATATATATATATATATATATATATATATATATATATATATATATATATATATATATATATATATATATATATATACTATAATATTAATAGATAATACCTATGACATTGAAAACACCGGGCCTACCCTGCCGAGACATTGGCAATTTGTAAAGCACTCGACGAAGTCTTTATTGATTTAGAGTATTGGCCTGGACTCTGCTATGGGAGAGCACAAAGCCGTCCTAGCGTACATTTGGAAAAGTTTTAACAATTTCGAGTACTTCGTACTCTACTATGGGAGAGCATAAAGCCGTCCCGTGGGCCTTACAATGTACATGGGGGGGGGGGGGGAATTTGAAAAAGGGGGTAACGATTTAGAGCACAGGGTACTCTACTATGGGAGAGCATAAAGCTGTCCCGGGGGCCTTACAATACACAATGGACGAGGGAACATACAGTCACATTTTGAACCACCGCTGTAAACAGTGAAAATGGACTATAGACGCAAATAGGCCTGCGTAGGTGCGCAGGTCATGTGCGTATTTGTAGGCGGCGCATTTCAATACCTGGTGCTTTCTACGTCACGTGTTTGTCAGGGATCAACTTCTTTTCTCACAGCAACCTCTTCTTTTATCTAGGCAACTTGTCAATTTAAATTGGTCAGTTCACGTTGCCACATTTTAATGTAGCCTTTTAATGCTTTACGCATGAACGTCATTTTTGAATGTAGCAACAGAAGTGTAGTGCTGCTAAGCTCCTGGATAAACATCCTTTTCTCGGTATAAGGGAAGCAGAAATTTAGAAACAAAGAAAGAAAGAAAGAAAGAAAGAAAGAAAGAAAGAAAGGAAGAAAGAAGGAAGGAAAGAAGGAAATAAAGAAAGAAAGAAGGAAAGCGAGAAAGAAAGACGTCAAGCTTTAAGTGGCCTCATTTTCTGATAGGTGCAGAGATCCTAATACTTTTGGTATCTATAGTATGTTTCCTACGCGCCGTCGTACCCTGAGCCAACGCCTCCCTTATTTCTTTTGCCTGAGTGCACCTAATATAAGCTTTATAGTTCCACTGTGTGCCCTCCGCACTCTCATTGTTTTGCGAGCGTCGCTTCTGTGAATGAAAAGGTCACTGGCAATGGACGCCCAAACCCCACGGCTCCACACGACACTTATGAACTAAAGAAAACGGTGTAACATCTGCTTCGCTTAGAATGAAACAAACAAAATCACAGTTTTAGTAATACTGTAATAATTTACTGAAACTCCATAAATCACGCCAAATGAACTGAGTCTCATCGCATTGGTGAGCTCAGCGTTCTAGTGGGGTTCGATGGACTAAACATGAGAGTATAGCGTGTGTGTGTGAGAGTGTGTCGGTTCTTCGCCGTCGGCAACTTGGTTTTACACGAATGGCACCGATTGCGATCTCCTGTGCAGTACGATTGGAAATCAGAACAGCCTATAGACGGTTACGTTAGGTACATGGTCTAAGAATGAGTTGTGGGGATGACACTACGCCCGGCGCCGCGTCCAGATAGTGTTCGCCGCCTGGGCTGTTTCTTTTTGATTCGACAGATGGCGCTCATAGAGGGTGGGTCGAAGTGCTCGCTGGGGCAAGGCTCCGATCCGCGTGCAAAAGTTCATTGAGGCGGAGCCTCGCTTGCTTATTACGCTCGATATACATATGTATGTACATTGCTGTCAATAAATTAGTACACTGTGATTCTGCTGTAACGAAATTGATTGCCTAACTGTATATGAAGCTTATTTCGCAACAGTGTTTTGTCGCATGAAAGCGGTCGCATTTGACGTGACAACACTAAAGAGCTCTTTTCGCTGAAATGTTGGTGTCAGTGGTGTCGGTGGTGTTAGCGTCAGCATCTCTTGTTCAGAACACAAAAACCAGCGTTGTCCGTGACAAAAAAAAACGAGGTGTTTGAATTAAGGATAGCAGGTCGAGCGCGAAGGCATGCTAGTTGTTAGAAAGGTGATAGTCTGCATGGGTTTGTTGGTGCGTGTATGTGAGTGTTTGTGCAGTGTGAGTGCGTGTATTTGGTGACCGGTCACGTTTTGTGGCAATTTCTTGCATCACTCGTCCCTGACATAGCTCCACCGCGGTGGTCTAGTGGCTAAGGTACTCGGCTGCTGACCGGCAGGTCACGGGATCAAATCCCGGCTGCGGCGGCTGCATTTTTCATGGAGGCGGACATGTTGTAGGCCCGTGTGCTCAGATTTGGGTGCACGGTAAAGAACCCCAGGTGGTCGAGATTTCCCGAGCCCTCCACTACGGCGTCTCTCGTAACCATAAGGTCGTTTTGGGACGTATAACCCCACATATCAATCAATCAAGTCGGCAGTAGAGCCTACCGTTTTTGCTGAGGTTTTCTGTTTGTTTTTTTCTGCTGCATGGTCAAGTATTTTGGGCTGCCCGTGAAAATGCTAGGCACAGCATACGCATTGAGCATAGGTATTTTTTATGCATGCAAGAGGACGTTTCTCTTGTATTCTGCGTGATATGTTGCAGAGATCGCTTCTTGCGGCAAATACTTCACGTACACATCGTCAGTAGGCTGCAAGACTTCAAGCGCTCTATTACACGCGGAGCCTTGAAAAGCGACACACGCTCCGTACAAGGCACAGAACAACGCGTTTCTAAACCACAGAATTGCGTGCACGCAAAGCTTCCAGAAAGATCATCATTTGCGCGCAAATTTGAAAGTGAGCATAAGGTAAATTCCTGTTTTCCCGACCCCCTCCGCATATTTTTGCGTCATCTCAACTCGCGCTACGAAAACTACTCGTGGCTGAAGGCGATCGGTGATCACATTCTGCCAGCCCCCTCTCTTTAAGCGGAGCGGCGAGTGTCAGCACCTGACTTATTTTTACACCGTGGTTAGCGAAAAAGGAGGAGGCCTGCGTCAATACGAGTCAAGGGATAAAGTACGACGTGGCAAGCGATAGTTTCTGCTGGCTCTCCTGGGTGTTCTCCTAATCGCACCCCGCAATGTCCCAAAAGCATGCGAAAAAGCCGCCTTCCAAGACGAAAAGCCAACTTCTTGTCAAGGGAAACGAACCCCCTGAGCCTTTTCGCTCGACCCGTTGTTTGATATTGCGTCTTCCAGATAATAAATGCGAAGCATTTCTTAGCAATTTCGAGCGCATCTATCTATCTATCTATCTATCTATCTATCTATCTATCTATCTATCTATCTATCTATCTATCTATCTATCTATCTATCTATCTAGCCGCCTACGACTTTTGGCTCTCCTGGCTGTTTCGATAATGGTATCTATACGAGAATGGGTATGGGATACCATGACTGTATGGTGAGCATAAGTGACTAGTCATGAAAATTATTACAAGTATGTAATAAATGTCATGATCGTCATGATTTACATTTCATGTTCATGCTGCTCTTGCGGTGGTTTCGTTCACATGACATATTTAAAACTGGTATGGTATGTTATGACTGCATTGCGAACATTACAAACAGACTCTTCGTGGAAGTCATGACATGCATGTCATGTAAGTTGCCATGCTCATGTCGCGCTCACGATCATTTCGCTAGGAGGAGGAGGAAGGAAGGAGGAAGGACGGAGAGGTTGCTTCACATGTACCAAATATGGTATTATGGAACGGGATTGCATGACGAGGGTATATGACTGATACAAATACGATAATCATTAGATGAGTGTCATGTAAAGCATGTCTACATGCCACGCTCATGATGCGCTCGCGGCCGTTTCGCTGGCTTCACATATATCAAATTTGGTGTTACGTGACGTGAATGGACGACGAAGTTAAATAGAGCGTCCGAACATAATTATCATGACGTGCTTGTCATGCAAACATGACTACATGCTATGCTCATAGTGGGCTCGCAGCTGTTTCGCTAGCTCCACATATACCAGAACTCAGTATCACGTGACATGAATAGGCGACAAGGTAAATGACACGTTCTAACATAATAATGATGACGTGCTTGTCATGCAAACATGACTACATGCTATGCTCAGAGAGCGCTCGCGGCCGTTCCGCTAGCTCCACATATATCAAATTCAGTATCACCTGACGTGAATACACGACAAAGGTAAATGGCACGTACAAACATGATAATTATGGTGTTGCGTATCACGCAAAACATTACTACATGCTAGCTCATACTCAATAGAATCCGAATCCTTAGCCTTGGAATTCCGTGCTCTTTTATTTAACGGCTTCGAAGACACCACTGTCAGCACCATCGTTGCACCTATGATTTATGTATAATGTTAATGCAGCAATGATAATAGAGCGATTACATTTTGCCCGGCCATGATGACTTGAGTCAAATAAAGTATGCTTGCTTGATTAAGCAGGCGTACCTTGTAAATTTACTGGTTGTGCCACCATTACCGCGTGTATCTTGCTGGAAGCGTTTATGGTTCTTGGTGGAAAGGGCAAGCGTATATAAGTTAGTATAATGATCTGTGCAGCGCCTCCTTTTTTTTCATTGTCCGGGCGAACTCGAGATCAGCCCTTCGAGCTTTCTCAACTGGGGCTGTTTGTGAGGAAGTTGCTAGGGCACTTGAGGGTAAGATGCTGACTCATCACGTCATTACATGGTTCCCGGCGCACGAAGGCGCCGAGGTAGGGGGGTCGGCCAACGTCAATGAGTTGGCCCATGCGCAGGCGCAAGGTCTTGCCGGCCGCGCCGGGCGCTGGGAAGCCGGTGTGCCGGGTGGGACCGGTGATGGGCTTGGTCCGACCCTTTCGGAAGCTGACCCACCCCGCTTCAGGGACATCCTCTCCACGTTTAACGACATCACTAGCCACTACCAGATGAGCCGCAGGGCTTTCCCCTTGCCACACCAAAATCTCACGAGGCCCCTTACCACGACTCTCAGGCTTCTGCAGACAAAGTCGTATCCCACACTCTCAGTCTTCAGTAGGTACACAGAGTTCTCCCCTCTGTGTCCCGACTGTGGGGCGGTTAGCGACTTTAAGCACATGCTCGGGGGGTGCCCCTTTTTGCAGCACCACACAATCCACGGCTTGACGGAGGAAGCCTTCTCTGCTTTCCTCACGAGCCACGACTGGTTTGACCGACTCCGGGCTGTCCAGAAGGCCCACGATGCGGCGGTGAGACTTGGCCTCCCTGTCCTAACGTGGGAGCGGCCCGCAGTCTTGCCTCTATAAAAACGGGGTGAAGATTATTCCGGACCCGAATAAAGTTAACTATCTATCTATCTGGGCGAACGCTCTCTTCAAACACGGCTGCCGGGATCGGGCGTGTGCGGTGGTGTCACCACCGCGTGCATTCGATCCAGGCGGCCGTGCTTCAGGCCTTTGAGCGCTCACTGCTGCCGCATCGCGGCGCTGCGCGAGTAGACTACGGGAAGCTGGCGCTGAACGGCCACGCGTAATAGGAAGCTCGCGAAGTCATGTTTTCATGCGAGTTACTTTGCATTCGTGCTGCTCGCCGGCTTTCACGGGTACAGGGAGAATGAAAAGTAACAAGAACATGGTGGCGCATTGTTTTCACCGGGCTCTGACCATGGTGGCTACAAAAAAATATGCCTTGTCACATGTATGACTCTGTCGTTTTATCAATAACCTAGGCTACAACCGCTGAGAAATAAATGCTAAACAGGAAATAAGGCCGATACAACATGTCCGCGCTTCTTGTCCACTGTACGCATTCCGCAAGCAATCTGTCAGGCCGTGCTACCTGTTCAATATTTGCATTCGAGTTTAACAGCATTTTAGTCTTACATCATTCGCGATTTATTTTCTCTTTCAAGCTACTGCAACCTCATCATTTACATGCCTCAGTACATATTACTGTCGTGTACCACTCCGCATGTCTGATAGAAAGAAATCAGCTTGTCTTTAATTTCTCATTATTGATAAAGAAAAAACTCATAAATTCAATTATGGCTTCACCTGAGATGACTGAAAGACAAGAACCATCTTCGTCTTCTTCCCATTCAATTCATTGAATGTTTCACACTTCCCTCCAGATTATTTCTGTGGCCAACGTGGTTTTCTTACTCACTCAAGGACTCGGAGACAAAGCTATTCGCAACCCAAATGAACATGAGAGGGCGCTGCAGAGTTGCAGCATGGCGGATTCACGGAGGTCACCTCGTCTGCTGTCGCTAACACAAATATTGAGTTTTCTGCAGTGTGATTGCAGTTCGCGCTGTTTTGTAGAAGGGGGGTGGGCTGTTGACGCTGAGCATCTTATTTTAGTAAGCACTAGGGGTCCCGCAAGCGCGACTGGCGTCCTTGAAGTGGTCGCGTTGTGTGTGTAATGCACATGGCGCACCGCGTCTCTGCGAAATTTGTTTACATACTTTGGGCGCCGCAGCGACATGTAGTCACTGAATACAATGGTCCTTTAATAGGTTCGAGTTAACAAGTTAACACTGGTGCTTCACCTGGAAAGAAGAAATCTGCTTGGCCGTTCGTTTTTTTTTTTTTCTTCACAGGCGGCACCATCCTACCGCACACCTACCGTATAACACTGGCGCTTGGACTGTTTTGACCTCAGTACGCCAATTCCCTATATTGCCGCTAGGTGCCACATGAATTGCTGGAGTCGCGAATAGCTTTCTGCCCCTCAGCTGGTACCGCACTATCCTTGTGATTGGCCTATTTCAAAAATGCGTAGATGTAATATCATGTCACCAAGTTATGTGACCTTTCGATACGTCACAAAATTTTATGACCTATGACATCGTATGATCACGTCTTAACATAATGATGATTTCTTGAATCACTCCTGTCGACGCTGCCGACGCGAGAAGACACCGGACGCCACCAGCGATGAAGTTTTGTTTTCGATAACGCATTTAAGGCTATTGCCTTAATGTACTGTACGACTGTCATTCCGTGAAATTGCGCTTGCCGCTGGTGTTTGGGGGAGGGCGCTTGCAGTAATCAGTCAGGATAATTGGTCTCTTAATACATCTTCGTACTACGCTCGAATATGTAGCCATCGTTTACAACCCGAATATTTAGTAGATTATAAGAAGTGGTGGTTCAAGACTACCCTTGACGTTTGCAAGCATGGTAAATGGTATCACTAAACGGGACTGATATGCGTCCTAACAGTCAACAAATGAGTCTATCAGTAGCAGCACTGCCTCGCGATCACTGCCACATGCAACTCTTATATTACGCCCCGAGGCTAAATTGGGGCCCATGGGAACCACTTGAAGTATCGGCGAAACAAGCGACAATTATCATGTACTGTGTACTAATGAATGCGTGATTTTAAGGCTGAACAGGGTGCCCCATGCGATAAAAGCGTCCGGGTCGACAGCCATTCGGCCTCTACTGTGCTCGTTACCGAATTAAGAGCCAGAGGGAAGAAGAAAGGAACAGAGCTGAGCATCCGGATATTGAGTCTACAACAATGCGTCGACGATTACACAGATGAACTCAAGCAACTGACAACAGGCCGTATTTTTCACGCCTGTCACCTTGGCTCAAGTTGAGAGTCGGCATTACACTTTAGACTTTAACAGCGCCTGTTCAAACCATAGGCCACGATTGCAGGAATCGCTCCTCATATGGAGCTGCTTTGTTTGTTTCACGACGATTTCGCTGTTTACTCTCTCAGATGGGTAAATCACCTGACATAGCTTCTGATTTTTTGGCACTTCCTTTTTCTTAGTGACAACACATGTAATACCCAAAAGATTTGCGAAGGGAATGGACAATCACCCATATCCTTGGAAGCAGCCTACTGGCAATTTGTGCTATTTAGCGCATGAGCTCCAGGCGTACTTATGCGCTATACGGCTATAGACAGTAGCAAGCATCAGGGAGCATAGGCAACCAAGCTCCTGGCAAAGACGTCTCTCAATAATCGACTTTAAGTGAATCAAAAAGGCAACTCTCGGCAACGGTGACAAAACGATTTTCCACGGATTACTGGCATGAGCTATCTGGTATCGACCTAGCAGACGAAGCGCGAGCGCATCCGTCAAGTAGTCGTGAACGACACAGGCCTCCAAAATGAGCTGGATGTCCTGAACTACAAGTACCTCACGATTCTCGTTGATAAGTTTCCAGTATACCTTAAACAATGCGAATACAGCCGAAAACCGAACGGAATAGCAGCCTCGGATGCGGCCGCAGCATTAGTTTGCGCGAGAGACGACGCGGCGGCAAGTCTACTCTGGTTGCGGCGCCTGGCGGCGAAACGCCACACTAGCACCGACGGCTGCTTCCCACTGAAACCTGCTTCTTCGCCCTGGCACTGAAAAATTAGAGGAGGCGTAGATGTGTGTTAAGGCGTACTTTTTTTAATGACGAGTTTCAACACCCTGTTTTTCTTTTCTATTTTCCTGCTCTCTCTTTCTAACTATACATACTTAAACTGATAAGAACAAGTGCTAAGGTGAAAGCTATGCGAACACGTCCGACCGAAGTTCGCTGTAATCTAAATTAAATGGTTGCAACAGAGTGCGTAACAAAATTTTCTATGAAAAACCTGTTGTCGATGTAAAGTATCAACCTTTTGATGCCTTCTGATACTAGAAAAATAATTCACGAAATACAGATCCCTCGAAAAATTGGAGGCGTGTTACAGTGAATTCTGAATTTTTCTCTGATTTGAGCAAAGGACAAAAGTTCCGGATATTGCAACTAGAAAGCAAGACGGGGCTTAGTCTCCGCACGCATTAGAATATCCGCACGCGTATTTACACATGAAACGTCTGCAGCTATCTGTCCGAATTTGTAGGACACCTTATTATCTTTCTTTATCTCGTTTTTCTCGTCATTTAATGGTGCATCTATCCACTCGCACATTGCCTCAAGTTTTCGGCGCACGTTTTTATTGAGCATCAACTGCGCGCACGTTTTTGTCTTTTCATCTTTTCAAACAACTGTGCATAACCTCCGTTCAGCTGCCATGACGTAAGCCCCTCACTTAGCACCGTAGCTACTTTGTTCACTATGCACCAGCGCTCTCTCGTTGTAGCATACAGGAAACAGCTCCTACGGGCTGCAGACGCTACACCAGGTACACGTTCTACGCCAGACTTCAACTTGCTTCTCACGACAGACGCGTAATAAGACACAGCGGGGCTGATAAAGGGACGATAGTTATAGCGTGAGCACAGTACGATGACAAAGGAACAAAAAGGAGACGAACGCTAACTTTCAACTGGTTTTATTGCGCAGAGCGCGAGAACATATAGAGGAGACTGTAAACCATGCGACAAAAACCATGTGACACCAAGTGCAATGCATGAGTAAGGGAAAAAAACAAAGCAAAGGCAAAGGAAAAACTATAAGGAAACAAAACAGAAAAGTAAAAGTACTATAACTAGTTGCGCGCACCGATATCTTCGAGGAACCTTAGGTCCTTCTCGGACAGAGACACGGAGGGCTTGCTAATGCATGACACCTGTTCGCGTGCCATCTGCGCGGCCTCGACGGTAACTCGGGTGCGCTCATCCCCGTGCTTGAACAGCGTCACTGTCCTTGAAAAGGGGCCCACAGTTGCACTCAGTTCAGTGCTGAGCAAGCAAACCGTCTTTCCCGTTTCTACCATTGTTAGCATGTTCTCTCAGTCGATCATTCAGACACCTTCTGGTCGTACTGACATAACAAGCACCACAGGGAAGGAGGGTCCTATAGACAACTTCCCGGGAACATGGCACATACCTGTTCCTATACTTAACTCTACATTCAGAGTTAACTCTACATTCTGTGCAATAATCTCAGTTGGAAGTTGGCGCTTGTCTCCTTCTTGTCCCTTTGTCGTCATTCTGTACTCGCACTATGACTATCGTCATGTCATACCAAATACCCCAAACCACCACACGTCTACGATATAGCGACACCCGCTCACTTTTACTTGCCCCCGTCCCGGTGCCCGCGAGTACTCGCGTAGAAAGTTAACGGCGCACCGCGCGCGGCTCGCGGGTGAACACACTCGGTACACTTCGCGCACGGTCCGGTGACCGCAATACGTGGGCGCACGACCTTCCTTTTCGTCCCTCTATTATTTCTCCTCCACCCGCAGTGCTCTTCTCCTATCTGAATCATTCACCGCCTCCGAGCTCGACTCTTTCCCTCCACGCTCACCATACGGGAGCAAGAAACGCGCTATGGTGTTCACCGTGCTCCAACTTCCCTCCAACGCACGGGCGCATGTCAAGTATAGCAGCGGATGCGCCCCCACCAGCACGACACCAAGGGCTGGCTCATGCCAGGAATACGTTATGCAACTCGCGCGCTGCAGACAAGGCAGCGGTCAGAACTCGCGCCTCCCTTTTAGTGGAACCAGTGTTTTTCGACGTACTGGGCAGGGCACGCCGCTTACCACTGCCTCTGCAGCCACGACCGCGCAGGCACGCGCTCTATTTCCCTCCCCCGCGCAAGCGATAAACTGGCCCGGACATGCGATGCCCGTTCTCTTCAGCTGGTGCGCTATACTACGGCGACATAATTGCTCAAACGAGGGCGACTGTTATGGCTTCGGACAGCGCGGTTGTACGACGCGTGCGACTGTTGCGCCTGTGAGTGCTCCGTGAGTTATCAGCTCCTTACGTCATGCCCTTCCGTGCAAGCTTCCAAGTTGCGGCAATACGGACCCTGTCGTCTGTGCAGAGACTAACCAATGACGATGGAAGCGCCACTAGCGGTTTCGAAAAACTGCAACAGCCTGCGTGTTACGCTCACAGATTTCCTCTCGTACCCATGGTCACCCTCCCCATGTAGATAGGTCACCATCCACCACGGCGGTTGGATGACTTTACCAATCGTTCTTGCGCTAAACAACGTCTTGATGATAGGATGACAGAGCGGCATGTTGCTGCCGTGTGCTGTGAAGTGTAGGCTCGTTCCTTGCATCGTTAGATATGCACTTGATTCCATATTCATGACTGGTATTTCACGACATTGGCATGCGTGCGTGCGTGTGCGTGTGTGTGTGTGTGTGTGTGTGTGTGTGTGTGTTTGTTTGTTTGTTTGTTTGTTTGTTTGTTTGTTTGTTTGTTTGTTTGTTTGTTTGTTTGTTTGTTATAATGACTGACTACTGAAACGGGTCGGTACCGAGAGCAGCGTGTAGACACTGAGGTCCGTTTAGTTTCTAGAAAATAGTCTGTTTTGGTTTAGGTCAACGGCTCCTCGTTCGAGGGTTGCGCTGCTACTTTAACGTCGTGAGCATGAAACACCTGTGAATAAATCTCTGCAAAGCAAGCCTGTCATAATAATCATCTTGACTCTCCTCTCTTTCTCTCCTACAAGTTCGAGTCGTAATGGATTCAGTTGTCAATCTGAATGCCCTGCTTCTAAATTGGATTCAGAGGCCGGTGCAACTCGGCCTAAGACGAGATTACCATTTTTTCTTTCTTTCAAAAACGTGGCGGGTAGACTACATGTCGCAAGGGAATTTATTGCACATGCTTGCAATGCAAGAGATTGAAACTTCTTGAAGGTGTCACTGGAGCAAGCCTTTCGACAAGTGCAATAGTCTTCACCTAGGCAGCAACTTCCTACCTTACTCAACGCAGAAATTTGGGTGAGTTGGTGGTGACGGAACTAGCGCATTCCAACAGGCGCAAATCAACAGTTACACTAGGAAGTGACACGTGTATTCCGCCTTTAGTGCATTTTCTTCCGCGTACTTCAATACGTGTAAGTGCACGCTTTGCCCACATATTCATAACCACAAAATCGGAGCAGGACACGAAATAAACTGTCAAAACAATCAAGATAAGTCTATTTGTCGAAACGTGGGCAGTAGCGCTACACTCTGTTGAAATATTTTTTATGTCTTCGTTCTGTCTGCTTCTACTGTGGTAAAACGCTTTGTTCGGTGTGTTGGTTCATTCTTGCATTGATTTCAGTGCAAATGAACAACACACAATAGGAGAGGGTCCTCTCTTCTTTTGTGTTGTTTATTTGCGCCCTATACTCTGGTGTCTCGCCCTCCGTGCAGTTTACGTTTACATTATATGTCTTACCGACTAGTACCCCCAACACACACTTCTCGAGTTCATCTCTTCAAGCTTCCATCCTCTTCTAATCTTCGGTCTCATTTGGGAACGATGCCACTCACTCTTGGGCACATCACACGTGTTTTTTTGTTTGTATGTTTAGCGAAAGGAAGGACTGCCAGTTTTGGGAACGCTCTCCAACCGGTAAAACTCCAGCAACGTCAAATTCGTATTCGCAGCTTCAAAATTGATTATGCGCACAAGCGCTTATATGAACACCTGAACACACTTCTTCGCATACGCGGTACACAAAGACACCACGTTTGTTTATGCGCAGTACACATGTACCATATAGGCTAAAATAAAGGAAGGCAATTCGCGAAGCGCCGTATGGTGACCTCGGGTGCGCACTTTGCGTCGATGGCATGCGTGCAGCGTATCACGTCTTCCGCTGTTTTTGTGCGTCTGGCCGAAGCCGTATGCACGCATGCACAGTTCGATGTATGGTGCGTTGTTTCCTATAGCAACGGCAAGCGAATGACAAGAAGTCGATGGCGGCAACGACCGGATGAATTCGTAAGCGTGGCCTTCCATGACGAGCTGGTGGCAGTTGATTGGCGTGGTTCTAATGGGGTGACAACCAATTGTTACCGTTGCCCACAGCCACGTGGCCCCAAGCAAGCGTTGTGTTCCGCATGCCACTGCAAAATAAATGACCTCTTAGCAAATTGCGTTCATGTGTGAGTTGTCGCGTGTTAGGAGCAAAAACAACGTGACTCACTGAACATTAGACAAAGTGGGACATGGAAATCAGGCTCCAAGGCATATAATTGCGGAAATCAAGTGACCTGTCATTCCCGAGAGTCATTTCAGCGTACTCATCTACTGCTATAAAAATTTAGCGATTTACCGCTATAAAAAAATAGCGGCACACTTCTAAATTTTATCCCAGTGTGCTTCTTCCTATCTGCTGTCAACGCGTTAATCTCCAATAAGTTCATCACATACAGGATTCTATGTTATAAAGTGTACTTGGGGTGCTAGGCCAGGCTTCGAGTACCACTTTTCAACATCTCCTTATAGCGCAGTTAAAAAAAGAAAAAGGTTGTTTTTAAATAATATACTAACTTCTTCGAAGAGCAATTGAAATGTCGCTATTATGTACTTGTGATGCTCGTCAACGAGATTTCTGATGGGATAAGCAGTTCATGTACAATCAATCTGCCTGTAGTAACAAAATAAAATAAGGCTCCAATTCTACAGAATACGTACGACTCTTACCTGAACTACTGCGCCAACGTACAGTAGGGTGGTTGTGAACTGTCTATTCCCGATACAATGACCATTACGGGATACCGAATTATAGTCTAATGCCTATTTTGTTTCTTTTGTTCCTTTTATGCCGCTTTGATATATGAACATAATTTAGTGGTTAAGGAGGAGTTTTACAGTGTTTAAATAGTGCCTATAGATGCCATTTTTAAAAATGTTTGTGCCTAAATTTCTATAAGGGCCTATAAATGCCTATTTTCAAAATTGTTGCGTATAACGCGCTATAAAACATGAAATTTTGCTTTCTAGTACGGTTGGAGACCGGTATTTGTGTTACCGAAAAAAAATGAGCTTTCGGAACCGTATACATGGGGTGCAACTCATACTCCATCTCATCAGTTGCTTTCAGCGCTGTCAAGACTACAAGGCTTCTTAGCTAACAGGAAGGTCAATTAGCCTCTATACTTGTATTGATCCGAGTCGCGTGGTCTCTTTGGCATCTCCCCGGCGTCTTCTCACATGCGTAGGGAACAGCAAGTGCTTCTGTGCAGCCGCAGGACGATGAAGAACGAATGCGAAACCATGGAGTGTCATCAGGGTAGAGTACAGATAAAAAAAAAAGTCCACGTGGTTTTCGTTTTCTTTGCCACTTCCCAAAAAAGCTTAAATAGGTCACATGAGAAATATTACTTCGACACTGGAAGTTGTTGCTTGCCCAATGAAAAAAACAAGCTTTCTACCACTAGGCTTTTTAATTGGTACATTACAAACCGCGAAAGCATGATGCGAGCAGGTGAGCTTGAAACCCTTGCCACTCGCCCGGTGTAGACTTCGAGAGCGAGATTTTTTTCCCTGCCGTCTTCGGTATTGGAGCAACTCGGAGCCGGAATATCAGTCGACGCGGACGCGTCAACGCGTCATGTGCATACAAGGTTGCATTTGCATGACATGCCCATGCCAGGTCGTGCATGCAAGCGGTGCTGTGTCGTTTCGACGTTCTCTGTATTGTGCTGCGTGTTTCTGCGGGACGGATGCCTCTATGCGTGCACGCTTGGAGAGGCTTGCATGTATCATATATCCTTAGCATGATACACAGTGCCGCACCGCTGGAACTGCTCTAAGGGACGACGCACGAGAAAAATGCCAAGCGTTATGAATGCTCGTACCGGCATGGTGCGAGAACGTCGTGAACACCGATGCAAACGAAATGAAGGCAGCTTACTCTCGCATATATGTTGGGGAGCGCGCCCGAGATGAATGAAGGTCAAGTGGCGTTCAGTCTTTCATTTAACCTCTTTCTGGGATGCGTAGCATTGCAAATCCCGGCATATCAGATCGTGAGCGCCCAGTGCATGCATTCCTCTTGCCTGCTCGAAATTCTGAAACTGGTGAATGGTCATTTAAGGTGTTCATAAACAGTACAGAAACAGACCTTGTGTGCTTAGACCAAATTATTACGAGGCAAAAAGACCCTTCTGGAATATTAGCACTGTGGATATCTGCTCCTGTGTTGCCCTTCTCAGCCATGCCGAAAATAAAGAGACCCAGGAGCATGTTATTCGACGGTGTACACTTAACTCATCATGCTGGCCTAGAAAAAAAGGGACCATATTCAGCAAACCCTGGGAGAAAAAAATTACATGGCTATGCTAAACCATTAGTGTCTTTGTGCCATTATAAACTAAAACAGTTCTATTTGCTTTCCGGTCGTATACACAGATTCCAAACGTATATTTCAAAAAAATTTCACTTTTCTCAAAATTTATTGTGCCTGTATTTACGATTTTCAGAGCCTGAAACAATGTTCTGGCCACCTTTTTTTTTTTTTTTGGCGCCTAATACCCTGTTTTTGTGCCTATAAATCCGGCCTCTAAAACCCAATGTCCTTTCACAAGATCTTTTCACATCTTAAAACCACATCGTCAGCCAATAACAAACCGGCATATGGCATGCTTTTTAGGTGCGGAATTCCGTGCTTGTTAACCATAATGATGCCCGACTACCGCCTTAGGAATGCAGTGGTCGGGCTTGGCCTGACTATCCCAACGTGAGAGCGGCTCGCTGCGCGTTGAGTCGTGCACTTCAGGACTAACAATAAATTTTCGCATTCATTCATCCATGCATTCATTTGCATTGTTACAGCCCCTCGACAGCTCCTCTGTGCATGTTCTTAATCGTTAAGGAAGGAAGAAAGCAACAAAAGGGAGAAGGCAGGGAGGTTAACCAGAAAGACATCCAGTTGGCTACCCTACAATTGAGGATTAGGAAACGGAACTAGGAAGGTCAGAAAGAGGGAAGAAAGGAAAAGAAAAAGGGAGAGACAGACAGTAAATCACGGCAGCGTGTAGAACTCCACCGCAAGTCAGAGCCGTTCACGCAAACACGTTGTCCTCAAAAAAACACAAGAGCGCTTTGATTGTCTTTTGGGGTGTCGAGGAATGTGGACGGTGCTGTAATAGCACCTGCACAAAAAGTGGCTGACCATCCAATAGCCGCAATTTATTGGCAAGTACTTATCTCTCTGATGCAAATCGAAGACAGTGGCACAGCAGGTCTTCAATATTTTCATTGGTGCCGCAAACATTGCATGCCACACCATCAGTCCTTCCTATTAACATGGTATATGCTTTCGTTAAAGCAACTCCCAGCCAAAGGCGGTAAAGAAGCGAAGCTTCATGTTGATGTAGCCCGGGTGGAGACGGGAGTTGTAGTGCAAGGTCAGGTTCATGTAGTCTGGTACGTAGTAGGCTTGGTGTGTTCTACTCAGTCAGTGTGAGACTGCGGGCCAGTTGACGAATCTGCCTCGCACGTCCGCTCTTGAAAGTGGAATCGGAACGCTGTTTGCTTCGAGATGTGACGTGTGAGCAACATGACCAACAGAATAATTTCCGCTGATGCCACAATGCCCAGGTAACCACTGAAAGACGATGCCCGGGTCTTTTTGTATGAAGAGGTGGTGAAAATTCAAGGTATGATAGGCGAAGTGGTCCTGACATCCGCGTCGGAGAACTGACCGCAGGCACTGTAACGCCGGTTTTTGAGTCAGAAAACACGTCCCATTTACTTGATATTGCTTCAGAATTGATGAGTTTCAGTGCACTACATAGAGCCTCGAGTATTGCTGCCATGGGCGTCGTCGCATGTGAAGTCTTAAAACGCTGAGTTACCCCGTGTGATTGTATAACCACTGCTCCACCTGAACTGGACGATGTAGTCGAGCCATCCATGTAGATGTGCACGGGGTTACTGTAGTTCTGGTCCAGGAGGAATAGACTCGGTTGTTTTAGGGCATCTGTCAGTAGGTCCAGTTTTCTTCGCATTCCTGGAATCATTAAGTAAACTCGTGACCAGCTCATCCCCTTACAAAAAAAAAAACTTGCAACGCATGTGCAGAAATTCCACACACCAATAGTCACTTGTGATGCGGAATATATGAAGACAAGTGACAAACTTTCTGTCACCCCCTGTCACCTCCGAGTAAGCAATTGGTACACCCGTTCTGCAGAAATTCTCCAGAGCATTTGTAGCCACGCAGGATGCAGCATGCCTGCTGAATATCTGCGGAACATCTGCTGAAAGTCTACATAAATTCTGCAGCATGTCTGCAGAATGCAAAATAACAAAAACGCCGACCAAGGTGAAATACACAAAACACTGCCGATCGAATATCGGCAGTGTTTTGTCATGATGAGCAAAAAGTAATTATTAGGCGCCATTTGTGTTAGCACGAACATTTAAGGAACATGCAGCACTGAAGGGTATAATACCGCCCATACACCCACCAAACAGGTGCCCAAAACACAAACACAACAACAGCAGAGTAAATACCAAACGCATAACTGCTCGAACTTCATAACTTAACACCGGTCATCCGTTTTATATAGCCATGGTATTTTGACCAGCTGTTGAGTGCCGGTAAGAAAATTCCTATGCTTCAAAATTTCACATTTATACATAAACAGAAGAAGTGCACGACTATGGCGGCTACGAGGTAACAATAAACTACACAGATTTTTTAGTTTGCACTGGTCAAATGTGCACCATTATTTTAATCAGTGACATTTACTTACCAGCAGACAGGCTGTCACATGGGGATGCAGAAAAGCTGAAGCCTTTCTACAGATAATCTGCAGACTAGGGTCGCTAGGGTGACTGGTGGGTAACTGAAAGGTGAAGCCCCTTTAGTTATTGATACAGAATGTGTCATGACCCATAATGTATATATATATATATATATATATATATATATATATATATATATATATATATATATATATATATATATATATATATCCACACACGGACTCACAGGGCCCACATAAACAAAACAAACAAGTGTGCTTGCCGTCTGCTCGGCGTCTGCAGAAAACCTGCTCACTAGGTGTGTACTGGGGTGACTGGTGGGTGACTAGTTGGTGACTGAAAGGTGAAGTTCATTTAATTATTGTTAATAATTGTGTTATGACCGAGCATGTATAGATATAGACGTATGTAATATATACATCCAGACACTCACGCACATGACCCACTAAACAGCGAATCTGCTTGCCGTCTGCTCGGTGTCTGCAGGAAATCTGCAGAGGAGGTCTGTACGGAGGTAACTGGTGGGTGACTGATAGGTGAATGAAAGGTGAAACCCATTAAATCATTATCATCAGCCCCGCCGTGGTGGTCTAGTGGCTAAGGTACTCGGCTGCTGACCCGCAGGTCGCGGGATCGAATCCCGGCTGCGGCGGCTGCATTTCCGATGGAGGCGGAAATGTTGTAGGCCCATGTGCTCAGATTTGGGTGCACGTTAAAGCACCCCAGGTGGTCGAAATTTCCGGAGCCCTCCACTAAAGCGTCTCTCATAATCATATGGTGGTTTTGGGACGTTACACCCCACAAATCATCAATCAAATCATTATCATCAAATGTGCCACCTCTGAAAATTTGTAGACACATACATATATGTTACATACGTCTATGCGCACGCACTCTAGATGAACATTATCAGAAAATTCTGCTTGCAGTCTGCTCGGCGTCTGCAGAAAATCTGCAGATCAGGTCTACAGAAAGGTCGAGTCTGCAGGAAGGTGACTGGGGTGACTGATAGGCGACTCGTGGGTGACAGGAAAGACAAACCCATTTTTGTAAGGGCAAGCCCCAAGGAGGAAGCAGTGGCTTTGATGCAGGTGCGTACGCCTCAGTAAATGATGAGCGGTGCTTGCTGACAGTGGCACCATATTGTCACGGGGTCGTGACGTGGTCGAAGACGGGATACTTTGTGTTGAGATTAAACAGTTTATTTGGGCGAAGCTGTGCCCGGCAAACGGAAAGTCCGATTACAGTAGCAGTCTTGCACAGATAGCAACAAAGAGAAGTTTATTGACTTCCAACCAAGGATAAAGTACATGACGAAAACATCGAGCTTCACGACTACAAAGGGTTCATGTACAATCAAGAAAGCACCACTACCGAGGTAGTGGTGCTTTCGACAAGCCGCCTGTGCAAACGACAAGCCGCCTGTGCTTGTCGTTTGAGTGTTCCTTTTCTTGTGTGTGTCTCTTTTGCGGCCAAATCATGCCATTAAGTAAATACCAACTAGGCCAACAATCAGTATTATTACCGAGGTACAATGTATGTGGGGGAATGTACCCCTCTATTTACTGTACAGTGCGTGGTGCTCCAGCAGGCTTAATCATGCGCGGCGGTAGGTCTTCTCAACACGCGGTTGGAACAAGTAGCGACTTAGCACTGTACAAGTCTAGGTATTATTCCTTTTTTGTCGCCTGAAACAATGTTGCTTTCGTACACGGTAAGTGCATGCCCGGAAGTATAAAAGAGGCCTTGAGGCTGGGGGGCGCAGGGGGGGGGGGTACAAGGGAGCGGGGGGAGGGGCTCTTGTCTCCCCCAAAATAAGGCATCAGCAACAATGTGCGCGTAAATAAACTGACTGAAGGTGCCAATCAATGAAGAAGGCGCTATACAAAAATTAACTTAAGTATCGACCAGCACACTTTGCCCGAATCGATAACAAATAACAACGACAATGGGGTGATGAAATGAAAAAGGTGATACAGATTACAGATATATATATATATATATCTGTAATCTGTATCACCTATATATATATATATATATATATATATATATATATATATATATATATACAAGTCCCCTTCTGCATGTGCTAGACAGTGAACGGATCGTCTGCCGTCGATCAACTACTCACAAGCGGCGAAGTGCGTCGGCATTTATACTCTTGCCATCGAATGTTCTAGCGTTATCGCTGGCGGTGGCGTAGGTTCCAGAATAATCTGTACAGTTCGCACAGTGGGCCTGATCTTATCGAAATTATCTACTAAAGTCCGGGAGCTTCTCGAAAACTGCACGCACGTTTTGCGCTGAGAATTGTGTAGTGTTTTGGGGCGGTAACAAACCTTGAGAAATGGAACGTGGCAATATGTCGTGCGGGGCCTTTTGGCAGCCAGGCTCGCCAGGTGGTGGGAAGGGGTCCTGGCATTATGCCTTAGGTGCATGTGTGATTTTGCTCGGTAATAATATGTGTCTTTATCGAGTTATCTTGGGCGATGGCAACGGTTTCAGCCACTGAAGCACTGCGAGGTAATCTAATGTGTTTGGGCTTGAATGCTCTGAATTGTGTGGTGTTATATATTGTAGGTAAATTGTACCGCAAGAATCCGATAAACAACACCCTGTACAGCTGTAGCATGGTTGGTATGTGCACTCTCCATATCTTTCCTGGAAGAAATTTGAACATGTGACATGTTGCGATCAGGCGCTTCTTCACACAGTTTACGTGTGAAGTCCATGACAGGTTTCTTTCTATTATGACTTCTAAGAAGATGTGGCTTCTGCATAACTATCTGTGTTCTTCGTTATTCGGTATGCTTAGAGCAGACAATGGTTTCCGCGTAAATGCTACCACTGCACATTTCCCGCAAGACACCTTGAGACCTTGTTTGCGAAGGTAGCATGACGTCGTTGTGGGAACGTTCTGAAGGTGGGAGCGAAGCTGAAGCTTTGTCACACCTGATGTCCGAATGCAGATGACGTCAGCGTAGATAGAAAGTTCTACAGTGCTTGGCAGGTATTCAACTAGTCTAATGAGCGTTATATTGAAAAGTCTAAGGCTTAGCACTCCTCCTTGAGGGACTCCCGGCTACTGTAATACTCAGGTGTTGAGCAATTCGCTGTCATCAGGTAGAACGATATTAGCTGTAAGTAGCTGTACACCCACATATATGTCTTGACTTCAAGGCCCACTGTTCCCAAAACACTAAGGATGGCTTTATGGGTCACATTATCGTAAGCCCCTATAACGTCTAGAAACAGGGCAGCACACAGTCTCTTACAGGCTTTCTGGTGTTCAAGATATGTCACCAGATCAGCAACACCGTCGATTTATGAATGACTGCACCTGAATCCGATCATGGATACTGGATAAATTTCGTAGCGCTCTGAATACCACTCCATTCGTGTTCTAATTATTCTTTCCCACACAACTGGCAAGCACCAAAGGACGGTGTGTGACAATATCTATAAGAGATTTACCAGCTTTGAGAAGCGGAATGAGGCGACTTGATTTCCATGCTTGGAGGACCGAACCAGTCTGCCAGGAGTCATTGTTAAGGCGTGTGAATGCCTTCCGAGCTTCATCTCTAAGGTTACAAAAGGCACGGTACGTAATGCCGTCAGGTCTGGGGGCTGAAGAAGGTCTGCACAGTGCCAGTGCCGCTTCCAGCTCATCCATTGAAAACGGTCACTCCATGCGCGGATCATGTGAGAGCTGTACGCTGTCAAGTGTTGCCCTTCTTGTTTCCGTGAAATTGGATTCGCCGGCATTTCTTCTACAGTGTGAGTCTGTGATGTCAATCTCTCTACATGGTAGGTGAAGTGCCAGAGTACATGGGTGTCGCTGACCATAGGCTGTGTTAAGACCCCGGACAGTTTTTCATATCAGCGATAGAGATTTTCGTGGGTCCAACGACTCGCAGAAGTATGCCCAACATCGCCAAGCCAGTTTATCGATGTGCCGTTGTATTTTCTTTTGAGTGCAGCAGGCAGTCAAGCAAAGAACTTTATTTGATCCGGACACGACGCTCACTCCCCCTTAGGGGGCGACACCGGCGGGCCGTCTTAAGTGCGTCAAGCCAGCCTCTCATCATCCATGCACTTTGTCCATCTGTACGTATACGTTCCGCCCGACAACGTATTGCACGAAGTTCCTCAAGCTCGATGTCGAAATCGATGGGCTTGTAACTAGTCAAAAGCAAATGCGCGGTATTCTGCAGTGCATCTTTTATCAGAGGCCTCTAGGTTATAGGATGAGCCATCACCACAACAGTTTTCCATTAACACTTTGAATTTCGGCCAATCAGTGCGTTTGAGGGCTCTTGATGTCTTGGAGATGGTGAATTAAACCTTCTATACTCAGGTAAGTTGGAATATGGTCGCTGCCCCGCGCTTCGAAATCTCAGAACCAGTGCTTAATTTGTGAGTGTCACTAAATCGGGAGTGTTTAAATAACATTTATATTCTGATAAAGCACCAGCTTGGAGTCCACGTTTGTGTTGTCTTATACCTACCTTAGCTCCGTCCGTTCGCGTGCTCTTTTACCCCATAACTTTCGTATTGATCAATCATGTTCTCTAATAGTATGCTCCGCACAAGTATTATCTGTTTTGTTTTCTAAAGAAAAATTTTTAGCGCGACATATTTCTTTCGAATACAGAAAAAATGGTCCACGTAAGAACTCGTGACGCTCGTTGTGAATCTGCGTCGTGGAGCTGATTGATTGATATTTGGGGCTTAACGTCCCAAAACCACCATATGATTATGAGGGACGCCGTAGTGGAGGGCTCCGGAAATTTCGACCACCTGGGGTTCTGTAACGTGCGCCCAAATCTGAGCACACGGGCCTACAGCATTTTCCCCTCCATCGAAAACGCAGCAGCCACAGCCGGGATTTGACCCCGCTACCTGCTGGTCAGCAGCCGAGTACTTTAGCCACTAGACCACCACGGTGGGGCTGCATTGTGAAGCTGCATAGGGTGTCGCGAAAACTACCGCAACGAATGGTTGCGATAGTCGTAGTTTTTTTTTATCGCATACTTACAATTTGTATGCCCTCATTTTGGTTTGGTCTTAAGCTTCTCCGTGAAAACCCTGCGTGACAGATCAGCAAGAACAAAACAAAAAATTCTCACTCTGTAATGTCTTGTTAGACCAAATGGCTGGCCAATTCTGTGGTTTTATGTTTTATTAGCAAAGTGTACCGGCCGATATTAAGCAGTAATTACGAAAGCGTAATATAGTGTCTTTGTGGCACGTATTTGCAAAGCGTTTTTTGTGTGTGTGTGTGTGTAAACAAGAGTGGTGACTGGTCGGTAGTCTTTCCTCATAAGTCTAGTGATTGGCTTGAATTTTTTATAGAGACTATAAGCTGCTTGAGAATATCAGCTCCTCTGGTGTGCATGCTCATTCACCCGAGGTGTTACCAAAGAAATTAAATTGGACACAGGAGCATTCTATATGCGGTAGGGACATCGCCAATTATCCGCGAGCAGATTTAGCAATCCATGTTGTCCATCAACTCAGTTTCACTGTTACAACTTTTCATAAACGTAACTGTGCCCTTTCATTTAATGTGTCATGGATTTTTTTCGCTCGGTATAACCTCTGTTCGTCTGTATTTTACAGACGCTTTCGGTGAGACATTCTTATGCATTCCAGCAATTGTTCTGTCATTCCTGAACACCATCCGCATGTCTAGCTTCTGAATCTTAGTCACGTAACTGGGCCGCAACGCGAGCTTTGCTCAATTTCACGGCAAAATTCACGGCATAATCACCGTGGCAGCGCCAGTCGTTACATGGGCGGAGCGTGCATGTTCTTGACATTTTCAGATCACTGGGGCGCGCAAGTCGCGGGGCCGACTTTCCCTAATGATATCCCCCAGCGTCGCATGTGTGCCGGCATGCTTACATCACGCGTAGTCGCGGGAACAAGAATCATAGGCAATGAAAGTAGGAAGCAAGCCAGCATGAGTAAAAGCAAACTTATAGTGGCGTGTAATAGGCCCGATAGGAGGGAGCGGGCTCCCACGAAGGCGACACGGCGAGAACATTTTCATTAGCGCTACTTGGGGACGCACCAGCCATCAATTGCGGCTTCTGTACGCGGGTTATAGGTGCGCTGAATAGTAAGGCCTGCCTCTATTCACTCTGCCTTTAGTGCGTGAGGTCAGCAACGACCACGTGAACAGAATTGCTCTGGGCGTTTGGGAATCAGTAGGGAAATTGGAGCTCGTATATCGGTGCTGTGAGGACTCTGCAGCAGCTGCTGCTTCGGAGAAAGATTACATAAAATAGTTCATGGTCGGCGGTGGTCACTCGGTTCTGTAGGGAAATGGTGCGCGGGAAAACCTGAATTGACCCGGCTCAAAATTATGCAACGATGAGAGGCGCTATTGTGAGACATGTTTGAACGAGGAGTACGATAAAACATCGACACAAAACCAGATTGGCACACACTCGTGAGGCTCTTTTGTTCGTGTTTGTGTCATTATATCACACTGCTTGTTTAATTTACACATAAAATAGTTCATGGTCGGCGGTGGTCACTCGGTTCTGTAGGGAAATGGTGCGCGGGAAAACCTGAATTGACCCGGCCCGAAATTATCCAACGATGAGAGGCGCTATTGTGAGACATGCTTGAACGAGGAGTACGATAAAACACCGACACAAAACCAGATTGGCACACACTCGTGAGGCTCTTTTGTTCGTGTTTGTGTCATTATATCACACTGCTTGTTTAATTTACACATAAAATAGTTCATGGTCGGCGGTGGTCACTCGGTTCTGTAGGGAAATGGTGCGCGGGAAAACCTGAATTGACCCGGCCCGAAATTATCCAACGATGAGAGGCGCTATTGTGAGACATGCTTGAACGAGGAGTACGATAAAACACCGACACAAAACCAGATTGGCACACACTCGTGAGGCTCTTTTGTTCGTGTTTGTGTCATTATATCACACTGCTTGTTTAATTTACACATAAAATAGTTCATGGTCGGCGGTGGTCACTCGGTTCTGTAGGGAAATGGTGTGCGGGAAAACCTGAATTGACCCAGCCCGAAATTATCCAACGATGAGAGGCGCTATTGTGAGACATGCTTGAACGAGGAGTACGATAAAACACCGACACAAAACCAGATTGGCACACACTCGTGAGGCTCTTTTGTTCGTGTTTGTGTCATTATATCACACTGCTTGTTTAATTTACACATAAAATAGTTCATGGTCGGCGGTGGTCACTCGGTTCTGTAGGGAAATGGTGCGCGGGAAAACCTGAATTGACCCGGCCCGAAATTATCCAACGATGAGAGGCGCTATTGTGAGACATGCTTGAACGAGGAGTACGATAAAACACCGACACAAAACCAGATTGGCACACACTCGTGAGGCTCTTTTGTTCGTGTTTGTGTCATTATATCACACTGCTTGTTTAATTTACACATAAAATAGTTCATGGTCGGCGGTGGTCACTCGGTTCTGTAGGGAAATGGTGTGCGGGAAAACCTGAATTGACCCAGCCCGAAATTATCCAACGATGAGAGGCGCTATTGTGAGACATGCTTGAACGAGGAGTACGATAAAACACCGACACAAAACCAGATTGGCACACACTCGTGAGGCTCTTTTGTTCGTGTTTGTGTCATTATATCACACTGCTTGTTTAATTTACACATAAAATAGTTCATGGTCGGCGGTGGTCACTCGGTTCTGTAGGGAAATGGTGTGCGGGAAAACCTGAATTGACCCAGCCCGAAATTATCCAACGATGAGAGGCGCTATTGTGAGACATGCTTGAACGAGGAGTACGATAAAACACCGACACAAAACCAGATTGGCACACACTCGTGAGGCTCTTTTGTTCGTGTTTGTGTCATTATATCACACTGCTTGTTTAATTTACACATAAAATAGTTCATGGTCGGCGGTGGTCACTCGGTTCTGTAGGGAAATGGTGTGCGGGAAAACCTGAATTGACCCAGCCCGAAATTATCCAACGATGAGAGGCGCTATTGTGAGACATGCTTGAACGAGGAGTACGATAAAACACCGACACAAAACCAGATTGGCACACACTCGTGAGGCTCTTTTGTTCGTGTTTGTGTCATTATATCACACTGCTTGTTTAATTTACACATAAAATAGTTCATGGTCGGCGGTGGTCACTCGGTTCTGTAGGGAAATGGTGTGCGGGAAAACCTGAATTGACCCAGCCCGAAATTATCCAACGATGAGAGGCGCTATTGTGAGACATGCTTGAACGAGGAGTACGATAAAACACCGACACAAAACCAGATTGGCACACACTCGTGAGGCTCTTTTGTTCGTGTTTGTGTCATTATATCACACTGCTTGTTTAATTTACACATAAAATAGTTCATGGTCGGCGGTGGTCACTCGGTTCTGTAGGGAAATGGTGTGCGGGAAAACCTGAATTGACCCAGCCCGAAATTATCCAACGATGAGAGGTGCTATTGTGAGACATGCTTGAACGAGGAGTACGATAAAACATCGACACAAAACCAGATTAGCACACACTCGTGAGGCTATTTTGTTCGTGTTTGTGTCATTATATCGCACTGCTTGTTTAATTATGAACGCGTATACAAACTCGGCCCGAATTTCAGTATTTGTAAAATATACGGTATCCGTTCTTTCTTTAGCGTCAATGCTATGTACTGCTATACCTGCGTGAATTCAGCGTTTCTATTCAATTTTGTCATTTACTGCATCCATGTAACATTAAATTTTATTGACGTGACCACTCGCTTAATAGTCCAACCTCACTTGTGGCGTGACTTCATCGCAATATATCATGCCGCTATAGCAACAGCTAGTCGATTATTGACTTTTGCTGTGTATGCGTGATTCGTCACAGCACTTCATTAACGAAGTCATGCACACGACCAAATTCAAACGGTAATCCAGTCATATATACTGTGGGGAAGAGTAGCTTGGATGTACGTTCCATCACCATAACGTACTATAGCGTCGTAGATAAGACAAATCAAGGTGCTTTTCGCAGCAGCTACAGTTCACATTCGTCGCCTTTTCGAGTCCTCAAATAATTCATAGCTCAGCAATGACTCAATCGCGCGTTTGTGCGGCATCGGAGGGTTTTGTGATCTTTATGACGATAAATTTATCGAACCATTATTTGCTATTGCAGCCTGGAATCAGCGCCTTTTGGCACGACTGCCATTGCAATGGCGGAATAGTCTAGGCTTTTAGTTATATTTTTACGGGGCACTTGTCATTACACAGACTATGATACTCCAGTTTTCCTGCAGTTAAGTCATCATCTTTCAGTCACGTGTGGCACATACCCGCATACCATGGCCCATGAAATGTCGGTATGTGCCATAGCTAATTAACAGTTTATATCATTCTTGGAACAGCGATGAACAAACCTCAAAAGTTTTTATGCCGTCTTGTTGTGGACCTTGTGGAGAAGAAAATTCGGGGCAGGTGTCCGCAATGTTGTAGGTTAGGAAAATACAGGAGAAACAGAGATATATAAAATCGCTTTCAGAGCTGGCATTGAACTCGGGAATTCTGCGTGGCAATGAATAGTAGTAACGTCTGTGGTCTAACATCCAAAAACCACGATATGATTATGAGAAGTGCCATAGTGGAGGGCTCCGAAAACTATAAAACGCAAGGCCTGCGCGGAAGGCACAGTACAGTCACAGCGAAAGCTAGAAGAGCGGCCCTTCAGAGCTTTTTTTTTAATACTCATTGGGTAGCTCCTGCAAATTCACTTGCTAGGTACCCACTACTGCATTAATAATAAAAGTTTTAGGATAGTAGGCCGGCATTCTCTATGCTATTCTTCGCCATTCTTCTGAGAAGCGTGGTATCCGCTAAACTATTTCGATGAATTTTATGCCAATTGTTCATGCAGTGACTGACGACGATGAGTAAGTATGCCTCAAGTGAGTATGTGCCACAGTTGATAGGTGATCAAGAACTAGCTTTTGTAGAAGGTTTGAGCATTCGACGAATCAGTCATTACATTATTCGCATTTTGTGACTCCTGGTTGTTCGTTTGCTCTTCTAAAACGCTTTGTTACTCATAATAACGCGATTTTTTCCCGATATCAAGCCTATTTAGGGCAAGTTTGCCAACAAGTCCGAAGCACCGGCTTCGCTCAGTGGTAGAATACTGGGCTGGCACCCAGTGCACCCGGGTTCGAGCCACACTATGTTATTGGTACCTGGTTTTTTTTTTTTTTTTTGCTAATTTCGCGCGATGTGGTTACGGACACCGCTGGCGGCGGCAGACAACTACGGCGCTGCGCAAGACCAAAGTTGTGATCTCATAACAGCTTTCTCTGTAACTGTGTTATTTATCGTGCAATGACATTGCACAGTAGACGGGCCTCTACCATTTCGCCTACACCAAAACGCGACCGTAATGGCCGGGATCAAACCCGCGACTTTCAGGTCTACAGCCGAGAGCCTTAACCACTGATTCACCATGGTTGTCATGCGTGGCACTAGAGGGCAACACCAGAGTTTGAAAAACTCACAATAAAAACCCTATAGTAACGTCATATATAGCGTCAACATCAATTCACTATTGGTGGTTTTCACTATCGGCTTTCAAAACAATGTGATCAACATTGCATATTAACTTCTATGACTCGACAAGCTATATGGTAAATCACTGCACAACCGGATGATTACGGCGAAAACCACTTCTTACGACGTGCTCATCGTCCCAACGTAAAGCGTGCAGTTCGTTTCGATTAAACTGTCGCTTGTGCTTTAATGTGAATCCTATCGTTTCGTCTGACCGTAGAATACCCCTTGGGTGTCAATGTAATCGACGTGCCGAATAAACTTGCAGTCAATTCTGTAGCTGGATGAATGGTAGGTTCTAGGAGCCACCTCCCTCCAATCCATGTTGTTGCTTCTTCAAATAGGTGCTTTCTAGAAGATAGCTGCTTTCTTGAAAATGGGTGTTAGCTTCAACGCCTTCAGCAAGTGTTCCTGAACTCACCGGAAATAATTTCCTCGCTACGTGCCCGCCACGAAACTACAGAAAATGCACGAGGACGTCGATTGAACTGAGAATGCTTGATTCAAATCAATTTAAAAGTGTAGCAGACGCCACTACTCACCGGTTGCTTCACATGACGTTGACTCCCAGAACTACTGAGATGTACCAATTTTTATTTATTTATTTCTTTATTTGCCTAATTATTCATTTAACTATTTATTTATTTTTCGCTCGTCCACTTTTCCTTAAATAATTTTAATGACTATTTTCTATAAAATTTCTATATATGTAGCGTATGGCTCGCACTATATTTGCGGCACTTAATTCTAAACTTACTTTGCTTTCTTTTTGCTAGATAACACTATGTTATATTTCTTTTCGATAAGATAAATGTGACTTATCAAGCAGCGTTGCATATTCCTCCAGCTTCTGTAGCTTTAAATCCCACAATTTGCTTTGTTTTTTTTTTCAAAGCTTTGTTGTTATTTTAGTTTTTTTTTTCAAGTCTTTCAAATGCATACCTTGATTGGTTACCTCGTCGTGTTTCTACTTCGTGATGCGTTGCCAGCAAACTGCATATTCACAAGCTAGGAACACATTACTGAAACCTACTGGTATAAAAACATCGCGAAATCGTTGGTCATAGGACGCTTTTAAAGAATAAAAACAAACGCCCGTTAAAAAAAAGTAGTTGTATGACAGGTATAAATTTGATTGCGGAGCCTAGCAGTTGGTAGCGTGTACCCACTACGTGTAACTGTTCTTTTTATATATTCTTTTTTTTTCTTGTTTTCAGATGTCCGACTGCCATGTGGTTCTGCATGCTTCTACTACTAGACATCGGAAATGTAAAAGGTATGGTCCTTTCATGTCACTCCGGTGCCCGAGCAGCGCATGATACTACAGCACATACAATCGCTATGCCTTTAGAAAGAAATATGCGTTTACTCTAAAGTCAGCGTTGCCTTATAATGGACAATGATTTTTATAGTATGACGCAAGCAATTAGCGCGTACCGCTGCTCCTCGAAACAGACCAATCTTATAACGTCGCTAAGAACCAAGGAGGTTCTTAGCGACGTTATAAGAACCAGGGACGAGAATCTATATGTCGCTAAGAAGCAGGAAGGTTGCATACATTCAGTGCATCAGGCTTTCCACTATCTATCCATCTATCTATTTATCTATCTATCTATCTATCTATCTATCTATCTATCTATCTATCTATCTATCTATCTATCTATCTATCTATTCATCCGTTTTTTAAGCATTTCCGACGGCGCACAACTTTTCATTCTTTTTACATTGTGCTACACTTAAAGTATCCCTGAAACACCTTTTCAAGTAACCATTGAATGGATTCGCTGAAAGTGCTTACCCCGGTATTCACAAACGCTCCTCGACTCGACTTATACCCTTCACTTGACAGGGTTGAGCACTGCGCCACTGCTCGGCTGAAAATGACGCTGCGCTACTCAAGAATCATGGCTAAATATCGCTGATATGCAGTGACTTGTCGTGCCTATAGAGACGGCGCTTCCATCGGCTTTCTCAAGTGAAGGTGAAGCGTTGAGTGAATGGACGTTCTAGAATACGAGGATTAGTGTCTCATGAAGTCAAGGCCGCAAGAAGTTTAAGAATTTGTTCAGTACGAGCGGAGTTACAAAGGTTTGTCTCACGCTGCAATTGCATTTCCTCTTAACTCGTCCTGACGAAAGCGCTGGAAGCTGCCCCGTCGCGGTGGTCTAGTGGCTAAGGTACTCGGCTGCTGACCCGCAGGTCGCGGGTTCGAATCCCGGCTGCGGCGGCTGCATTTCCGATGGAGGCGGAAATGTTGTAGGCCCGTGTGCTCAGATTTGGGTGCACGTTAAAGAACCCCAGGTGGTCAAAATTTCCGGAGCCCTCCACTACGGCGTCTCTCATAATCATATGGTGGTTTTGGGACGTTAAACTCTACAAATCAATCAATCAAGCGCTGGAAGCTAAGCAGGGAGGAATGGCGCGGGCAAGGCAAATACGTAACGCGCGCCTTCTGACCTTGAGTCCTTTTTCTTTGTTTTTTTTTTTTTGGAATACACGGCTTTTTTTGGTGTTATCGCGTGCGCACGCGTGGACAGGTTGCGGCCTCTCGCGGTGATCCCTGTAATGACCGAGCGCGCCGTGCTCAATTCAGCCAATGACTGATAGATGACCTACGAGTGATGTCTATAGAAGCCTACATGACCACTTGTTTTAGGGTGGAGGCATCTGAAAAAGTGCCCTAAAAACTAGGCCGAAATTAGTGGGCAATCGGGCCCGCTGTTGCCAGCTTCCGCCAAATTTAGCATAATTTTCTTGTGTGCTGTTTTTTGGGGGCCAGTCGTACAATCCCACCCCCTTCCCCCCAGCTACTCGTGATCTGCAAGATTAGTGTCTTGCGGTGTATTTTCACAGGTCATTTGCCAGTCTAAGACTTTAAGGCAAAATCTTCGATATATCAGGCGTGAAATGTCGGTGGCGTCCAGCGTCCCCGTTCACACGAAACATTACATGCATCAAGCGCGAAATGTAGCCGTTGGTGGCGTCGTCCAGCGTTGACGTCAACGCGTTACCAACGCCTCCCGCTACATGCATCAAGCTCGAAACGTAACTGTCAATGGTGTCGTCCAGCGTTGGAGTCAACACAAACCCTTAGGTTCATCAGGCGCGAAATGTAACGGTCGGTGGTGTCCAGCATCGGCGTCAACACGTTACATGCAAAGCTTGAAGCGTAACACTCGGTAACATCGTCCGGCGTCGGCGTCAGCACGTTACATGCATCAACCTCGAAATGTAAGAGTCCGTGCGTCCGTCCGTGTGCCGTCGGTCCGTGTGCCGTCGGTGCTTCTGTGCGTGCGTCAATCCATTCATCCATTCGTGCGTTCGTCCGCGCGTGCGTCCGAGTGCCCGTCTGTACACCCGTCCGCGCGTCCATTCGTCCATCCTTGCGTGCATTCGTCCGTCCGTCCGTTCGTCCGCTTCGCCCACTTGTCAACAATTCACCTCGTAGATAAGCTGTGATTTTTAGTGCTGCCTGGGACTTCATGTATCAATTATTTCGTGTTGACGCTAACACTGAACGCCACAAACGCTTACATTTTACGCTGGACGCATCAACGGTTTCGTTTTGACGCCCACGCTGGACGCCACCGACGGATACATTTAATGCTAGATGCACCTAATGCTTCGTATTGACGCTAAGCTGGAGGACACCGACGTTTACATTACCCGCTTGATGCATTTACTGCTTCGTGTTGACACCGACGCTGGATGCCACCGACGTACACGTTTCACGCTTAATGCATCTACTGCTTTGTGTTGACGCCAACGCCGGGCCATATTATCGAGGATGGAATGGAGCCAGGCGTACACGCAGTGTGGGCCACAATTTGGTGCGATTGCGTGGCATTGTCGTCTGGCAACATTGTGTTTTGGCGGGTGGAGGAGCGTTGACGGCATGTAGTGGGTCAAAGGCTAGCACCACCCTAAAGCAGGCGGTCATGTAGGCTCTCCACATTTTTAAGCTTCTTCCGTCATTCGTAGAGAGAAGAGAAAACAATTTTCAGCTCACTTCGAATTCCAGGCCACGTGCTGCTCTATAATATTCGGCTCGCGTGTTCTGGGAGCCTCTTCTAGAACCAATCGGCAGCATTTTCTGACCATGTTCAAAAAGTGTTGCAGGGCACCTTTATGCACACCTTAGCTTACTTATTGTCCTGAAATGCTTCGTATTATGTTATTTCCCTCTTCGTTTAAAATAGGCAGGCATTAGACAGGCTATTGATCCTACGTACCTTTTACCTAATAGACGTTTTTCGTGCAGCTCACCACTAGCCTACATCTATGAACTCAAAGAAGATAAGAAAGAAGTGAAGAGAGCACATGGAACTTCAATCTTAGATAAAATGACATAGCTGTGCATTGTACATTTTGCAAACACTCTCTTTCAGGTAACGCTCCCAATATCGACTACTCCCACAACATGAGAGTGCTCAAGCTTCCTAAAGAAACGCCGATTGGTAAGCATGCGAATCTTCTAGCCTGCCTTGGTGTACGTTCTATACTGGTCGAAATTGTAAGTTAAGTATTCAATGAAAAACAACGGCAATTTTATGTATTCTTTTATGTATTCTTTATTTTATGGTTTTATGGGGATTTTATGTATTCTCTAAACCCGTAAAGTCATGCTGCGCAACGCAGTATGACTACGTAGCGCCAAACGTAGTGCCAAAGAAGCGAGGCGCAGCAAGAGCTTGGTAACTTATTACATTCAACCGACTTCGCCTTCTATTCGTTTCAACGCACGCTCCGTAAACAAGCATCAAATGAATCACTATTGTCATTCCTATTGTACGTTAGGTGATGTCTCTGATTGGATTTCTATGAAGTTGGTACATCTAGAAGTCAATTGTTGTGTGTCAGATATTTAGCGCTTCGATTACAATCTGTATACTTGAATTAGAAACGATATAAATTTTTCGTACAAAATACCTGAGCCGGTATATCCCTCCATATAATTCACGCATGTGGCTACGTAAAAAACATTGAAATAAATTATTTTCCTACTCGAATAATGAACTTATAATTCTTATTGTTGACATATACAAGAGATATATAACAAGATTTTGGCGCACAAAAAAGCCGTCAGCTGCTCCTTAGCTCTTAGAGGAGTCGTACATAGAACATACAGGGCCCAACAATCACGTATAAAATAACCTTCTCCCAGTAACCCCCGAACATAACGAATACGCAGCCCAAATTATACAATTCTCGTGACCCTATGACACTTCATTATGACTTCTCAAAAAACACAAATAGTGATGCTGCTTTTGAGACTATCTTCAGTTAAGAAAACTGTACAGCTGAGAAGTACTTGCCATTGGGCTAGCCGGTTCATCCCTGTAATAACCAAAAAAAAAAAACGACTTTTAGCACATGATCAAAAAGGAGGGGAGGGGGGAAGGAGAAAGGTTAGTGCTAATTCATTTTTTTTTGTCGTTATGTGTCAAGTTAGCATATTTTTTTGGGTCAATACAATTTGTAGAGCGGAGTTATATCGTAAGCCTCCTGACAGGGTTGACGTCCCTTTAATGATTAGGAGCGATAATACTCGGCGAGATCTGCTTAATGAGCTGTCTGTAACGTGATGTCCGGGAAAATTAAAAACATTGAAGAACATTCCTCAGTCTCATTTCGGTCTCCCCTCTAACCCCAACTTATTTTTTTTACTTACGTTATACGTACTTTGCGACAGAAACATGGTAAGCAAATGCGCTTGATTTCTACGGAAAATTGCGAGAATTGCACCCCGTATTCACCGGAAAGCTTCCACGGGAAAATTAAAAATGAAATGTTGCTCTTTTACCCAGGAACCATCGTGTACCGACTGAAAGGTTCCGACGCCGACTCAGACGTGCTCACCTTCGGCGCTCAGGACGCCGTGGGTAAGGCGCTCTTTCAGTTCCGCTCCGTCCAGTTCAGCCAGGCTGACGTGATTCTCAAGAAAGCGCTCACGGTCAGTTGGACTTTATCTTCTCACAATTTTCTCTCTCTCTCTCTCCTTAAATATTTGTGAAGTATGCAAGTATCGATTTCTTTAGTTTAGATATAGAAAAAAATGGGAAAGAATACATCGAGAGTACAGTTTTTTTGGTGTAATTTGAAAAGCGTTTTGTATTTTGGAGGTGCTTGAAAAAAAACTAAAGTACAGAATGGCTGTGATTTTCCATGGCAATATGTTGGCACAAACCTCACAACAGAAAGCCACAGTTACACTGTGACGTTGTTTTTCCAAGGCCTAAAATTCCAGTAGGCGAATACAGATTGCGCTCTAGCCATCTACTCCAAAACTGGTATTAAATCCAGAAAGAAAAGAAGGATAGAAAAAATACAAAGCACTTAGTAAATGCATACACAATCGCCAGCATACTTTGGTACCTCCTGATCACTGTTCGACCCTGCATTTTCTATCTAGCTAAGTCCTCGCTTACAAACATAGCTGGCGTATACATATACTGTCACAGATACAGCCCTTGACTGCAGGCTGGATCTTGATGTGCTTAGCTACTTACGAAAAAAAAAGGTAAGAATTTGTATAAAAATGAAAGCCTAAATCAATCAAGGTGAATAGAGGGCGATAAGAAAGAAAATTTGGCATACGCCGATCTATGAAATAAATATACCATCAAATCATTTTTGCTCATAATCAGGCAAACTTGAAATTTGTCCTGGTTCGAGGATCTAGCCCTCATATGATACCTATTCCAGGGGTAGCGCTACCAGTTGAGTTGATTTGGGGGCTAGCCGTTGGCAGCACAGGGACAAATTTTTCGACAACTCGAGCACATGAACATCGAATGTGGCAAATAATCGATAACTCCTGGTGAGCTCAGTTGGCTGAGTGACTACACCGAAGAGCCGCTGGTCCCGGTTTCATTCCCAGGTCAGGTCGTCTGTTTTTTTTTTTTTTTTTCGCAAATGCGAAGTTTTATTTTTCTAAGCAATCCGCGTATATTCACTTGTAGCTTCGTCCTGTGATTGGGCAGACACTAATTTTCCTCTTTAAAATATCCAAGAAGCGGCTACAGATATTTAAAAACTCTTCAGCAATGATGTACAAGAATAAAGCGTATCTGAATTAGTTTATTCACACAGCTGAATTTTCTTGTGCTTACCCCACGTACAGGAAGAAGAATACACAATACGACTCTTCGTCACGGATGGTGTGGAGGTGAGTCACCCTCTCACACGGCATGTTACAAGGCAGAATAATTGAGACATTCGATATATCAAGTATTGAAGATGGAGCGACGTTAGTAATATCTCCAATGTGTTACCCATATAGTCAAAATATTTTTACCTGACAGCATGTCACCAGTGCTCAGAAACGCGTTCTGTAAAGGCGGTACTAAAAGGCAACCTACACAGGCTACAACAATACAGTAGTTGGTATGCGCTTCTGCCTTCAATGAAATTGGCCTTAGTTAACAGCCTTATCAGTCGTATCATGTATGGCTCGGCGTGAAGAACACGCCTTAGTGCACTGTACGCTGTACACAACAACGTTCATCCAGCCAAGTACGCACGGAACAGACAGCTCACACAATCGCTGTGTTGAAAGGTCGACAACATTACAAGCACATGGTAATTTACATGCAGGAATGCTACTGAAAGAGAGAGTGTGGAAAAGCGAAATTCCTAACTGTGAAAAGTGTAGAAAAGCTATACAGGTAACCATTTGACTCGTACCCGTTACAAGACGGACATCCCTAAATTTATTCATCAAATTTATAAGGCTGAATTTTTTAATGGTCAATGTTAGTTCCTAAAAACTTAATTTCCCGTAAAAAATCACCCCACACAGCTACACAACTCAAATTTAATGTCATCCCTCGTCACTTATAATACTATTCAGCAAGCGTATCAGGGCCTAGTTAATTTGTGAGTGGCACAAGCGTGACAGTTTAGTCGGGGTTCAGCTTTAGTTAGCTCAGTTGCAGTGAAAACTAGATACGTTTTTCAATTCACACTTTCGCTCCTTTCCTGACGCTCTTTGACATGTTCCCGTTTCTAGACAACCGAGGTGGAATCGGCAATAATTGTGACCAACGGTACAGGACTTCCGCATCCTTTCGTGGATTACAGCACTCTGTTGCGGGTGCCAGAGGTGAGCTTGCAGCAACTACGCCACTCAAGTAAACGTTATCTTTCATTACTTCCAGGTCTACATATGAATGCATTATTGTAATACAGGGTGTTTCAAGAAATATGTCCAATATTTTCTTGAATCATAAAAAGGCACTAATAGCTCGCTCTCTTCACGATTGCTTTTTATATAATGACAGGTATCTTGAAACGGTTGAGGATGTTATTTGGAAAGGTAATTAGGAAAGTTAAAATAAATAACTTTTTAATTGTTGGAATAAGGCAGGTACGTTAAATGGGAGAATCGAAGTCCTTCATGCGAAAAACCGATTTCCACTTTGAGAATTTGGTAAAGCAGCCTCTAGTAACAACTGCAAATAATGAAGTTCTCCTTAAGTCTGCGGGGAAACCGAAACCGAAACGCCAAAGAGCGCCACTGAAATGAGGTGAGGGAGCGTTGTTATATCAACCATCGACCGACTTCTTTGTGTGGGTGTGTTGGCTGGTTGCGCTCGCAATTACAGCACGCATGACACACATACGTTATCGAACGGGGAAGAGCTACAGCCCTGTAACCACTGTTTTGAACAGTGGCGTCATTGTAGTCGTCTGCTTGTTGCACTCTCCGGTCTGTTGGTATCGGTTTTGCCGCAGAATTTAGAATTTGATGAATGCGTAGTTATTACTGGAGGCCACTTTTCCGTAGTCTCAAAGCGGCAATAAGTTTTTCGCATCAAGAACTTCAATCCTCTCGTTCGACTTAACTGTCTAACTTCAGTAATTAAAAAGATAATCGATTCAACATTTCTAATTAGCATTCTAAATCATGTATTCAACCTTGGTAAGGTGTCTGACGCTACAGAAAAAGCAACTGTGAAGACAGCGAGCAAATGGCGTCTTTTGCTGATTTTAAATAATATTGGACACATTTTTTAAAGCACTCTATATATATACGTTAGGTGTCTTTAACATGTTATGAGCATTAACAAATCATCAGTGCATAAGTACGTTCTTCTGAAGAAGAAAACGATTTTTTTTTATTTTAAGTGAGGAAAAGCAACGAGAGAATAACACTGCATCTACCTGTCACCATCTATTTCTGTGTACGTACAGCCCTCAGCGACTGCAACGTGATAGTTTGAGGGTGCCGCTACTGGCGACTGTTGCGTTGTATTAAGCTCGGCGCGCGCAGGCCGGTATACAGGCCCGTACAAAATATCAAGATTTTTGCCCGACACCTGCTCAAAAGCAACCCTAAGGAATAGTATATCCTTAGGGCGGTTGTTGGAGAGTGTGTCACGCAGAAACTTCTATATCATGTGCGTGTTTCTATATGCGCACGTTCTCGTTTATGGCTGGTTCGTGCCTGTGTGTATACACTCTTATCTGAAGACGTCACTGTGGCGAGTATTTACTGGGGTAGTTACACAGAAACACTGTACTATAGACTCACATTTTTTTTCTTCAGCTCGTCAGGCTAGGGAAGTTACTAACCTTGTGCCACTGCTTCCCGGTAGGTAGTAATTATAAGTGGCAAATGCCATGGTAATGAAGTTACTCAGCCGTTACTAGCTTTTTAGGTATGTTGTGACAAGCGTTTACAACCTCAAAGTTGGTGAATACCGTTACATTTTTACGAGTGAATAGCAGACTAAATGGAGCATCAAAGTTCCATTGCATGCTATCGCTAGCAGAGCAAAGTTAATGGGTTATCTTTATTTATTTTTTTGCAGAACACCAAAGTCAACAGCAGCATTGGATACGTAACGGCGAGAGAGCGTGAAAACAGCAATTTGCCAGTGACCTTTGAACTCCGGGTATGCAGTATATCAGTCCTTCCTATCCTTGGTGATTAAGGAGACTTCACAGATAAATTCAAGGTTGAATGAGCTGACAACCTAAAATCTATAGAGGTGCAAAGAAGCTTAAAATTGAAGTGGTAAAAAAAAACCTGCATTTGTCTCTGCACACAGGGTTCGGACCAATTCAAGATCCGTTACGAGTTTGGTCCGCGCGGCACAAGCAAGGCAGTGATCCAACTCATCGAGCTCCTCGACTACGAGACCCGTAAAGTGTACGAACTCGACATCCTCGCGCTGGTGAGGGCCGCTGCATTTTTTATTTTCTTTCTTTCGAATTTTGTCATCACTGACCACTCCTTGACGCCACAAACATAAATTAGTGAAAGTCGCAGAGATGCATTCAGACGGCGACGCGGCATTACCGAAGACTTTGGGCTGCCTTACATCATCAACGTGAAACAGCCAGAACGTTGATGAATTCTGCTGTTGGTGTGGGCCTGAACATTTATACCCCCCACCCCCGTACTCTAGTTTTCTACTTTATCATTAACGCATTCCTCTGACTCTCGATAGTTTGCTTGGTCATTGCCAACTCTGTCTTCCATTTCTTCCTTGAAGATAACTTCGCCATACCACGTAAACTTGTATCATTTTTTTTCTTGTAGCTATAGTTTCACTTTTATGCAACTGTTTTGTGCGGATATGCTCTTTTCAGGACCACTGCACAAAATACACCCATCTTGTAACTTTTATATGCCGCGAAGATTAAGCAGGCAATGTGAAGCATGTGATTACTGCATAAGACTCGACGTTGCCCACACAAATGACATCAAGAAATGTGATTAGTATGTGTGACTCTCTGATGTTTTCATCATATAGTACTATATACATGAGTTAAAGCATGTTTTTTGGACTATTTCCATTACTAGTCTAAGTCCTAATGGCAAAAGTCACAAAGTACGTGTCGCTCTAAGCGACATGTTTTCAAGATAGCACTGAATTTGTGAAGCAGCTGTAGCTTGGAATTGCGGCACCTACCCGGCCCACGACAAGGCACCCCTCTGTGATACGCAACACGATACCAGACAAAGTGATCGGTTCGAGCACCTTACAACGAGAGCACGAGAAAAACGGTGCACAGGGTGAAGGGTGATCCTGTACCTTTGACCGGCCTTTGTCATGCGCGTCTTTCCTGTTATGCTCGCGTCGTAAACTACTGGAACCACTCTCTTTTCACAGCCACTCTGTCCTGATGTACTTAGTGGCTGTGCAAACCGTAACTTAACATTTAACACAACACGCAACACGATCCACAACTGGCTTTCACTCCATTCCACAACTGGAATGGAGTGAAAGCCTTTGGAGGTTTCACTCTATTCTGTAGCAGTGAAGCCGTTTTCCTTCTATCCAGCGATTCGTAATCTGATTACCTTACTATAAAGGCTCGTTCAAGTATCACATGTTGCCCTTGATTTGTGCGGGAACTCCTTGCGTCTTACCACGCAAACAATACCGCCTTGCAGCTGCCCCTGTGACTCTCAGATTCAAACCTTCTAAAACCCTCCTCTATTCGCACCGCTAAGACTGAAACCTTCGAAAAGTATAATAAGCAGGATTGGCTTTCACTTAGGTTCACCAAAATGTTGCTTAGCCAGACTCAGTCCCACAGGTTGGTATTAGTCGAAGTAAGTGTTAGTGACTCGTCATGTGAGTCAGCTTGGTGACCTGCATCAGAAAATTATTTGCATGCACCATTTGCGCATAAAGCGACGATTACGTTGCGAAAAGTTCTAACCGCGGGGCAATCTTCGCTGTATATTACAACGCGGTGTTTATACCTGAGCCGTGACGGGCACTTTGCACGCACAACGCTCGTTGCAGAACGCGTGGACGGACGAACGCTACGACACACGCAACGTAGCCGTGCTGTCTATGGCCGTGGTGGCTCAGGACGTGCCGGACACACCGCCGCACTTCCTGGACGTCCCGCCTGTCGTCACGGTCTCGGACTCGGCGCCACCCGTGGGTAACTTTAATGGCTGCGCACGCATTCGTGAGCCAGCACGCAACCAGTAAGGTCGGCCAGCGATAGTAAACTACCGAGCTCTGATTAATTTCATGTAGACACGTCTCCTGTTCATCAACGCATGCTTGCTGCCCGGAACCATTTGCGTTTGTTTTGCTTTTGCTTTTAAACGTCCCCATCATAGAAACTCATCGAAACTTGGGAAGGCGATTGGGAAGACGATTGACCACCCTCGATTAGGCACGACGTGCCGCAATAGCCAGTGGGACTCTGGACGAGAGGCTCCATCCGCATTAACCAACAAGCCTTATTTTATCAAAGTTGTCTCGCTTCCTCTTCGTAAAAAGATCGATGTTATACTGCTTGCTCAAGTACAAAACCTGCCCGTTTAGTTATTTGAAGGAAAGTCGTATGTTTCTTCGGTTTGTGAAAGTTAAAAAGGGATAATTTTCCCGCGTATGAACTGTACTTTCAAACCATTTTATAAGTAATGTAGGCTTAAATTAAGACCAGTGAATGTCCCAAGGCCGCTTCCTGGCGGAAATATCAAAGTCTTGTTTGTTTGCCTCTGTACGTCCACCTCCAACTTTTAGGACTTATTTGGCACCGGGTACAAAGGAGAGTTACTACATTCCGTGGTAATGAAAAACGTAACTGCAGGAAACATTCAGTGACTAATCGATGATACAAAGCATCCTAGTTCAACTGAATGGTAGACTCGCAGATATTTCACATATCATCAAGCAGAAAATAATTTTTGTATGAGCGTGCTTGTTCACATTAACATTAATGATAACGCATCGTTCTCCTTTCACACTTTCCTGCATTATACATGTAAGCAAACTTGGAGTGGAAAAGACGCGGCGTGCTGCTTTAATTTTCTTTTTGTCTTCATTTATACGTTTCTTAAATTCAGTTTGATGTACACTATTACTATTCTTATAAGAATCATGTATTTCCTTTTTGTGTACAATTTGTTGTCCAATTATGGTTTCACTGATCGCGATTCGCTCTTTTTGCAGGGTACAAGCGTCTTGAAACTTACAGCAGTCGACGGTGACTACGGCAATCCCAGGAACTTGACGTATCTGCTCGACAAGGGTATTGACTTCTTAAGACAAATCAGCATGCAGGATGTCACGGAAAGGTGTTGCTTCGGGAAGCGCATTGGCACTTACCCATTTGGAACGCACCACATTGAGCCAGTTATCACAGGAGACAGTTCCGAAACGCGCACACACGCGCGCGCACAACATATATGTAGTAGGCTTTCAAAAATATTTATTTATTCATGTACCCTAAAGGCCCGAGGGCATTACATAGGGGGGGTAATAGTATACATACATAAAAACTAAAACGAACAATAAAGTAATAAAAGGTATGAAAAAGTAAATAACAATGTATAAATAATGTACAAAATTGCTGAAAAGTACTTATAAACACAAAACTACACTAAAAAGGAAGGCGTAACACAACAAGTGAGGCTGAACATTTATATGCTAAACAATGCTGATCATAGTCAAGTAAGCGAGCTATACAGCGTGTAAAAACTAAAAAAAAACATTGTGTAAACACATGTACATCTGGGTCGGTTATACTAGGTCATTCAAACATCAAGATGAAGATTTAATTTGTGAGTAAATTCTTCGTGGTTTTTTTATACAGACGATATCGTTGGGAAGTTGATTCCAATTATTAACAGCAAGAAGTAATGGTGAATGTAAAAACAGGTTTGTTCGGGCAAATAAAGGTTCTAATTTGAATTCGTGGTCCAGACGAGCAAATAGTCTATGAGCAGGTTTAATAAGTGCAGACAGCTGTGAACGGTTATGGTAGAGGTTGTGAAAAGGAGACAGAAGGCAGAACAGTCTGTGTTAATGCAGAGACGGCAACTTTAGAGGCTTTTTAATTTCATTTATGCTAGATGTTCGAGAGCATATCTTTGATATGAACCGGGCACTTTTGTTTTGAAGAGACTCTATTTTATTAATGAGGTAAGCCTGGTGAGGGTTCCATATTTGGGAAGCATAGTCAAGCTTAGAGCGCACTAGTGTATTCTAAGCTAAAAGTTTAGTATCAATCAGAATTGGCGAAATGTGAGCTACGTCTGATGAATCCGAGTGTCTTATAAGCGTTGCTAGTGACAGTGTCAATGTGTAGGTTCTACGATAGGTCACTCGTTAAGTGAACTCCCAAATACTTAAATTTGAATACATTTTCAACTCGTTTCTCGTTCAATATGTAGTGGTCAGTAATTGGTCTCTGTTTTGTAGTAAATGAAAGGACCTTTGTTTTGCTCACGTTGACTTCAATCTGCCAGTCCTGGCACCCCTTACCTAATATATTAAGATCATTCTGCAAATTATTAGCATCTTCACTGTTAGTCACCTTTCTATATATCACGCAGTCGTCGGCGAATAACTTTACCGTAAAAGTCATAGAAGTAGCTATATCATTAATGTAAATTAGAAACAGAATTGGCCCCAGTACAGATCCTTGAGGCACTCCCGATTTGACGTGCGCTAAATGGGGTATTTGTCGTTGACTACAACGGATTGGAACCGGTTAGTTAGGAAGGTCGATATCCAATTAAGAACGTGAGTGTTTAAGTTAAGGATGGTAAGCTTTTTCATTAGTCTATCATGAGGGACTTTATCAAATGCTTTTTTTAATGTACAAAAACGGCATCCATCTGGCATCGGTCATGCAAAGCCATAGGAATGTCTGTAATTAACTCAAATAATTGTGTCTCGCAAGATCGACCACGCAGGAAGCCATGTTGGTTGTCAAAAAATAAATTGTTTACCGCTAAGTAATTCATGACTGCCGATGAAATGATGTGCTCAAGAAGTTTGCTGCCGATGCTAGTTAGGGAGATTGGCCTGTAGTTAGTTGGGCTAAAACGGCCTCCAGATTTAAATACAGGTATTACGCGGGCTAGCTTCCAGTCGTCGGGTACACAGCCTGTATCGAGGGACTGTTGGAAAACGGTACTCAACAAAGAACATAATTCTAGCTTTACCACCTTAAGCATTTTCGGGCATATCTCGTCAGGACCTGACGCAGAATTTGGAGAAAAGCGATCAATGGCTGCTGCAATGCCTCGTGGAGTGATAAGGACATCTTGCGTGCGGGAATTCAAAGGAAAATCAGGTAGGTTAGGTGGTAATTGACTTTCATGCGTAAACACGGAGCTAAAGAAATTCCCGAGTTCTGTCGCGGCATCTGCCATAGAAAAGAGTTTTCCGTTTTTCGCTATTGATATCATGGCCTTGGAATCGTAACTTGGACTGACAACCTTCCAAAACTTTTTTTACTGTTGCTTTATAACATGTTTAAGATATCATAGTTATAAAATTTGTCTTTTGCTGTTTCAATTTCTGTTCTAAATATCTGCGCGTGTTCACGGTTATGCTTCCAGTCGTCCTCAGATGCTGTCGATTTCGCTCGCGAGTACAATCGTTTCTTTTTGTTAATGCAGCGTTTTACGTGAGTCGTGAACCATGTGCTTCGTGTTGACGCGGCTATGGAGACAGTTCCGGAACGCGCACACACACGCGCGCACAACATATATGTAGTAGGCTTTCAAAAGTACGTAAGCCTATGAAGACTGAAGCTAACCATCAGTCTTTTAAATGTAGACTTGTGAAGTGACAGATTATGTATGTCTACATTCTCATAAAAACGCTGTTAACGCAGCATGTCAGTGTAATATTACAAAGTGTGGAGCCCAAAACTGGCCATTTGCTAAAATTTAGGCACTACCCCACAAGCCCCTAATCCGCAGCCACCGATTGCAAGCGGCGTATTCCATATTAGACGTATAGCCATGGGCCCTACAAGCTGTTATTTTTATCAATCATCTGCAAGCCTTGAAGCTTTGAAACTTTTAAAACAAACAGTATACTTCAAAAAAAACGCATTCGCTCAGACTACATTAACTGATAGGGGGCTATTTCTGTCTACCTGTTTTGCATTAAATCCATTCACCCGTCCTCAAAATAGACTGGTGTAATTGATGACCACGCCTGTGTATACTGTACGCTCTCTGCGAACCGGAAAACATCGGTGCATGCCTAAACTATCGAGGCTCTCTTACTCAAATAACTGAGGATAGAGGAGAATCATTTGCCAAGGATTTTTTTTTCTCTTTTTGTATTGTTTTGCTTTGTTTTGTTACCTCTACTTGTCGTGTCACAAAAATAAAAGGTGCGACCACCTATTTAACACAAGGTCACGCCTTTTTAGAACAAAGGTGGCTTTTTTCCAGCAAGTGTACTTTTTAAATATCACGGTAAAAAAAATAAGGAGAGAAAAGAAGGAAAGAGGAAGAGAGAAAGAAAGAAACCGGGAGAGTGTGGCCATTTATACTGTAACCCGAGCTCCCCTGCCCGAATGCTCTGGCGATACACTGATCCTGACCACTATGAAATTGCGCGGGCACTGCGGTCACGTTCATGCACGCTACGCAGGCATCGCGTGGAAAAACCCTACCGCAATGACTTTCGGCCCGTGACACGCTTCAGGGAAAATCTGGACACCTAAACCTTCTTTCACCGTTCTCATGCGTTAACTATTCAACGAAGTGCATTTACGAAACGCTAGTTATACCGTGGCAACAAATCATACCTCGATGCGTTTTGTACGTATAATAATAATAATTATTAATTTTATTATTATTATCATTATTATTATTATTATTATTATTATTATTATTATTATTATTATTATTATTATTATTATTATTATTATTATTATTATTATTATTATTATTATTATTATTATTATTATTATTATTATTATTATTATTATTATTATTATTATTATTATAACATCTCAGGTCGTATGCCCCAAAACCACCATATGATTATGAGAGACGCCGTAGTGGAGGGCTCGGAAATTTTGACCACCTGGGGTTCTTTAACGTGCATTGACATCGCACGATACACCGGCCTCCACAATTTTGTCTCCATCGAAATGCGACCGCCGCGGCAGGGATCACACTAGTGTGTGATCGTTTACAAGATTGTAACTTTGGTGAAAAAAAAAACTATCCACTTTTCTGTCGTTCTTTTGAGCAAAAGCACCATTTTTAGGTCTTTGTGTGCAGTGATGTGAAACATTTCACATGGGTACTAGCCTCGTTCAAATTATTTAAATACTACCTTCCGACCGCAGAGAACCCTTGGTCAAGCCACTTTGGTGTCGACCCACAGACTGGTGAAGTGAAGACGACTCGACCGATATCGGAGCTGGCCGATAAGTACGGAGGCACGGCGGTGTACATCCTCAGAGTCATGGTATGCGATTTGATGCGCTATTCATAACCTTTGCTGCGTCATAAGTACATAAGCATTTGCTTCTTGCGCTGTTATTTAGCTAATTTACGTAGCTATGGTGCGATAACCTATAAAGAGCACCATAAAATTATTCATATCGTGAATCCAAGCTTTTTTTTTTTTGCATTTTAGGGGCCGCTATATAGTATTGCGCAGCAAGCACGGTTGAAAGCTGTGCGTCAGCCACCCTTTATCTGTAACCACGCTATAGAAGCTGCGACTATGGAAACCTTCTCAGCCTTACGTGACGTCCTGTTATTTCTACATATTAGTGTTCATCTTCCAAAATTTGAACCCTCTGTTATAGATGCATCGTCACTGTCACCTGGCCGGTAAACCCCGCGCATCGTAGATCAAATGTAAGGGTAAGCTGACATTAATGATTGTAACCACAGCAGTCTTTTATATCAGAGCCCACTCTTTATGAAGCAACCTATAGGAGGTAATAAGGAGATAAGAACGAATGAGAGAAGACATGTGGTGGTAGCGGTTCGTCGTATTTCGCTTAACAGGGGAATTTAGAACTTGGTGAACGATGTACAGTGGCGGTCAAACTTTTGCGAACCACAGGAGCGCGTGTCAAACAGCACGCTTCGCCTTCTGACGGCTGCCTGCGAAGCTCAAAAGCACGCATTGCACACGCACACCCTTTCTTGAAGACGATCGACGCATTTGGTTTGTCTGTGTGTCCATTTGTCTATTTGTCCACCCTTAACCGTGCCGGGCACTTTGAACGGCACCACCGGATATCCCGAATGGCCGACCCCATCCGTAGCGCCCACCAATGTTGCTCAAGCTTCAGCGTTCATACTTGTGCGATTGTCAATCATAAGAAATTATCGCGCATATCTGAGGCACCATAACAACACGTATATATTCTTTATGTGCGTCGTTTACTAGAAAAGGCATACCTAAGTAATACTAAGGACCATAGCGTTTATCACGCTGCGCTGACCATGCAACGCTTGCACGAAAAGGCAAATGTTTCCAATGCTTTGCCAAGACGACACGGCAGTGGCACCTACCCGTCACCTTGCATACTACATTTTATCACCTCTAAGACGGGCGTGCATTCACCATTCAACGATTTTCTTGCGCAGAACACTAAATAATAGTTTTGTTCAGTCTCCCCAGGCACAATACTATCGTCTTTCGACGACATTTGCAGATTAACATGCAGATATGGGGCCAATTTGTTTTTTTTTTTACCTATGAGCCTGCTCGTTCGCTACCTTCAACAGCGTGCGCACCGGAACAGTAGAAGCGTAAGGTGTCAGTGTGGCTTTCAAAGCGCGAAAATTATCACAAAGGTCGATTTTCAAAAAATTGACGCCGTATGCAAGATTTCGACACAGCGGAGCGTCTGAGACTGACTCCCGTATTCACAAACGCTCCTCGACTCGGCTTTCACCCTTCACTTGACAGAGTTGAGCACTGCGCCGCTGCTCAGCTGAAAGTGACACTGCGCTACCCAGGAATCACAGCAGATTATCGCTGATATGCAGTGACTTTACCTGCCTAGAGACGGCGCTCAAATCGGCCTTCTCAAGTGAAGGTGAAGCGTTGAGTGGAGGGACGTTCTAGAATATGGGGTAAGGCACGGAATGCGATGCGCACTGAGCACTGCCAGTACAAATTAAGTGTTTTCGCCACGATATCTTTGCTCGTTGTTTCCGCGGCGACAGCAGGAGTGACACCTTGCGCTTTTTCTGGCGTCCCTGTGGGTGCGCTCTTGAGGAGAGCGAACGAGCGGCCTGGCAGGTAAAAAAGGGCGCGCGTGCGCAGTGCACGCTCTCGAGCTTTGCAGGCAGCCATCAGCGTTTGACACGCGTTGGTGCTGTTTGACACGCGTTCCCGTGGTCCGCAATATTTTGACCACCACTAGTATACACTAACAGGTTTATACGAAACATCATTTTTTTACGGAATGGTATGTGCAATTTTCGAGATAATCATGTCACGTCGCGACTAATCTGACCTGTAAAGATCATTTTGGTACTAATATGCGCGTTCGCCTAAAATTTCCCTATATGACCCCAACTGAAGACCACCAAACTAAAGAAACGTATGTACTGTACGTTATTTAGCCCTAAATGGTTCTGTTTCAATCCATGAGTACTGTACGTTGTACGAAAGCATTTTGTGTAACCATGGGGTATTGCTGTCGCGACACGTGCTCCCCATGGTTACACAAAGCTGCTACCTCGTATGCTAAGAATCACACGGGGTAGCAGCGTATGTATTATCACGTTAGTCAGACCACGAATGGTACACCAGCTGTTGCCGAGCAAGACTAAAAGGAAAAGTGCGGCACGTGAAGCCGCTAAGTGGGCAAGCAGTAACTGTACACTTTAGCACGCGACGGCCGCGTCCTCGTGGAACACCGACTTTGTTACGACGAGCGCGTGTGCACATTCCTAGCATAGAGCTTGCGCATGCAGGGCATACTAATCAATTTTGGTTCGAAAAATCATTCTCTTCGTGTCCCGCACTTCCCCATTTCGCAGGCGCGTGAAAGCGCCGGCACTGCTGAATATCCTGATCTTGAGGCGTCCACCCAGCTGGCCGTGGTCCTCATGTCGCGCGAGAACCACGCGCCTTCGTTCGCCAGCGGACCTTACGTGGGTTTCGTCGCCGAGCACAGCGCTGCTTCGACGGCTGTACAATGGGCGCCAGGAGTGCTGCCCAGGGTCTACGATCGTGACCAGGTGAGCCGGAAGAAGAGAAGGCGTGTCAAGTGCTGATGTGCGCATCTTGAAGCCGCATTCAACTGCGGCCTCTAACAAGTAGCTGTAACAACACTGCACCAGTCAACGACATGCTGAAAGAACAGACAGTACAGGCGCAAACGGGCACGATTCTAACAGCCTGCCATGCGCTGGTGGGTTGTTCTTACCTGCAATGTACTGCCAATTGGCCTGGTAACGCCTTCCTAATGGATGGACAAAAACAGCAGCAAAGTGTAAGCGCTCAAACTGCTGAAGTAAGAGCATAGAAGAAAACGAGATAAAACTTTGTGAGAAAGCAGATATTCATTATATTTGAAGTTTTTTTACAGTGGCTTTGGAAGGTGACGATTAATTGTTCTTCATGAACATGTTCGCCAACGCGAAACAGAGCTGCATTGTAATGGTGAACAAATGACTCAGTATCACTTCAAGTGTATGCATATTGCCTATGTCTGCTTCTATTTGGTAAATTTTCAAGCTCTCCGTAATGCCACCGTCTTTTTGTGTCACTCTCCGATGAGTACTTCTGGAAAACGTAGCCATCAGCCATGAGCCCTCATTTTTTTCTCGGTATTGCACGAGCGTACACACTTCGAACATCAATGGATCACTCCTAACTCTGCAGGTAATTGCAGTATTCATAGCCACTGTGGCAGTTCTGTCAGACACATTCGCTCCGCATCATACACCACAACGAAAACACTCACCGTTGTTGGGGGCGTGAAAAGCGAGCGCATATAGGAAGAAGCCAGCTACACCGGTGCAGCGCGGAAGCCCGCGAGAGCGCCAAAGGAAGGCAAAGGCTGTATGTAGATCGTGAAAGCTTGTTCTCTTGGTGCACAACATGCAACCAAGAGAACAGTGAATCCGGAAAAAAGTCTTCTGCTCAGTGACCACTACTATAGCTCGTTTCAAGCACTGTGTGACCTATAATTAGGACTGTTTCTATAAGCAACTGCGGCCAAAAATGTCTTCCACCTTTTGTTATTGGTGCTACGGGCCCAAATCTGGAAAGTTATACAGCATACGAGTTGGTATCGCGATTTTTATGCGTCGGGTCTAAGCAAAAACATGTAAGATATGGTAACACGCCTAAATCGTCATCTGTCGTGCTGCAGTGAAAACTGCTTTTCCTCCGTGACGCTTTCGTGGCACCCTCACGCGCTGCTGTGACTTGGCAGTCTCCTCCTCGAATACTTTATTTTTTCGTGTAAAATTCATTCGTACCGCATTAAATCAGTATCGGCAGACTTTTGAAACTGGCTGCCGACATTGATTTTTAGGAGGTAGTAGGAATAAACATTGTTATCAACACAATAGGTGGTCGGTTGAACATTCTCAAGCGAAAAGCAATTATACGCGTCCCATGCTACATTTACAGTGTGTCCCAGAAAATTAGCATAACTATATGGGGGGAATCTTCACCAAATAAAAGGAAAGTCTATGTTTCGTACCTACTCAGTGCAGTTAAATATGACCTCCATTTGGTGCCGTTTACATAGGACAGTTCACAAACGCAAGAATCATCCAATCGTGTTGTCAGTCATAACGCTAGCAACTTTGTGTTCGCTACTGGTACAGAGTGATTACAATTGAGAAGCCTTGCGACTTCAGATTAAGCGGCGCGACCACGCTAAAGATTGTTTGAACGCTTGTTGCTTAGTTTGCACACTAAGTTGAGGGGAATAAGCGAAACGCTAGGCGTGCATTATTAGGCGCAATAATATTAATATACTCCCTACAAGTCCTGTATTTCTTTAAGCAGGTCACTTCGCCATCCTCTCTACATACCAAAACTTGTTAGTGATTGCTAGCGGATCAATTCAGTTCAGAAAAAGAGCTCTTTATCTGTAAATGGAATATCAACTGAACTAGATAGGAAGTTTCACTTTGGAGCATCGGTCGAAGATATTGATCGACACGACTGAATGGTTAAATGGGAACTCTATTGAATGCAACTGGTTCGATGATGATTATGATATGTGGGGTTTAAAGTCCCAAGACCACCATATGATTATGAGATACGCCGTAGTAGAGGGCTCCGGAAATTTCAACCACCAGCGGTTCTTTAACGTGTACCCAGATCTTAGCACACGGGCCTATATCATTTTTGCCTCCATCTTAAATGCAGCTGCCACAGCCGTGGTTCGTACCCGCGACCTGCTGGTCAGCTGGTGAGTACCCTAACCACTTGACCGCGTACCGCGGCGGGTAAAGCAACTTATTCGAATTTCACCTTGAGCTTCCATAGCCATGAGTGATCAAATCTGTAACTTATTCAAAAAATGTCTTGGGTACTCTCGCTTCTATATATGTATACGTACGGGCTGACGCAGACGCTAAACCTATGCATTTGACCTTTGTTTCAGGGAAGAAACAGTACATTCAGGTTGTACCTGGAAGGCGAAGGGGAGAGCATTTTCACCATACACCCGCAGTCGGCCTCGCGGGAAGCCGATTTCGCAATCTTGGTTCAGGACTCCTCGAAGCTAGACTACGAGGTTGCCGACCCAAAGTACATCGAGTTCACGGTACGTGACTTTCGGAGAAAAATGCAGCCCTTTGCAGAGAAACTAAGAAAAGTTGCTGTGTTATAGCATCGGAACTGGTGTTTGCGTTTGAAAGGACGTCTTCCCATTTTCCTTCGCTTAGCGTGGCGAAACGCGGTCAGTCTTCATATACCAGAACTTCAAACAATCTACACTTATCTTTGAACACTTTCCTGCGTAGCGTTGCCCGGGGCCCACATCGGGGCAATAATAAAAATATTGCAACCTAATATTGGTACCGCATGTTCCGAAGTGTCGAATGTATTTAAACATTGTTTTAAAAATGCGGCAAGCAATATTCGAGCTGCTTGGTAGGTCGAGTGCACGCAATGCATAAAAGCTTTTATGTCAAATAAATTTAACGTCGAATACAACGATCTTGATCTGTGCTTAACAAATTATTCGAATCCCGCTGGGTAAAAGGCACCTGACATTTACACCGAAGATGCAAACGGTGTAGCTATAGACACGAAGCGAAAATGTCGACTGCTAAACATCGTCTGCAACATAATCTATGCACTCATAGCATTTTCTTCAAGTATGGCTTGCAATTTAAACTATAGACACCATGGCATGACTTTTTCATCCTAATTTAAAATTTACTATACTTAGTCTATTTAAAACAAGGTCACTGAAATTGACCTACGTACGCCCATACTTCCTCGGGAGGCTCCAATATTCTTAAAGGGACCGACAACTGTGCAGAACATGAAATGAGATGACAGCATGGATGGAAAGATTGTCTCTCATAGTTACGAAACCAACCGAATTATTCTCGTGATAAGTGGAGTTCTACATCTTTTTATTTCTTCATTGAAAATCGTGAAGGTAGAGTTACTGTATGTGCTACCTTTAGGTAGCAGAGTTGCACCGAGGTACGTCATCCTGGGTTCAAAATTCTTGCGGGAAAGCCACTCACCACCCTCGTAGGAGCAGCGCTCGCGCTTCGGAGTACTAGCGTTGCTTTTTTTATTTTTTCGCTTTCTTTTTATTTTTCATGACGGCCAACGCCTGGCAGGGAGCATCCAGGCTGTGGCAAGACAAAAGGCAGCCAGAAGGAAACAAGAGAAATTATATTTAAAACCTGTGTACAGAACACCGACGAGGAAGTCTCCGACGCTAGATTCGCCGGCCTTTTACAGGCGCCGAGATGCTGAAGGAGGAGGGGGCAGCACCACCATTGAGACGCGTCCAGCGTTTCTTCCGTGAGACGCGCCCAGTGGCTGTAAAGGACGCACCCAGTGTCCGTGACAGACGCACTCGGTGTCTCTGAGAAGGGCGCCAGCACGCTCATAACACTGCAAAGCATCGGCGTCATCTGCGTAGTGTCGGCGTCTCCGCAGTACATTTGAACCACCTATGACCACGCGATGACGCGCGACCAGTAGCGTTGATGGAATCGTCAAAAGCCGGGTGAGCGGCGCCCGGAAAACAGTGGCGCAACTCTGCTACCTAAATGCAGCATATGCAGTAACTCTACGCGAAGGTAGCCTGTGGCACCACCTAGTGACAGAAACTTCCATCATCGGATGTACCTTGTCATGTAACTGTAAACTAGTGTACGCGGTCCACCTAGTGTACGCTAGTGTACGCTTGTCCACCATAAACGTTGTTAAGCATATTTACAGGAAAACCTGCTAAAGCAGGACACCGACAGCATGCACAAGTCGCCAGGAAGGCTACCGGCATCGCTATCAATTCTGAATGTTGCTGGATGAAAAAGCCCATTCGTGTTCAGAGCCTTTCAAATCGAAAAATACTGCCTATAAATTTCTACGTGCTTTTGCGATTAACTACAGCAGCTACGAACACTACGTAGGGTAAGCTTCCTGTACCGCCGGATAACAACTGGTTAAAAAAAAGATCAGTTGGCTGTCCCCTTAAGAAATCGCCCCGTAGTGTTGTGTTCGGCCATGCTTTTTTCTGTATATGTTATTAAGCATTTGACTAATGCTGCTTTCACAACGGTAATAATCCGAACAATTGAGTTTAAGGGACCAATGAAGTGGTACTGAATAAAATCGTTTTTTCAGGGTCATCGACAATAACACAAATACTACGCCAGCATCGTCCCATTCTTTTTACATTTTTTTCCTTTATCGTACACGGTCAGTCCAATATCAAATTTCTTTTAAGGGCGTCATTCTCGAAGCTTGAAATACAGTACCTTTATGTTTCTTATAGTCCTGATTATGCACTCTTCTTTGACTAGTGATGCTGCGCTAGAAACAAGCAAAACTGAAAAAGGTGCTGTGGATGACGTACTATGACATAAAAGCGTTCCAGCTGAAAACTTACGGGTCTATTCTGGAGGAAAAAAAATCAGTTTCACTGCAAGAGCAACGCAACGAATGCGACAGCAACAAATTGTAACATTATACCAAGTAAGGCTTGCGGCTAACGTTTTCCCGATCCGATGTCGCGTAACTCTACAAAAGGCTATGTATGTAAGGGTAAACGTACGGCCAACCCAGTATATCGAAGTGGTTTTCATGCGCCTCAACGCGAAGTAAGCGGAGAGAGCATCTTATCTTCGAGGGCGAAGGCCGTTTGCTAGCGCCTGTCAAGATGGTACACGTGCCACTTCTCACGACGGTGCCCTTTTAATGAAAGTTCAAAGTTGGCAGTTAGGTACTAGTCGAACGATGGAACACCCTGCCCTCTCAACCTCCCTTGCTCGACGAAAGACGGTCGGGCCATTTTCTCTCTCATTGAGCCATCGATGGCAGGTCTCACCTGAGCGGTGATATTGCATGCGCCCTACATGTGACGGAGATGGTCGGCTCGTTTCATCTCTGCTTCAGCCACGTTCGTCGCCAGCGCACGCGTGTTTTTACTCGCGCCTCGCGCGTTGAACATACGATGCGCGGGGCAATGTTATCAATTTTCACCTGATACGAAACATGAAGACGATGTGAAAAACCCAGAATCTATATACTTGCCATCGCAATAAAATACGCCCTAAATTAACGCCTTAAAACCAGGTGTGTAGTCAGTGCTTTGTCTATTTTGTACCTATTCTTTAGGTATATATAGTGAACCAATGGTCCGTGATAGAGCTTGCAACACACGCTCAGGCACTCACTAACCGCATCTTTAGGTCGTCGCGGCCGAGACAGAAGCTGTGCAGCCTCTGACGTCGTCCGTGGCGGTGCGCGTGAATATTGTGGACACAAATGACCACGCCCCCATGTTCACCAGCGACATGTACGAGGTGGTTGTCGCCGAAGACGCCAGGCCGGGCACCGTCATCACTGCCGTCACTGTGAGTGATCCACAAGCAATACCGCGTATGCATGTGCGTGATTCTGCTCTCGTTGGGCCCTTCACGTTAGTGTAAGGCAACTCAGGCAAATGAAGTTGCTTGTTATAGAGGCACTAATAATGGACATTATATACTTGAGGCAGGGGCAACGAGTGAACCTCTTCTTTCTCTTCAAAGCATTCCAGCCGCACATTCACTTACGGTTTCTCGAGTATTTATAGAAGCCTTGTAAAAAACAAAACTAGGGCCAGATCGGTGATTATGCTCCAGATTAAGAGTCGTGTTGAATTCAAATGATATCAAAGCACTAGTTTAGATAACAATAGGGACAAGTTTATGTCAGGAAAATAATGACAATTAATGAAATGAGTTCGTTGAAACAGCAGATGGTTGTCTTGTGGGCCAACTGCGTTTGTTACGGCACCTGGCAAACGATGTTTTAACCATGCGCCTCTTTTGAAGTTACCTCCAAGATCCGCTTCGGCAGTGCCATGAAACCCTGTGTTAACCCAAGTAATGCACTAAGGCATACGAAAGCAGTCATGCGAGTGCCAGTACCAGGCACCTAAATCAAGCGTTAATCTCGCCTGAAATTTTTTACTCATCCTCCATTTATTCACTGCACAAGTCCCAAAGTAGGTGGTAGTGGTAGAAACGGAATCGCAAGCATTCAATTAGCATACACACGCCAGGTTAAGATGCTTTGTAGAGCATGCGAGTTTTTTTTTTTTTACAATTAAAAAAAGTCAAGATATAATATTATAATATTCGTACAACAGAGAATCGGCCACTCTAGTTTTGAGAGAAAGCTTGGTAAGCTATCAAATTGGTAGAAATGAAAGAAAGGTGGCAAGGTCGCCGCCAAGTTCTCGAACAGCTCTTTGTGACGTAATGAATTTTCACAGCGTATCCTGAGTTGGAGATAACCCATTGTTGCTTCATGAATACGCATTCCACGCTAAAAGGGCTAAACATCAATACTGGCAACTTTGTTAGAACTTTACGGGTTGAGATAAAAATAAAAAATTACTTTAGAATCTGTAGCGTAACGCTGACATATTGGGGCGAAATAAAGCCGTTTATGTTTTCCGCTATGGTAATCAACATTTTCTCTCCATGTTAATAAAAATATAGACTTTAAAGAAGACTCTACCCGTGTAAGTTCGTTAAAGGTTAAGCTCTAACGACTCTAAATAGCAGCTCAATCATGTAATCTCAATATTGTAAATTCTACCATGTGCCACGTGGTCTCTTCAAGTTGTATACACATTGTTCAGTCCTTTAGATATCCTGATTGGATATTTTCAATCTCATCGGCTACGTGCAATTTATTGCATAAGAATTATTTGTCGTTAGGGCGCATGAACATATTTTTGCATTTTACTTAATGTATTTCTCTGAAACGCACATGAACAGAGCTCATGAATCTCTGGTTTTTCATCACGTATTCATAATACTAGCACTCGAGAAAATTCTAAAGGATAGTGGAGCTAACTAGTAGCTCTTCTGCCTTTCCCACACCTTCTGCTTTCTTGATTGGTCGGCGTGGGTTTGCCGAATTTAAAAATAAAATCGGGACAACTATGTTTCAGGCAGTTCAATACGTGCAGTACGTGCTTAAGAACGTTTTTGATAGGCCATTCGGTTGGACTGTACCTTTCCAGTTATATGCTAGTAGAGAAGAGTACAAGCTGCCTCTGCAATCTTTCAGTTTTTTGTTTATGGGAGAGACGGCTGACATGGGGTTTTCCTTAAAATCTCGTCGTTTCACTTTTTCACTTTTTTTTTGTCTGTGAATGTGTGGAGTAGGGTGAGGGGTCATTGACTGTTACCTCTCTGCTCTCACTGCTGTGAAATTTCGAGCAATAAAATTTTATAATGGCAGACGACAGTAAGGCCGTGCGCAAATTTATATGACTTTATAATTTCTCTTTCTATAATCGGATTTTATTATCACTGATTAGCGGACTTTTTAAACGTTTGAGGTCGTGCTATATGTACTGACCACCACTACCATGCTGGCTGAGTGGCTATGCATGCTGCTTTCATAAACGCTAGCGTCACATTTCTCTCTAGTGAATTTATTGTACATATGTGTTTCGGTTAAACTTAGACATTTTTATGGTATTCTCGCACCACCCAATATGCAGGCCACTGACCCGGACACTGGAAGTTTCGGCGCAATCAAGTACACGTCTTTGAATGGGCCCATCGCCAGAGAGTGAGTGCTTCCTGAAATTGTCTGTATATTGCGCGCCTTAATGTCGTTCGTAGAGTAGGTGGTTCCTCTAAAAATCGACTTGATTGTTACTGTTCACGCTTCCCACCTACTGTTAAAAAAAAGAAAAGTAAGGCCAGGAAGGCTATATCGCGTCTTCGAGCGATAAGCAATTTTTTATGCGTGAAAGCTTCATCTTGTGCCTCAATTCTAAGCGTGCCCATTAACCATCGCCGCTTAGTCGCAGTGTCCTGGGGACTCACATAACGGAGAACCCTTTTTCATGAGACGGAAAAAACATGGTACTGATATTTTTTAAGCTCTCTGTTGAGTATATCCGTTTTCTTAGTCCTGCTGAAGGATACCGCGCAAGCGTTTTTAATTATTAGCATCCTCATGCCATGAATACGCGATCGTTGGAGGAAACCTCACTCAAAGATAAAGGAAAAAAGATGTGCAGACATGAACTATAGTGGCTAAACTGAAGCTGAAGTAATGTTATTTAGGTTCAGTTTGAGGTCTTTATTTTCTATGAATATGCAATTTCGTGCTGTCCGTAACCAATGGTAAAACACTTATTTGAGATTATGTGAAAACACGATCTTCTGTGGTCACATGACCAGATTACGATGATGACAATGATAACTACTAGAGCAGTAGGTAAAGAGGCCGAGCTAAAGCCTCAGTAATTTTCAACATGAAGCAATCAGATGGGGTAGACGCCATTCCCTGAGCCTTTCAAAGGCTTGGGGCACGCTGCCAAGTCATCCTATTCCCCCACATCTACCGATCATGTGGTTGCTGCCACATTCACGTCATAATACTGAAACGTCAACGTCCTGGTGCAGCAGCTCTATGCACTAACCATTATGTCATGACCGTAAACACCTTTTTTTTTTTGGCATCAAAGAAAAAGCGAGCTGTGAGACAACTTGCTCATGCGCCTGATCTTGAATAACTTGTATGGGTAACAGCCATAAGTCAGTAAACTCACTCGTGAGTCGACTCCCTCAGACTCCCTCGGACTCAGATCGAACATTGAGTTGTAGTCTGAGTGAGTCCAGGTGAGTAATATTTTGGTGAGTCTGAGTGAATTCAGTTGAAGAAAATTTTCGTGAATGTGAGTCCGAGTGAGTCCGGCTCGAGAAAACTTTGGTAGGTCTGAACCCGAGTGAGTCCAAAGCGCAAGATATATTTCTTGAGTGAGTCTGGGCCCCACAGGTTTGGCCGTCTTAAGGTCATTTTCAACATTACTGCCAACCTTAGCTTGATTCACGAGTATACTCACGTTCACTTACACGTACTCCTAAGCATTATCGTTCATACACCGTTGGATATTTTGTTGATCAGAGGCGTCAATTACGTTAGAAGGGGAGAAGTGAGGGGCCACTTGATTTTCTTTCTCCACCCGCTCTCCAAGGAAAGTTTTTTATAAATATTTCTTATGTCGCCTTCTCTTTCACGAAGCATGTTCTGACTGGTTTGCAACTACTCGTAACTCGCTTTCGAAGTTTCTACATTAAAAGGCGCCATGAAGAGCACCATTTATGTAAGGTATTGGTGTTGAAAAGCATTGACATCTTCATGTAAAAATCTCACTTAGGCGACTGAACTCGTGAGCCAACTCACTCAGACTCAGATGAAGGCGTGAGTGTGAGACTGAGTGAGCCCGGTTGAGCAATATTTTGTTGAGTTTCAGTTCGAGACAGTCTGATTGAAAAATATTTTCGGGAGTACGATTCCTAGTGAGCCCCAAGTGCAAAATCTATTTCATGGGGGAGTCTGAGCGAGCTCCAGGACTTCTGCCGGCCTATGGTAACAGCACAAGCTTGGGAAAGGATGTGCATGCCAGTTTCTAATAAAAGAGTGTTTTTTTTTCACGCTAGAACATTGAAGTGTTTTATTTCTGTACCGCTTTTTTAGACAATCCTCGTCTTTCTTTTTCCTGTGCTGCCCACTACTACCATTCTCTCTTCGAAAGAACAAAAGGCATAGAAATCTAAATGCATGCGGAGACTCTGACCATTGGGGACTTTCCCGCTAAGTGAAACAAGCATGCCCCTTGTCACCACGAAAAAAAAAAGCTGATTATGGGGTACATTACCAGGTGAATCCCGTTGCACTACTAGTGTTTTGAGATGCACGCTTCATCTTGCTGGCTTACCACAGCAAGGCTTTCATTGTTTACCACTATGTTTAGCATACATAGGAACCATGGGCTAGACTTGCTAAACTTGCCTGCCTAATCAAATTTTATTTATTCTTATTTTGCCTATAGCGTACTTCATACTCATCTGATCTACCCTGTCTATTTAATCTGTCCTTGTGCTCCCCAGCAGTGAAGCCAACCTGTCGATGTGTGCTCGGCGAAGTCTTCTCCGTGTGCCTAATCCTTTAGATCATTGTATCAACGCTATTAGACTATTTCAAAAACTGCTAAGTACATTTTATTCTGGTATACCTTGTTTTATATTGATCTCTGAATGTGTACTTGGTCGCACGTACGAATGTATGTCCATCTACGTTACCGCGTGCAATCGCGAAAGCTACAAGTTGCTGAATCACCTGTTCTTTCTTTTAGAAAAAAAACATGAACTGTAAGCACCCATTGGCAAGTCACTAAAGCATACCAAAGCATGATGATGTATTGAGCAGTTTTATCCTGTCTTCATTGCCTAAATTACATTTCTCCACGCTTTCTAGTAGTTTAATTTTTCTTCTTTTATTATTTATTTCCCATGTTTATGCGTGCTACGCTCGTGCGTCACTGTGCAGCCTGAAAGTGAACCCAGATACGGGCAGTGTGACACTGGTGTCGTCTGAAGGTCTGGACCGTGAGTCGGTGCCAGAGTACGTGCTCACTGTTGAGGCGCAGGACGGTGGAGGGAGGAGGGCCTCGACTCAGCTCCTGGTACGCCTGGGAGACGCTAACGACAACGCGCCTTCGTTCAGGCAGCCACGCTACGACGCCGTACTCACGGCAGACTTGGCCGACTTTGCGGAGCCTCTCATCGTTCAGGTACGATCAAATCTACGCGTATATGTAACGTTGCATTCTCTTGAATAACCTCTGATTGTGTTTACTTCGCGACTGGCAACAACCCATTCGTTTTATATGTACATATTTGCTAAGCGTGCCCGAGGGGTTCCAGCATTCTAGAAAATATTTTATTGTGATTTCTTTTGTGCTTCTACAAGAAACATAACTCAAGAAAGACTCGTGAAGAGCTGAACTCTGAGTACGTCATTTTCACGCCTCTGGTAGTCACGCAAATGAGCCGCATTCTGCTGTCACTAGTAGAACTATGCACTTTGATGCCTCCAGTACGCGTAAAAGAGTTGTTTAACTGGACCGATTACTACTCACTGAGACACCAATCGTGGGAAGCAGGTTTTGCAAAGAATATTAAAATGGTTGGAAGGGCATAGGATTAGCGTTATCAAGTGATGAACATCAGCGTGTCATGATCATATAAAATGAAGGCGCGCAGCCATTGAATTATGCTGGTGCTAAGGTATGGAGAATACATTTGGAGGCTAAAGGAGCCCAGAACCATTTACCTAGCACTGATTCTACTGTCAGAGTTTACTGCCTCACGAATCGACTGCAGCAAAAAAAATGGAATCCGTCAAGTATCAGCGGAGTTACAGGGACTTCTCCCGCGCTCTGAGAGCTTTCGCTCTGCCTTAGCCTTTCTCCTCTCCAACTAGCATGCTGAAAGTTACACAGCGGAGGAAATTTGCTTATTTTCCTTGAGCGTACACGGTGGACGTATTAAGGTCAAACTACATGCCACGCTTTTCAAAGCGTTTTCTTGCGTTGCGTCTGAAAAATAGTTGACACAGCGTAGAGACTGGAAGGCAGTATCTTATACGCTACATGCGATGGGTCTATAAGGTACATTTACTTGATTTTTACAGCAAATATTGACAGTCTCTCATAATATTGATGTTGAGAAAAATTAAGAGTCTGGCATAACAGAGTCTGGTAAGAGTCTGGTACGCAATATTTTTTAAAAGTTACAAAATTGGTGCCAAGAGAATGGAAGGGCGTGACATCGAGAATGGCGCAAAAATGGGTGGTGTGATGAAATCGGAGAACTTGTTTCGCTCAGATACCCTTAAAGCCCAAAGGTATTACATAGGGAGGTGGGGGGGGGGTAACATTGAGTGGGGCATATTATAGACAAAGATTACTAAACACTATAAGAAAAATACATGGACAAAAGTAAGTAAAAACAAAAACATTTAGAGTTAAACAATGGCTAAAGAAAAGCAACCACAATTGAAACACTTAACAGTAGATAATATTTTCATCAGAGGGGGAACACAAGTCTTGACAACGATTAGCTTAAAAAGTCTTAGGAAGACTTTACGTGATTAAAAAAGTATTTGTGGCCGTCAATGTGCGGGATGTCAGTAGGCAGAACGTTCTATGTAGGCGATTAGATGTGGCGAGTGATAGAACAGATTAGTGCGACCAATTGATTGATATGTGGGGTTTAACGTCCCAAAACCACCATATGATTATGAGAGACGCCGTAGTGGAGGACTCCGGAAATTTCGACCACCTGGGGTTCTTTAACGTGCACCCAAATCTGAGCACACGGGCCTACAACATTTCCGCCTCCATCGGAAATGCAGCCGCCGCAGCCGGGATTTGAACCCGCGACCTGCGGGTCAGCAGCCGAGTACCTTAGCCACTAGACCACCTCGGAGGGGCTAGTGCGACCAAAAATGGGATCAGTTTTATACTGGTGATCCAATCGTGAAGATGTATGACAAGCTCGCCTGAAAACGATGGTATCGTGGGATGACTGTATTGTATTTTATGAAAGAAAAACAACAGTGTCTGCATTCTGTCCTTTTCTAATGGAGCTAATCTGAGGGAAAATTTCATGGCAGGTATGCTTGGTGTGCGCGAGTATTTTTTTTTTTTTTGATGAAACGAGCAGCCTTATTTTGTATACAGACTCCAGCTTCTGTATGAGGTAGGCTTGATGTGGATTCCAAATTAAGAAGGCGTATTCAATTTGTGAGCGTACTAGGGTCCTATAAGCAGGTATTTTAGTCTAAGAGTTAGCCGGATACGAATTTCACCTAATCAAGCCAAGAGATCTGGATGCTTCACTAACAATTGCGCCTATATGAATGTTTAATGACAGGTCTGATGGTAAATGAACACCAAGGTGCTTTATTGTCGATACAGAATCTATGTGTATGTTGTTCAACGTGTAGTCGTAAAACATCTTGTTTACCACTGTACCGAACCTGATAACCTTTGTTTTACTTACGTTAGTTTTCATTTGCCATTCATTACACCATTTGCTGAGGTTTGCTAGGTCAGACTGAAAATAGCAGGCATCCTGAGGGTTAGTAATTTGTCTGTAAATCACACAGTCATCCGCAAATTATCTAACTGTAAAATGCATATCATCATTGATATTGTTAATATCAACTAAAAACAATATAGGCCCGAGCATGGAACCCTGCTGTATGCCAGATTTGACGTACATTAACGGAGACTAATGGTTATTGATGAAAACGAATTGGCGCCGGTTAGTTAGGAAGTTGGTAATCTACTTAAGAATTTTGTATTTAAAATAAGACATCTAAGTTTATGAACAAGCCGCAAATGAGGATCCTTGTCAAAGGCATTCGCGAAGCCAACAAATATAGCGCCAGTGTAATGCAAGCAGTGAACAGAGTGATGCAAATCATTACTTGATTCGAACAGTTGCGTTTCGCAAGAACGACAATAGAGAAAACCGTGTTGATTGATAAAAAAGAAATGATGTTCCGTAAGAAACTTCATGACAGCGGATGAATTTATATGTCCTAGGAGTTTCCAACACGGGCCAGTTAAGGTCACGTGTTAGGTTAGTCTCTAAACTGATTCATTCTGTAATTTGAATTTGATGATGGTTTGTATTAAGATGATGGTCTGTAACTTGAAGAACATGTGCTAGATTTGTCCGTAATTTGATGGGTTAGACGGGTCACTAGACTTAAATATGGAAATTACGCGAGCTTCCGTCCAATCATCTGTGACGCAACCAGGGTCAATAGACTGCTGAAAAGTGCGGCTAAAACGTTTTAAATTGCAGGTTTTGACATTTTGAGCAGCTTAGGCCACATGCCATCAGGACCAGGAGCCGAGTCAGTTTAAAGGGAACTCCGGCGTTTTTTTTTTCAATATTCACCGATTTCAATAAAACTTTCAACGTGTGTTCTCGTCGTTACCGTGGTGATATGTGCCAAATTGTACAACCGTATCGTTGCCTTTTTTTCGAAGACAAGTTTTAAAGTTTGCGCCTGATTTTGGAATCACGCTTCTAAACGTGGGCCACCCTGTGTATGTGACGTAAGGGTATAGTAGGGGCCTACTCTTTTTCAAAAACCCCGCCTTTCCCAGCAGACGGATGCAGCGCGCGCTTTTTTCTACGAGGCGACGACAACGCGAGAACAGTTCAGTTTTGTAAGCTGCATGCAGCGTGTTAGTTGTCGTTGAAATCGGGTCTTACAATATTGAGCAACAAGGAAATCGATTCGAGGCATGTCATGTGCCTCACGCGCCCGTGGGTCGAAAGCAAAAGCGATGCTTCCGCGCTTAGATAGCAGCTGCAGTCATCGTTGAACTTGTCACTAATAAGTCCAGACGAGCTATCACAGCTTGCTTTTCGTCGGATGACATCGAGAGCTTGCCTTTCGCACTATGTTTACACCCTGGCCAGCCGTGGCGGGGTGTAGCGGATCTCGTGACGTCATCAGCGACGGATTCTCGTGACGTCATTTCGATATCCACCATGGACGACAGACCAGCTCCCGGTTTCGGTTTCGATTCTGCTTCACCGTTTATTACCTAATTAAAACTTTTGATAAGTGCATAGGCAAAATGAACCACCCTAGCTTTTACAAGACTTTCGATACTATTTAAAAGCAGCATAATCTCAGTATGGTCGAAAATGCACCGGAGTTCCTCTTTAAAGACGATTGATGCAGGAATGTATCTCTTCCGGGGTGATATTAATGTCGCTCATGTTTGAATGCAGTAGAGGGAGTTGAAGAGTACTTGAAACAGGGGTATCATCTGTGAAAACAGACAAAAAAGCTCATTGAATTTAACAGCGACATCCACTGGAGACAGAATGCTACGATCCTTCGTTAATGACACCGCTGAATTTAAAACGTAATTAGGGCTAAAAAGTTGCTAAACCTTTTTCGTGTCACTGCGAACTATGTCTGAAATGTCGTGGTTAAACAATATACCTTTGGCTGTTGGTATGTCGATTCTACATAAGTGCGCGTGCTCATGATAAAGCCTCCAATCTTCCTCAGGTGCCGATAGTTTAGCTTTCGAGTATAAATATAATTCAAGGGGAGCCCGCCGGTGCACAACAGGGTAATTGAGAAACAACTTTGTCTTGCCTTGGACATAAATAGGCGGATGAAGGCTATTAGATTATCTGGAACTAACACTCATAAATTGCTTACTGAAGTGGCAAATTAAAGCCGTTGTGATATTACTGTGCTGGTGCCTTTGTGCGTCACTCTTCAGTCTTGTTATGAACCGTAATTTATTGGAGTGATTCCATGGGTGGATGCAGTGAGAGTATTACGGCAACCGTACTTATAATGTACGTGAAAGTCACCGTGCTTACGTCAGTAAAAAAAAAAATCGTTTAGGGTTACGGCCAAGTGTGCTTTTGTATCACCTAATGTTTTCGCTCAACATAGTATATTTGGGAGGAGAAAAAAAAGCTATTAAAAGCCATGTAAGATGATTTGTTAAGTGTAACGGGCGCTAGCCGCTGTATATACACGTGATGATCATCATCAGTAGGCGGCTTCGTCATAATGTTGCAGTTAATAAATAGGCTTTCCTAACGCAGAACAAGCATACCTGGCTTGTGCATTACATGAATGCCGCAATAGGGGTACTGATAGAAAGCCATGAATTTACCTTTGCGAGCACAATATATCAAATGCGTCAAACTGGCAACATAACACGTCCACAACAAAGGTAAACTATTTTTGCGTCACATAAGCATAATATCAAATGTGGTAGGCCTGTAAAGCCACAGCGTTTGCGTACATCGTAAAACCTACGTGTATGGTGGGGATTGACTACTATGACCAGTAATATCAGAGGGCATTGTCTAATCAAGAGAACTACGAAAAGAAATTTGCCAGAAAAAAAGTTTTCTAACTGAAGACACTCAGCCCATGCAACGACCTGCTTAAAATGATTGAAATAAGTACATTTAAAGCTACAGACAAAGTTCTGAAGGCGTAGTGTTCATACTATGAGGGAAGCAAAGTCTCGCAAGTTCGGTGGTGACCAGGTCTTCATTGTACGGTGTTCTTCAAGTGCTGCAATTTTCCTTGTCATGGGCGAAACAGGGCATACAAGTTATACTCATCTTGTGTTTGGCTTCGACATAAAGGTGAGGACTCCGTTAGTCCTCTTCACGAAAAATTTACGCTGTCCCAGGCGGCGGCCACAATTAGAAACCAGCCGTGCCAGCCGTACGCACAAATGTTATCAAAATTACCCAGACCTCATACACACATAAATTATACTGATGAATTTCGTCTATTTGCTACACCTTGTATTGAATAAGAAGCACATCCCTGTCATTTAACTGTTCCGCGCTGGCGTCTGACGTGATGATTACACTTCTGTATAGAGAAGATAAAGAAATAATTTTTACGTGACTCCGCAGGGGCGTCTGCGTAAACAGGCGTTTGGTGTGTAGTGACACCACAGACCCGAGCTAATGGGGGAGTTTCGACTCCCTCCCATGCCTAGCCGGGCGTGGATAAGCCGTGTCCGGGGAAAAGGGGATCCGGGGGGTTGAGCTGACGCTGGGCGCTTGAACCTTTAAGGCCCCCGGCAGAGGCAACACACCCCTTTGGCCCCGGCTTCACGTAGACAGCACCCCTGGGATGACCCACTCAGGGGAAATCGGAAGTCCCCTTTTCCTATCTCTCTCTGCCTACATCTTCGCCTTTATCTCTCACTTTTTATCTGTACTGTCATCTCTTTTCCGTTTACTTCCAAATTTCCTGGCGGCGAGGGTTAACCCTGTGTAGTTACCCAACCTTGGGCAGTTAGATTCGGTCATAGCAGCGATACATGGCTGGCGTCTCCAAGTGTTCACAATTCAACCTTGTAGCGTCCCCTTGTTGGGCTCGGTGGTGGGTGGCCACCATCGCCGCCGAACTGTACACAATCTGTAGGGGCAACTTTTCCCCCCTCTCCCTGATCACCGCCTGAAAAAGTGGCACATCAAAGAACCATTCTTTTTTTCCAAGCCAAAGCTGTCTTTCCCCAAGTTTTATGCCGTGTATAGCCAGAAAGAAAACAAAACAGTCCGAGCAATCTCACCTTCTCTTGTCTTGAAAACACTCACCGAAGCAATCGGCCCAGTATATTGTGTAACCCAGTTGGGAAGCCGTCACCTCCTTTTGGACGTTCGCGACAAGCTCCAATACAACAAGTTACCTAAACTGGTAGCGTTTGGGGATGTGCCAGTCGCAGTGGGCCCACACAGGCCAATGAATACAGTGCGTGGTGTGGTCTCTGATGACGACCTGCTTGCACTGTCTTAAAGTGAATTATTGGAAGGCTGGCAAGACCGAAATGTAGTCAAGGTCCAAAGAATAAATATACGCCGAGACCAAAAGGAAACACTCAAAAGACACATTATCATCACCTTTTGTACCAGTTACTTCCCAGATTCAATTGAAATTGGCTACTGCAAGCTCCATGTCAGGCCCTATGGGCCAAACCCTCGCAGATGTTTCAAGTTCCAGCGCTTTCGACATGGGTCACAAAGCTGCAGATGGCGAATTACTTGCGCAAAATGTGCATTCAACGAGCACGCATCAAATACGTGTACCTCAACAACATCATGCTGTGCGAACTGTGAAGGAGACCATGCGCCTACTCGAGATCGTGTCCCATCTGGCGGAAAGAAAAATAAATTCTTGAGACTAAAGAGAAGTTCAATCTCTCCTTTCAAGGATCACATAAACAGTTCTCCATCCATCAGTCCAGTCCCTCCTTCACCGATGTGACGCGCTGGGGCGCCGCGCCACATCTTTCCGTGCCCGCAAAAGTCACACAGAGTGAGACTGCGGGCGCGCTACAAGCACCCCCGGCTCCAGCAGCCAGTACTGCTCCGCCACCTTAAAAACAGGGCCAGCAGACTCCCAGTTTGCCGGACCCCAAGCCACTGCAAGCACAGTGAGGCCGAAAGCACCGTGAATGTGTCTGTCTAGCAGGCACTATCCACCACCTCACAAGAGGTGATGAATAAGAGTCCCACTCCTCCGGCGTCCTAGACGCCGAAGGAGAGGCGCAGCTCTTTGGAGCGCACTAAAAAAGAAAGACTGCGCATTACAGGGCCTCCTAAGAACCATGTAACCTTAGGCAATACCTTTGTACACACAGCGCCACACAGATTAAAAATTACACAAATATTACAGTGGAACGTCTCAGGACTGCTGATAAACCTCGACGATATTCAAGAACTTTTACGCAAACGTACACCAAAAGTGCTGTGTGTACAAGAAACACACTTGAAACCAAAACGCACAAACTTTATATGCTATTACGTTATCTTTCAAAGCGATCGGAATTATGCAGTCGCGTCATCTGGTGGTGTTCCTATTGTTGTGGATCCAGGAACTGCCTGTACACACTTACCACTTCAGACGTCTCTTGAGGAAGTAGATGTCCGAGCCGTTATCTTGAACAAACTGGTCACAATTTGTTCGATTTATATACCTCTTCAGCACCAATTAGAAAACAAGCATTCCAAGCGTTAATTGATGAACTTCCAGAACCGTATCTTCTCCTTGGAGATTTTAACGCACATAGCAGTCTGTGGGGTGAATCGCGCTGCGATGCACGAGGTCGTCTGAATGAACAGTTTCTTTTCTCCTCTGGCGCGTGTCTCCTCAATAGGAAAGAGGCAACATGTTATAGCCTCGCTAACAATACCTACTCGTCAATCGACCTAAGCATTGTATCTCCATCGCTTCTTCTCCTAATTCACTGAAAAATCATTATTAATCCGTTTGGAAGCGACCACTACCCTGTAGTTCTGAGCTGAGCAGTACCAAATGAATGTCCTCCTCAGGCTCCCAAATGGCTGATAGAAAAAGCCGATTGTGACCAGTTTTAGAAGGCTGCTAGCTTAAGTTGGACTGACATATGCAGTTCTAACTTAGGTGCAGCTGTACAATATTTTACTGCGTTTATTATTGAAGCTGCAGCTAAGTGCATTCCGCAAACACCTGGACTGGGCGGAAAACAACGAGACTCCTGGTGGAACAGTGAGTGCCGCAATGCTCGCAAACAACAAAACAAAGCATAGAGTCTGCTTTGAGACTCACCGACCACCGAAAATTTTGTCAATTTTAGAACCATCAAGTCCCAAGCCAGGAGAACGCATCGACAGGCCAGGAGGGAGAGCTGGCAGTTGTTTTTATCTGGAATCAACTGGAGTCTGTAGCATGGTCGGTGGCGTAGTAGGACGAGAAGCACATCGTTTTCCTCTAGTAAGCACACAAGGCAATGGTTTGGAAAACCAAGCGAATCCCCTCGGTGCACATTTCTAACAGGTCTACAGCTCGTCCCATTACAGTCTATCGTTCCAACAATACAAAGCAAGAATAGAAAAACAGCGAATAGAACGCAAATTGACAAACAATGAGACATACAATGAAGCTTTCGTCTTAGCTGAGTTACAAGCATCGTTAAACTGGTGTAACAGAACCACCCCAGGTTCCGGCCGTACATTATACGAAATGCTCAAACGTCTGTTTCCCGAAACCCAGAAAGCTATCCTTTTTTTGTATAATGTCCTTTGGTTTTCCGCTGAGATCCATTCCACCTGTGAAAAAGCAGTCATTATTCCGATTTTTAAACAGGGCAAGGAGCAATCTTCAGCATCAAGCGACAGGCTCATAGCATTGACAAATTGCCCATGCAACGTTTTTGAAAAAATGGTAAACAGACGACTGCTGCACGTCCTTGAAACAAATACCCTGCTTGACCCATGTCAGTGCGGGTTTCGAGAGGCTAACTCCCGTATTCTAGAGCACCCCTTTACTCAACGATCCACCTTCATTTGAGAAAGCCGATGGGAGTGCCATCTCTAGGTAGGGAAAGTCACTGCATATCAGTGATAACTTGCTGCTATTCTTGAGTAGCGCAGCGTCATTTTCAGCCGAGCAGCGGCGCAGAGCGCAGCCCTGTCAAGTGAAGGGTGAAAGTCGAGTCGAGGAGCGTTTGTTAATACGGGGGTAAGTCCACTACTCACCACCTTGTCTGTATCGAGGCACAAATTCGTGATGATTTCATCCATAAACAATTATTTCTGCCCGTGTTCCTTGATATAGAGAAGGCCTATGACATTACGTTGCACTTTGACATACTCCGAGACCTGTCCCACCTATAGGTGTGTGGGACAAAATGTTGGCAATACTCGAAGGCTACCTGTCTAATCGGACATTTTATGTTCAAGTGGGCACTGTGTTGTCCCGTACATTTGTTCAAAAAACAGCAGTGCCACGAGGAGAGGTATTGAGTTGTTTACTTTTTAGAGTCAAAATGAACCCCTTGAGCCTCATTATCCCACAAAATATGTTTTACTGTACATGTGTTGACGACGAGCAGGTCATTTTTAAGTCCTGTAACCCCTCAGTGTGTGAACGTCAGGTTCAATTAGGTTTGAACAAGGTCGCTCTATGGGCAGATGAGAATGGTTTTAAACTGAACGCGCAAAACAGTAGCTGTATCTTGTTCTGCCGAAAGAGGGGCGTTCATTCCGATCCCGAGGTTGACCTGCATGATCAACGTCTCTCTGTGAAGGCCGAGCACAAGTTTCTGGGCCTAATATTACACACAAAACTAACCTTCATCCCATACATCAAGTATTTAGAAGACAGGTGCTTAGAAACCATGAATATTTTGAAAGTGTTGTCACGAACTACGTGGGGCAGTAACAGGAAGTGTCTGATCAAATTATATAAAAGCCTCGTGCACACGCGCCTAGATTACAGTGCTATAATCTATCAGTCTGTGACACCATCAGCCTTAAAGATTCTCGACCCTGTCCACCATCGCATTCACCTCTCTGCGGGTGCTTTCCGAACTATATTGTACGTTGAATCAAATGAATGGTCACTCCATCTGCAGAGATGTTACCTGTCTTTTACATACTATCTCAAGGTTAACGCTGATGCGGAACATCTCGCTCACTCCACAATTATTGATCTCTACAATTGTTGATAATTGATATGCGGGGTTTAGCGTCCCAAACCATCATATGATTATGAGAGACGCCGTAGTGAAGGGCTCCGGAAATCGCAACCACCTGGAGTTCTTCAACATGCACCCAAATCTGAGCACACGGGCCTACAACATTTCCGCCTCCATTGGATGATCTGTCCAATTGTACCTTGTTCAATAACTGTCCTTCGCTGAGACAGCCCTACTAACTTCGTGTCAGTTGGCTTACTGAGGAAACAGCTGTGCCACATTTAGAACAACGTTTGATGGCTCCAGCAGTATATCTGCCACCATGGAAGTGGCAGGTTATACACTGCGATCTATGTTTCGTAGAAGTCACTAAAGACACACCTGCACATATCTGCACGCACTTCCTCGACCTCCAACACAAGTACATTTGCCCAGAATTTTTTACAGATGCTTCAAAGTCTCACACTGGTGTGTCTTATGCAACTGTTGGCCCATCTTTCTCAAACTCTGGTATTCTGCACTCCGAAACAAGCATCTTCACAGCAGAGGCTGACACGGTATCTGTGGCCGTCAAGCATAATAAGAAACTGCAGCTACAACGCGTGGTAATATATACACATATTCGCTGAGCGCAGTAATGGCACTGAAAACTCGGCGAAAACATAAAAACCTTGTTCTTGTGCCTTTGTACTCTCTCTTATGCACGATATATGCCCTTAAACAACATGTTGTAGTCTGCTGGGTGCCAGGGCACCGCTAAATGGCGGGAAACGTGTTGGTGGATCAGCTAGCCGCATTTTCTCAAAACAACGTTGCCACCAATACATCTGTAGCTGTCCCTGCACTTGATCTGAAACCATTTCTACGAAGGAAGCTCAGGGCGTGCTAGCAGTGCATATGGGATAGGCAGAGAGAAAACAAACTGCAAGTTGTCAAACCGAGAATGAGAAATTGGTCAACAGTATTCAAATCACGCTACACACAAGTCACACTTACAATACTACAGATAGGACACACACACTCGACACATTCATACCTTTTGTCTGGTGGAGATGCACCCTTGTGTGAGAGCTGTGGAGAACCATGAGCGGTTCTCCACATCCTCGTCCAGTGTAGTGATTTAGATTTTCTCAGAAATAACCACTTTTTGTTGCCCTACCGACAACAGGTACCCTTGCACCCATCAATGTTCATCGGCAGAAAACGCTTTTTCCACATAAATCATTGCCGGCGTTTTTAACACATGTCCGTACTTTTAATGTCATATACCCAGGTGCTCCATAGAACGATCTCTGAAGAGAGGTCACTGCCGCGGTGGCTGCATCGTTGTCATCGTCTTACTATCACAACGTTTCGCCATTTACTATTATTGCCCATATTTCACGTCAATGTCAGGGTTTCAATGCTTCTATATTTTTTACCCGCGTTAACGCAAATAATTTGAAGGCCCCTTTACAGCCACCTATCATAATCATTGCTCGGATCAATTGTCGACTTACCTGGCGCTCTTTGGTCATCAAATGGCCCTTGCGCCATAAAACACCACAACCACACATCATCATCATCATCATCATTTTTATGTGAAAATTGTGCCTTAACATAACAGTGGATTCGTACTCGCGAGCACTAGAATAGGTTATCACATGTCGGCCCCTTCAGTGGGTCCTACTAGAAGCTAATTCATCATCATCATCATCATCAGCCTGACTACGTCCACTGCAGGACAAAGGCCTCTCCCATGTTCCGCCAGTTAACCCGGTCCTGTGCTTGCTGCTGCCAATTTATACCCGCAAACTTCTTAATCTCATCTGCCCACCTAATCTTCTGTCTCCCCCTAACCCGCTTCCCTTCTCTGGCAATCCAGTCAGTTACCCTTAATGACCAGCGGTTATCCTGTCTACGCGCTACATGCCCTGCCCATGTCCATTTCTTCTTCTTGATTTTAGCTATGATATCCTTAACCCCCGTTTGTTCCCTAATCCATTCTGCTCGCAGTCGCCCATCACTATGGTATACTGTGTTTTTACTTTACTCATTGCCGAAGACGTGGAATCGGCAATGAGTAAAGTAAAAACACAGTATACTATAGTGATGGGCGACTTTAATGCAAAGGTAGGGAAGAAGCAGGCTGGAGACCAGGCAGTAGGAGATTATGGCATCGGTACTAGAAACGCCAGAGGAAAGCTCCTAGTAGAATTCGCAGAACGCAATCATTTACGGATTTTGAATACCTTCTACCGAAAACGAGAAAACCGCAAGTGGACATGGAGGAGCCCTAATGGCGAAAATAAGAACGAAATATACTTTATAATGAGTGCACACCCTGGAATCGTGCAGGATTTGGAATTGATTGGCAAGGTACGATGCAGTGACCATAGAATGGTACGGTCTCGAATTCGCCTAGACTTGAAGAAAGAACGACAGAAACTGATACGCAAGAAGCCAATCAATCAGCTAGCACTGAGAGGGAAAGTACAGGAATTCGGAGTGTCGCTGCAGAACAGGTACTCGGCTCTTAGTGAGAAAACCAACCTTAGCGTAGATACAATGAATGATAATCTGACGAGTATCATTACGGAGTGTGCAGCGGAAGTTGGAGGCAGGGTAGTAAGACAGGACACTGGCAAGCTTTCCCAGGAAACGAAGAACCTAATTAAGAAGCGTCAAATCATGAAAGTGTCAAGTACAACAGACAAAATAGAACTGGCAGAGCTTTCGAAGTTGATTAATAGACGTAAGGTATGCGATGTAAGAAGGTATAACATGGAGAGAATTGAACACGCTCTGAAAAACGGAGGAAGTGTCAAAGCATTGAAGAGGAAACTTGGGATAGGCAAAAGTCAGATGTATGCACTAAGGGACAAAGAAGGCAAAATAACTACCAATATGGATATGATAGTTAAAATAGCGGAGGAGTTTTACAGAGATCTGTACAGTAGCCGAGACAACCACGACCTTAATACTATAAGAACTAGCAGTAACCCAGATTACACCCCACCAGTAATGATAGAAGAAGTCAGAAAAGCTTTGGAGAGCGTGCAAAGAGGCAAAGCTGCTAGTGAGGATCAGGTAACATCAGATCTGCTGAAAGATGGAGGACAGATTGTGTTAGAAAAACTAGCCACCCTGTTTACAAGGTGTCTCCTGACGGGAAGAGTACCAGAGTCTTGGAAGAACGCTAACATCATCTTAATACATAAGAAAGGAGATGACAAGGACTTGAAGAATTACAGGCCGATCAGCTTGCTCTCTGTAGTATACAAGCTATTTACAAAGGTAATTGCTAACAGAGTAAAGAAAACATTAGAATTCAATCAACCAAAGGAACAAGCAGGATTTCGAACAGGCTACTCAACAATTGACCACATTCATACTATCAATCAGGTAATAGAGAAATGCTCAGAGTATAACCAACCACTATACATAGCCTTCATAGATTACGAGAAGGCGTTTGATTCAGTAGAAATATCAGCCGTCATGCAAACACTGCGGAATCAGGGCGTAGATGAAGTATATATAAACATTCTGGAAGAAATCTACAGGGGATCAACTGCTACCATAGTGCTTCATAAAGAAAGCAACAGAATACCAATCAAGAAGGGTGTAAGGCAGGGGGACACAATTTCCCCAATGCTATTTACCGCGTGCTTACAGGAGGTTTTCAGAAGCCTAGAATGGGAACAGTTAGGGATAAGAGTCAATGGAGAATACCTTAGTAACCTGCGCTTCGCCGATGACATTGCATTGCTGAGTAACTCAGGGGACGAATTGCAACTCATGATTACGGAGTTAGACAAGGAGAGCAGAAAGGTGGGTCTTAAAATTAATCTGCAGAAAATGAAAGTAATGTACAACAACCTCGGCAAGGAGCAGCGCTTCGAGATAGGTAATAGTGCACTTGAAGTTGTAAAAGACTATGTCTACTTAGGGCAGGTAATAACCGCAGAGCCGAACCATGAGATTGAAGTAACTAGAAGAATAAGAATGGTGTGGAGCACATTCGGCAAGCACTCTCAAATTATGACAGGTAGATTGCCACTATCCCTCAAGAGGATGGTATATAACAGCTGTATCTTGCCGGTACTTAGCTACGGAGCAGAAACCTGGAGACTTACAAAGAGGGTTCAGCTTAAATTGAGGACGACGCAGCGAGCAATGGAAAGAAAAATGGTAGGTGTAACCTTAAAAGACAAGAAGAGAGCAGAAGCTAATTACTAATTATAAATACTTCCTTTTGTAATGAGTGCATTCTTTCTCTGAAAAGCCTTACTTTAGTATTGAGGCCATGCACACAGCTTTATTTTTCCCGACCACATACTACAAACCGCTATTACGCAGTATACGCGACTGACACGCAAAAAAGGGGTGATTCGTAAGAGGCAGCATATATATATATATATATATATATATATATATATATATATATATATATATATATATATATATATATATATATATATATATATAAGGGAAAGAAGTGTATACCTAAGGGCTCGTTTTTCCCTGTTTTAACACAATATTAATGAGATATAACAGACAGTAATGCCAAGGAATGTACAGGGGAAGTTATTAGAACCAATGGAATGTAAATAAGAAAAAAGAAAAGTGGATGAAAAAATAACGAGCCGTGAGCAGGAATCGAACCTACATATATATACCACAATGTTTTGTATCAAGTCTCTGGCCCCATCAGAAGTCATTGTCCTGCATAATCACCGGTTAGGACCAGCGTAGGCCCTTGTAGACACCTTCAGAATCTTTGACGTCTCGGCTCGGCGTTTGTTGCGGGAACTTCAAGGAGGCGTCGCCACCCGAATTTTCTTTTTGCCTCTTTTCTCGTTTAGCGAGCATCTTGTCCAGGCAAACGCACTGGTTTTGATATTGTAAAAGAGTAATTTTGCTAATAATAGAAAAAAAATCGTTTTTTCTTTAACGATCTTGTACTGAGACTGTACTGACAGGCGTCGATCATCTGAATAAAGATGCAGTCATTCACTGATGTCTTGTTCACAACCGTGCAGGCGACGGACGCCGATGCACCCGGCCCCAACAGCAACGTGACGTACGAGATCGTGAGCGGCAACTACGAGCAGAAGTTCCGCATCGACCCCGTGTCAGGCGCTGTCAGCCTCACGGCGCCCCTGTCAGCGGCTCGAATGGGACTGCCCCTGGTGCTTACAGTGCGAGCCCACGACCAGGGCATCCCAGTGCGCTCGGCGTCGGTGCCGGTACGCGTGCACACGCAGGTGAGCGAGACGCGCCTGCACATACGCTGGTACGTGCCGGCCGTAGGAGACGGGAGCAAGTCGATTACTGTCCCATATACGAAAGAATGCTTTACTTGGTCTAGGTGTCCCAGCCATCAAGCGCCAAGATTTCAGAAATGATGATGGGCCTATTGTGAAGCAGACCTGAACACTGGAGCAGCCACTAGTAATTTTTTTCGTGAATGAGTCACTAAGCTCTAACAAGTTTTGTAAGTCAACAAATACTCATCTAGTCTCCAATGTGGCACCGAAGCATATGTAGGCATGTTTAAACGGCATCAAAATGAAATAATTTCAGCAGCGAACTGATTTCGAGCTCATTTGTAGCTTAGTAAAATTTAATACTTTTTTAATTTACCGGGATACACTTTAAAGGGGCCCTGCTACATTTTTTGAGCATGGTCAGAAAACGCTGCCGATTGGTAATAGAGGCCCCCGACAACACGCGAGCCAAATAATATAGCGCAGCACGCGGCTTGTAATTCACAATATATTATCAAAATCGGCCAAAAATTGCTTTCCCTTCCCTCGACGAATGACGGAAGACGCTCAAAAATCACTCGTAGAATGCCCATCTATCAGCAATCGGCTGATTTGAACATGGCACGCTCGGTCGCTACAGAGATCCCCGTGGGGGGCCGTCACTTGTCCACGCGTGCGCGCGCCATCGCAAAATCCGCGTATTCGAAGAAAAAAAAATTGGTCAAGTTTAAAAGGCGTGCGTGACGTATTTTGTTTGCCCCTCCCATCTCTGCTTGCTTAGCTTAGAGAGCATGCGATTGCAGAGTGTGAGAAATCTTTGTAACTCCACTCGTACTGCCCAGATTCTTAAATTTTTGTGGCATTGAATTTGGGAGACAATATGCTTCTCCAATGAAATAATTCTATGGTTATTGAAAAAAGTGTTTCAGATCCCCTCTAATGCGTTCTACAATCTTGACTTTTATCAGTGCGTTTTGTTAGACATTTTACAAAAACGTCATTTTATTTTAGTGCAACATATAAGAATAGGTTCATTTTTTTACACCCTGGCTGTATCTCTGTGTATATATCTCTGTTTTAAAAGACTCAAATACCATTGTTTTGCAAGCGTCATAATGTTCACGCTATTTTTATCCTAATATCTCATGTTTAAATGAAATGTTGTGATGCAAAGTTCTCGTGCTTTATATTTCCTTCAATGTGTACCATAAGTAACATTATTGCCTGTTTCAGGAGTACCTGAATAGATCAATAGTTGTTGTCCTGCCAGGAAGCGAAGATCAAGTGCGGCCAAGGAAGGAAAATATTGAAAGGTAGCCTTAACTTTATAGTCACTTCATACGAATGCCCACCCCTGTGCCACTGATTCCTTCCCAGCTTTATGTGCTTTATTCAGAGTCGCTTCTCCCTAGTGCGAAACCTTGCCCTACTGGATACCAGTGTCACGGCCGCGGGATGAAAAAGCGCACGGTGTGCTTTTTCAACCAGCGGCTGTGCTAGTGTTCAGTGCCTTGCCTGTGAACCCAGTGTCGCGCTAGATATTGGAGAGCTAGGGCTGCAGAGTGCTATTATGACACATGCTGAGTACTGTAGCGCAAAACAGCTCTTGAGATTTAAAACAGCTTTACCGACTCGGTATAATTATATATGCGAGCACAGAAAGTAATATAGAAAGCACTATTACAACTTAGAAGCGGGAGAAAAGCGAATAAAAAACTTCCTCTAGCAGAATTCGATCTTATGACCTCCTGATCTCTAGCCACTGCGCCTCGCTGTCATGTGCTGGCAGTTCTTCAAAATCACCTATCAGCACATCAACACATCACTTGGTTTCATAGTTGCACGTCGCGCACGCAACGCAGACGCGAACTTCTATTCCAACTAAGACTTGCGTCTTTATTAGGCCCATAAAAACGGCGCTTCCAGGAAAAATGAGATGCCTATAATGGCAACAGCACCAACTTTCTCTTATGACTCGCATCCTAACTCTCCGAAAAATATCGAACAGACCGAGAAGCAGATACTCATTGCCAAATGTGACTGCCGAGCTTGCATCACCGTTCGTTGCTCTTTACACTTGTCGACAATTGTGGAAGTTTTATGTAGCAAAAATATCTCGTTCTATAAATGCCCGCGTATTCTACTGAGTCTTGGGCAGTTTTTCTCGCGCAAGTGACTAAATGCCAGTACTATACGCCAGTGTACTAATTTGCAGCTCTATCAATACCTGCAACTACATTGCCACTTTTGCAATAATCGAATGCAATGAATGTCAAAAATATGCGATCACCATATTTAGGTAAATTGTACGACTTGGTAATTCTGTGTTTTCGCTTACGAGCCAGGAAGTACCGGCGAGTGCGGCCGGCTGCTTTTGCCAGCATCGTGCATGCGCTTGCTCAACGCGTATCGCATTGATGCCCATCGCTTCTTGAACGGACGTCGTAGCAAAGGAAAAAAAATGTCGTCGTAGAATGCGGTTAAAGCAAGTTTTTTCCAGCGACATAACTCTGTTGTTGATAGAGCAGAAGACCATTGGTTTGCACAATTTTACCTTGCTTGCATGTATTCGTATAAGCACATGGCAGCTTTTGTAGCACTGATTGTCGCATCTAGAATTACGCCACGAGACAACACGCATACGCTGCTCGGCGCCATCTGCGCTTTCGACGCAGCGAAGTTGGTTGTAGCCAGCTTCTCTGACACTGGTGGCTCAAAAGAGTGACCTCCAGTCATTGCCTCCGAGATTGTGCACTTGGAGGCCATGCTTCATCTCGGAGGCCATGCTTCGATCAGCTGCTGTTTGTTTACGCGAACACACCGCACCAGAGTTTCAGTGAAGCTATTCGGCCGGTGGTGCCATGGTACGCGAAGCACGTGGGATGAAGCACATGCTACTCCTGATGAACGCTCTGATGCATGTTATAAGCGCCAATGCGAACTCATCGGCGATAACTCGGCGCCACCTCGCGAACAATGTGTAAAAAATTTACTGTAGTGATTATACAACTGAAAAACGCTGGCATGACTTTGGCCGACCTTAAATCCCATCGAAGTCAAATATCAGGTCGATTATGATGCGATAGTAGTCCAGAGACCTTTTAATGACTATTTTGTGCCAAGAAAGTGCTTATTTTGAAATAAAATTACGTTTCAGTGGTCCTCATCGCGTCAGCGCACTTCAAATTACCCGCCTCAAAGTAGAAACTGCACGTCACTGTTGCCGCGCACAACGTTGCCCGGCTTTTTGCGCTACCGCCGACACCAGTAGCAGCAGAGCAAAAGTAGCGAAAGCCGCAGCACCAACAACGGCCATTGAGAAATTTCTTGCTATAGCCTCCTAGATGGCAGGCATGTTTGGTTCAACTGGGCCCCTCTAGGTGGCACAACCTGTCAATTTTAACTCGGTGACAGTTGAACTTTTGAACCACTAGCGCAGTTCCTCATTGCAACATTCGGTGGTTCGTTTTTTTTCATAAATCAAACTGAAACGAACAAGCAACACTTTAGTACATCTTTTGGTGCACAGAAGGTTCTTTATAGCTAGATCGATTACTAGTGAATGATTGTAGGTTGAAACTCTGACGTCGTCGCTATCATTTTGGGAATGCCCTACTCGTGGCGCGTCTGTTCTCGTGCATTCACCTTAATTTCTCGGTAAGTAGAGTACGCCTGTTGATAATATTGTCGTTTTAAATGTTGTCAGGCATTGGGCTTTCACCATGGCATAAATTTTTATTTGACTGTAGTGTCCCTTTAAGCTCAACGCAGTTGCTTTCAAGGTTTGGTCTTTCGAATAAAACTGCGCGTTTGTTTGTTTGTTTGTTTGTTTGTTTGTTTGCTTGTTTGTTTGTTTGTTTGTTTGTTTATTTGTTTGTTTGTTTGTTTGTTTGTTTGTTTGTTTGTTTGTTTGTTTGTTTGGTCGGTCAATTTTCTTATGCACCGGTGCGTAGCATTCTCAAAATGATTGACTCGAAGTTATCGTCGAGCCATCCTCATGTTGGCTCAAGATTAAGCTGCACATGCGGGTGGGGAGGTGTCTGAGCTTGCGACAGTGAGAAATAGTTTGTGCGCTGTATGGCACTGGGTGCTCAATGTACGTGCATACGTTTCTACTTTATCCTCAGGGGTCTCTCAGATTTGCTTGGTGCCAACGTCAACATTTACTCAATGATGCCACATAATGGATCCAAAAATGCGTAAGTATTTAATTCGTGCATTGTAATGTCACATCAATCTTTATGTGCGTAACCCATAGAAATAAGATTACTATACATCTCATACGCCTACCCCTTAATCATTTGCTGACATTTTCTGAGATTGACAAGTTCTTACAAGGCAACTTTTCTTTTTTAGATCGTGATCTTTGGGGCGCGCGAAATATTTTAGCACATACTTATAACCCTGTTATCGGTTCATTGTGGCGCGTTCCCTTTACACGTTACTCAAATTTTGTTATTTTTTCTGTTTAGATAATCTCAGGAGCTGAATACTCAGGCTGATTAGCAATTTGCAACATTATTTTTCACACAAGTGAGCATGCTCGTGTGTTCAGTAGTTCCACGGTGGCTTAATGTGAGCAGTTTTCTTCGAACTGCCATGGTACTTCCAACAATGGTTTTGCCTATACTGTGGAGACACTAGGTAAAGTGAGGAATGGGGGCGGTCCGAATGTCACTCACAGTGGTTATGAGGTCAAGATATATGTGTTACAAACTCTTTCTTCTATTTACACAGGACTGTTGCCAGAGGCTGGGCTGTTTACGAGTCACAGCCCATCGACCTCGTTTCGTTTGGGAAAATTATGAGGTGAGCAATATATTATATCTAACTTAGTTGAAAGTTATCGCTTGATTTATAGGTCAATAATATAATTTAAACATAACTTCCTATTTTGCCGCGTAACCAAATAGTGCGCTAACCTAACAGTGCACGTAATCTCGGGACACAGAGATAAACTATCAATGAAGGTTTATTATAGTGTATGGTGCTGATGCACTGCTTCATATGGCGTGTTCTGGTTTAATGCTATGTCCACAGCAACTTGTACGGAATGAACTACGAGCAAATGTCTGTGGAGCGGGAGACGCTGCTCCTAAAGCGGTCGGGCAACGACCGCGTCTTCTGGATCCTACTGATCGTGCTAATCCTCATCATACTGCTGCTACTCCTGATTATGCTCTGCTGCTGCTGGAAGTACTTTCTCAGGTAGGCATAGGCACGTTGAACATTTCCCTAGCATGTTTTTGTGCTTAGTCTTTTCCGGGAAACTAAAAACAGAAGACAACTTTGTTCCCGCTAGGGAAACCTTTTGTTTCGAAACGGTGGTTCAAAATATCTCTTGAGCGCACTCTGACGGCTAAAACGAATTACAAACAGACATAGTGGTATGAAAGAAGGCAACACGATTAGACTTGTGCAAGCATTCGTTTTTAGTGTAATCACGTACGTTGCCTCTTACTTCAAATGGCAGGTTGGCGAGAAGATAAAATTAGATTGCTTAATCGCGAAAGTATACGCTTGTCCAAGAACACAAGCACAGTGAAATTATTAGAAGTGGGTTCGCACAACACGCTCAATGAATTAATAGAAGCGCACGACATAGCAGTATGAACGACTTTCAAAGACAAAAACAGGCAGGTTACATACATCCTCAAAAAAAAAAAAAACTGGGCATACGCTATTGCACGCAGCAAGGAGAAAAAGGCAACGTCCCCGCGCCGGTGAGGGAAATAATAGCAATTCCGCCATTTTCCCAAATGCATTCACCCGGAACATCACACTGGTTGAAGAAATCAGAGGGCGAAGGACTTGCAGAAGAAATACGGACATTGTATGAAAGTGGTATTCGTAGACACGGCCAGACACGCACGCAGGTGATTACGTGGCCACGGAGGCCGACTGAGAAGGGGCATGCAACACGAGCATTACGGTGCGAACGCCACTCACCGAGACGGAGGTGTCCATCGCCCTGGCGGTGGACACCTCCGAAGCTGAAGTAGTAATTAGTGACTCGCAAGCGGTGATACATGCCTATGCCAACAGCCATATCTCCCGAGAGGCGCTGCGAATCCTAATGAATAACAAAGAAAAAATTCTGATGAAAAATGACACTTTTGTCATAGGGACCTCCGCACACACACAAATTCCGCTGGCCGGCAACGAGGCGGCGCACGCGGCGGCTTCAAAGTGCACGCACCGAGCTGTTGCGAGCGCCGACGCCTCCTCGACCGAAGTTTTACGTGGAGAAGAGTGGGAATGGGAAGACCACATGACTAGTAACCATGAAATAACGCAGGACTACAAGCTATAGGAAGGTTCAAGTACCCTCTACCGCGAAACAGGTTAAATTAAAGCAACAGGCAGTTGAGTGGCTATAGCTGCCAACAGATACGTATCCAAACCCAGTTCTCTTTCGTCTCTGTTACCCTGATTTGTATTTCACAGAAAAATGCAAGCTTTGCGATGACAAGACAACACTAGCCCACATACTGTGGCAATGCTCGACAGAACAGACCAAAACAACGAAGAGGCAGTCTCTAACCGCAGGGTGCGCTAGGAGGAAGCTGTGCCCAGCTCCTTATTAAAACAAAAACTCTGGGCCATCCAGCGAGCCGAGGAAGCCGCCAGAGCCCAAGGAATCGTGATCAATGCCTAGGCGGGGGCTGAGGCCTGCCCCAAATCAACTTCGCTGGGCATTACTATTAAAAATTCTTCTCTTCTTCCTCCTCTCAAACTTTAGTCGTGGAGAAGCACAATGCCTCTACACCTAAAGGGCCCCTAAACAACCTTTGAAAACACTGAGAACGAGCATGGTATTTTCTCGTCATTTTCCGTTTTTTTTTTTGGGGGGGGGGGGCGATTAGTGAAGATAGCATTCTGTTTCAGTGACGTCATGAGGAAGTAAGCTCTCAATCGGTCCACATACGAGAATTGTCAGTACATAAATGTATTCTACCGTGCACCTCCGCGGAGTCGCCCGCCCGTTCTGTACTGTGACGCGTATCCATCGTGCTCGATCAACTGATTTCACTTCGTTTGGTGTGTTTTCGACTACTCAAGTGTAGATAACAGCGTGTAGCCGAAAATTACAAAATCCTAATAGGCTCAATGCTTCGTGCAAATATTATCGGCATGTTTCATAAAAGAAAGGTGGTGAGGATGAGATATCGTCTGTATGAAGTGTAGTAAAGGTGAAAGAAATACCAGTCTCTCGTCTTTGAACATGGAGTGATTCATGGACCCTCTAATGTTGGCATCATTATAGGCACTCTCGCACTCAGTCCTTCTAGATTTCGCACAAAAGTTGAAGCCAATCTAAACTGGGTCGCATTAGGTTATGATTGCCGCAATTCACGCTTCTAAAATAGCTCAATTATTCACAGGATGCAGATTTAAGTTGTAATACAGCTTATGCGCAAGGACTGTTACTCTAACACGTGGCTTATTCACGCTGCCTGAAACAGAATATCCACAGTAGCTAACACATCTAGCGCACACGTGTAGCCACGTCCAGATTTAACAGTGGGTGCGCTAAGGGGTACTTTTCGATCGCTACGCCCAACCTTAGAGGCAAGGGTCATGGCCTGCTATAACGCACCATTGTGAATCTCGTAAAGAATTACAATGAAGCTTCGCTTGAACGAACATCAAGGGACCCCAGAAAAATTTAGTTTAAAGTAGAAGTTCACTGAATAGAAATAGCCATGTTGCAACTTTTATCAGACATGAATATATAGCAACTCGCCCAGTAGTCTACGTTACTTCAGTTGTTATCATAGGCTGATAAAATCATCAATAGTTCAAATGAAATTTGAACTTTTTTATTTGCAGTGCTGCTTATTTGGACGGGAACTTCTTATTATTTAGCATGTTTTGAAAAATGTAGCGATATTTTGATGCTTGATGCTCCTGTGGCCTTAGGACTGCAGTGGTCATGAATTTCGTCAGTGTGTCCAGACTTTCTTGAGCCTTCTTCAGCACAACTATTTGCTGCCCAGTGAAGCGATCGATTTGTGGGGTTTAACGTCCCAGAACCACCATATGATTATGAGAGACGCCGTAGTGGAGGGCTCCGGAAATTTTGACTACCTGGGGTTCTTTAACGTGCACCCAAATCTGAGTACACGGGCCTACAACATTTCCGCCTCCATCGGAAATGCAGCCGCCACGGCCGGGATTCGAACCCGCGACCTGCGGGTCAGCAGCCGAGTACCTTAGCCACTAGACCACCATGGCGGGGCACCATCCAGCGAAGCATTGCACTTTTAACATGCACACAAGTGCTTTTTTAGCTGAAATTTCCGTCCTTTCTCTACAAGCTTTCTTTCTTTCTCCTCTTCTTCATGAGATAAGATGCTCGCTGCAATCTCTGCTATAGACAGAGTGGCGCATGTCTCTACGCAATAGTCCCATGTGACGTAGTCCTGAAAACACGAAGCAGTGTCTATACCCAGTCTTTCAGATCATTCCTGATCAACAATATGACGTGATAGACATTATATGGTGTCACAAATCGTGTTTCTAGAACTGAAATGCACTCCGCGCTAATTTAATTAAACTGAGATGGGTTAGCATGGAGTCGATTGGGGCTTCGGCAAGGAATATTAAATATGTTCGTACAAGTGAATTATTTGTTTACCTGACGTTTGTTCAAGTGGTATTTTACTTCACTGCAAAAACAATGGCGTCTGATGTAAGTGTCATTATTGGCAAGTACGACAAAGTTCATAACGAAACCAACAACTAAATGTACCAAAAGAAGGCTTCTAATTAGCCATGGAGGCAACTTGAAATTTTCGTCCCCTGACTGAATCACAAAAGAGCCAATTCGGCGTGAAGTTGCCACCGACAGCAACTTTAGCCTGAAGCCACGTGTGTATATATATATATATATATATATATATATATATATATATATATATATATATATATATATATATATATATATATATATATATATATATATATATATATATATATATATATATATATTTATTTATTTATTTATATTTATTTATTTATTTAAAGGAAAGAAGTGTATACTTAAGGGCTTGTTTTTCCGTGTTACACAAACTATTACATGAGATCTAACAGACAATAATGCCACGGAAAGTATAGGGAAAGATATTAGACCGAATTGTAATGTAAATATGAAGAAAAAAAAGTGGCTGAAAAGATAACTTTCCGTGGACAGGAACCGAACCTGCGACCTTCAAATAACGCGTTCGATGCTCTACCACTGAGCTACCACAGCAGCTTTCCCTCCAGCCACTTTATTGGGTTTATATGTGAAGGTAAACGTGGGAGTGTCAGTCAGCGCCAACAGTAGCCATGGCGGCGAGTGTAGCACACTCTTTTATTCGCATGTTTGGCGTCACGTAGCACGTGAACTTATTACGAGCGGGCAGCTGACTAGTCCCTCGTATACAACCTAAACACGCCAAGTCTGCCAGTACGAGACCCTCGCTGATGAATTAAGGAAAAAAGTGTATACTTAAGGGCTCATTTTTCCGTTTTTCACACAATAATAATGAGATCTAACACACAATAATGCCATGGAAAGTTTAGGGGAAGATATTAGACCGAATTGTAATGTAAATTTGAAGAAATAAAAGTGAGTGAAAAAATAACTTTCCGTGGGCAGGAACCCAACCTGCGACCATAGGTGTCCCACATAACTTGAGCCAAGAATTTGAAAATGAGACACTTCAGTGGTGAATCGAACCAAACGCATACTACTCGCACTATCCTGTAGGTACTCAGGATATTTTTATTCCTCCCCATACTAATTAATAATTCTTAATTACCTATTTTTAATTATGGGCTGGAAACCCAAAATATGGACACTGAGATGTAGAGCACTTTCAGAAACCACCGACTAAATTGCTTCCTGTACGATACGTCTAGCACTGTTTTTTTTTTGCCTTGTAAAAAAAAGCCTATAGCAGCACTATTTGCCTCGATATTGGACTATAGGGGGCAGCACCGTCACCGTGCTAGTGTGGATGAGCGGCTGGCGGTGCGCTCTCTGAACGCTGCGAGCCGATTGTCGGCGAATAAAATGCGTTGACTGCTGCCTAAAGGTAATATATATGCCGTCCATTGCTGAACGGATGCACGAAGCTCCCCAAACGTTACTATTGCTTGAGACAGAAACACAGTCTGCCATTAAATGGAATGTTTGCGCTTGACGACGGTCTGCGCTTTCGCGCTGAAGTGTGTCACGTTTCTTCTATTTTTATTGTCGGTGTTGAGCTTCTGTCCCGTCTACTATGCACTGCTGTACTATGACTGAATTCATTCGTCATGCACGCAGGTCATTAATACCAACCCCCTCAACCCCCCCCCCTAAAAATAAGTGCGATATTTTTGGGTGATGAACCAAAAAATACAGCGATCACTCATCCGCATTTTGTCTTAGTAATTTCTTCATTAAATAAACGTAGCACAGTTGATAAGTTTATTCAAAAAAGCTACGTGACTTACTGCGCTTAAGCACGCTTGGTCTTACTCCTATAACAGTACAAAACGGTAATAGTTCAGCCTGCAGCTTTCTTATATTGATTATATGTGTCACAGTGATGCAAAGGCTCGATGATTCGATGCAACAAAAGTTTTTTTTTTTTTTTTTCATTTGAAGCGAATGTGTGTCCACTCCTTCCGTCAGTCTAGCACAACGCCTAAAATGTTCAACATAATGTGAAAAAAAAAAGGAATGACGTTCTCCTTGATATATACAAGATGATGTTCTCTTTGAAATTTGACAAGTTTTGACAATCTGGCCTCTTTTAAGAGAACCAAAATGTAAGACCACAGGTGAGGCAATTAGGAAACTCCAACCAAAACTTGTATTACAGCGCTTGAGTCAGCGCTTGGTCTGGCTTCGAAACGTTGGTTTTCTGAATACAATTTTCAGTTGGAGTGTTCTAATTGTCTCATTTGTATCCCAAAGAGGCAGACTTCTGCCAAATGTTCACCTTTCATAAGAACACGGGTCTATCTGTATAGATGTCGCTCAATACTAAAATTGCACACGGCAACTCAAGTTCATGCAATCAGCTCCGTGTCATTCAATTGAACTACTGAAGTGTCAGAATTTACTCTACAGCAGTGTCATGGGACTGGGACCATACAATACAAGGTTATCTCAAGCACAATTAAAGCTCGTCGCATAACCGATAAGTAAGAATGCCACAATTTTGTTTTGAAGTAGACACCTAACAACAATGCAAAACTTTCGTTTATCCCTGAGGCGCTGAAACCCTGCATTCAGACATATATTTATTATTCCTCATGTTTGGGATGACGCCAAGTGCCCTTTACAATGGGCTTCAGCTACAAAGCGGCACCTACAACGACATGATCCTGGCGGAGAGAGGCTACGACTATGATACACATCAATCTCGCTAAGTACTTGACCTCATCTTATTCCAGTACATACACAGGCGAGTAAGGCCAAAAGCTTCTCTAGACAGTGCTGTGTAAACGTACAAGCAATTACTCTTGCGCTAACTGAGTGGGGCAAACCACCCTTTGAGCACGAGCATGATGTACGTGCACGTGATGCCTATGTGGATAGCAGACGACGCAGGGAGCAATCCACGCTAGGTGCGCTTCACCCAATGGCCACCAAGCGGCGACTCCACTCGATCTCGGGGTGAATAGCAGTGCGCTGGCGGTCCTTCACACGGCTTCTGTTCACTTTTCACGGGCTTTCTTTACAACGTGAAAAAAGATAACAGCGCGAGACGTATCGTGATGGAAAAAATTTAGTCGGTGATTTCTAAAAGTGCTCTACATCTCAGTGTTCAAATTTTAAGTTTCCATCCTATAATTAAATAATTAGCAATGAATAATTAAAACTGTATAAGTATGGGGAGAAATAAAAATAGCTTGAGCACCTGCAGGCTAGAGGAGTAGTATGCATTTGGTTCTATTCGCCTCCTAAGTGCCTTTAACTTTCAAATTCTTGGCTCAAGTTATGTGGGACACCCTGTATAGGCTCGCGCGGCATATCAAACTTTATGAACGCCAATTTCATGCAGAAGTTCCGTGACGATACATACATGCTATCATGATAGCCATAGTCCGCCTCAACCTTATTTGTTTTCGTAGCAAGATAGGATGTAGAATCATTTCATGATGGAAAATTATGGTGTCACTTCACTGGTTACGGGCTCATGTTACTAGTTTTTGGCTAAAGTCTTCTTATCTACCGCATAGTTGCACAGCCTGTATAGCGTAACCCATATATTTCTCTATAGCATGCACCTAAACACATAGTACCTAGACATAACGCGCATCACTGATCCTGTCCTTTTCGAGGCAGCTCGAAAGAACCAGAAATGGAAAATGGTCGCGGAAGACTTCAGAACTGACTGGTCGTAATGTTGTTATCGAAGAGTACACAACGGAGATGTGATGTCAATGCGTAGAATTAATATGAAAGTTGTTAACTGTTTCATACCTGCTTACCGTCGCAGATAATAGAACTACATTCCCTGTAACAACATTTCGATACGACATCTCACCCTGTATATATGCACCGTATGTGTACATTACAACTCTGTCAAATGAAACCCCACCGCGGTGGTCTAGTGGCTAAGGTACTCGGCTGCTGACCCGCAGGTCACGGGTTTGATTCCCGGCTGCGGCGGCTGCATTTCCGATGGAGGCGGAAATGTTGTAGGCCCATGTGCTCAGATTTGGGTGCACGTTAAAGAACCCCAGGTGGTCGAAATTTCTGGAGCCCTCCACTACGGCGTCTCTGATAATCATATGGTGGTTTTAGGACGTTAAGCCCCACAAATCAATCAATCAATCTGTCAAATGAAGCCAATAGAAAATGAAGCCAAGCGACGCATAGGGTACATTATCTTTAGCTTTAGCTGTAGTGTTCAATATTCTAACATCAGTGTAAAGAATTTAATGTGGACGAAAATACAGCTTGGAGTTGGCAAATGTCAAGCTTACAACCCTCAGATAATGCTTCAGATTCTCTGACAATCAACCTATGACAACAGTTGTACCTCTGTCCACTTCATCGGGTAATCTTTATTCTTGGCAGTATTGGCCAGCGCAACTCGTGGCCATGTGTGGATCAATATATTATTTTTGTTCCAGTTGGCATCACGTATCGTGAAATCTTTTTACATCCTGACATTTGGCGAATAAACCCCCCATTCTACCTCAAGGTATCACCTCTGCCGGAACGGAATCCTCGCTATAACAGAGCAAAACAAGGAGAATCGATCAAGGGCACGTTTTTTCGTCTGACACAGAGACAAGGTTTTGACGCATTCCTCTTGTTTTGCTATTACAACTCTAGGTACTCAGCAACCTCAAATTACTGAATATGTCAATAAGTGGATGCTGTGTTGTTACTTTTGTTTTGTTTTGTATCTTCCCTCTTGTTGTTACGTAGCCGCTGATTTAAATTCATCATTTGAAGTATCCTTATCAATAAAACAAATCGCGTGGTTCCTAAAACATTTTCAATAAATTACTGGAAGGTAAAGGCCATTTTCTTCTCTCCAGTCGACGTTGTTGAGCCCGCCGGACAGCTATTCACACCCATTTGATATGGCACTGCCTACGAGATCGGAAGAATCAGAAGCTTCCTGCACCATGCATAATTTAGCAGTTCTTCCGTGACCAGCCCATGAAACCTTCGACCAAGTGACGTCAGGATGCAACGTCACGTGATTGGACATCATCGAGACGTGTCGATGACGTCAGACATTTTGGCCATCTGTGAGCTTATGATTATGCCATAGCGGCGTCATCACCTTATTATAATTTCTTTGAGTCCCTCGTATTGATGACCCCGATGCCGACGATCGCTTTGAGTGTTTTATGAGACATGCATACGGATTTTCCCTTAACAGTGAGAGTCACCGCCATCTTGCCCGTTCGTTCGTGCATTTTTTAAGTGTACCAGCGCCGATTCGCCCAACGAAGGACATTAAGCGGACCTATCATTTTACCAGCATGCTATCACACGACGAAAACAAACGTCATTCTTAAATTATGACCATGACCTTAGGCTTCCTGAGCCGTGGATTATGGGAGAAATAAATATATGCTACAACTTGCCCGTAACATGCGTGTATCCACAAATGTTATCTTTCTGGGTAAAAAGGTGTTCCTAGAATATAAACGTGGCCGTTTTAGACAACTTGCCACAGCTCCACGGCGCACTCGGAAAACAGCGTGGCAGACGATGTGACTTAGCGTGAGTACAGTTCGTACAGTAAGCTAAAGCGGGGGGCATGACTGACTTCCCGGCAGAAATGAGACCGTGGCAATGATTTCGTGTAGTCACGGCCTTGATAACGACAACACGTGCAATCGGATGATCAACATTCGTGATACAGGCAACAACAACAGAGCACAAATGAAACATAGCTGGCGTTCAGCCGCTGTAGTTGAGAGTATTTTTTTAGAAAGTTTCACGTGTGCTTTTATATCATGAAGCCAGTAATAAGTTGATCTAGTAAAGAACAATATATATTCACAAATGATAAAAGTTACATATAGATAAGTTAACAGTCAGTTCTACAAAAGTCCCTGGCGTCGAGAGTATACTCATTTAATCCGATATCGAATGCGAATGTGTTTCCGGAACTCGTTTGGCAGAAAATGTCATTTTCATCAAATGCCGTTCGTTTCCCCGTGTGACAGCAAATAAATGACATTACAAACGAATGACATTTACTGTAAATGACATATTTGCCATGTGACAGAGGTATTACTTCTGGCTCAACATATTGCGGAGGATGCAAAGCGACGGGGTTCCGGGTGGAGAGTTACAGAAACATGCATTTGATTCACTTAGCTACAGATCTGTGATTTTTTCTCTAAAAATCCACATTCGCGGCATTCCTTTCGCAGGAACCAGCGGCCACGCTCGAGTAGCAAGGTGTCTCCAGTGAGATCTGCGGGAGCATCTACAACGAGTCAGTCGCACCACGAGCGGCGTTCGACCACGGACAAGGCAACGGCTGTTAATGGAAGGTGCGCCTCCTAGGGCACCCCGCACGCTATCCCCGATGCACCCCACTACGCCCGTAACCCTCTGCACTGCCCCAGGTATAGTCATTGACGATTAGGAGCCCGCCCATTCCGCTGCATGACTGGGAACCATACACTCGCATTGTCCGTTCCATCCATTCAAGTTGCTCTGCAGAAGCCCATAGATCGTCTGTCAGTCATCTAGCAAACAAGGTCCTATAAGTTGAGCCAACAACACACACATGCATAGAATTCGCATGAGGAGAACTGATTTTTAAACAACCACCCTTATTGGGAAAATCTCGAATTGCCATCGCGTGCTGATTTCGCTCGAAAGTTCGTGGCTGGTGTGTTTCCTTTAATGTGGCCTTTTGCGGAGTTTACTACTAGTTTAATTTCAGCATCAAAATGTAGCTGCACTATTATAATTGCAACCATATTCAGCTCTGGTATCGGCAGCAGCGATCAATTAATTGCTTCCATTTAAAGAATGATAACTGAGGGCTATGGAAGAGTGAATGCATTTTAGAAGGTTTATTCTCTAAGTACGGGGTATGAAAATTATTTTCAACCACTCAAAATAAAGTAAGTTTAATTTCTCATTACTTCAAGCCTGAACGAAGGGAACTAGCGTTGTCGAAATAAGGTTCATCAACAAAGAATTGTAGGAGCATTCCGGTTGAATTTCACAAGGAGCACTCATAACGCTCTTACAAAAAAAATCTAAACAACTCAGTTAAATACTTTGTCATTCGTGGCGTTTACCTACGGGTTGTTTTTTCTTAAGTAACACTACAGCGGGTAGTTAACACAGAATCTCAATGCAACTTCTTCAATTATAATGGCAAATTTTAACGCCACAAGAAGTGTTCAACCAAGTTTGCAATAAGTATATGATGGAATATACCACAAATAAGCGGCATAAAAATTCACAGCGATGGCTATCTGGTTCTGGCGCTAGCATCACATGAAGAGTCGAGAACATTAAGCGTTCTTACAAAACCCTTTCATCATTTTATTCACAGCCTGCCCAGTGGCCGCCATGCTTGGCCGGCCGACGGCGGCAGCCCTCGACCTGCAGACGGCAAAGCTTCCCAGTCAGTGGCCGTCGGCACTACCGCTGGGCTGGACGAGGTTACCCGCCAAGGCGGCACCGTTGAGAACCCGCAGCGGGGGCGTCCCGCGAGTCGCGACCGCCTGCTGCTTCACGGCTCCAGCCTCGACGCCGATGCGGTCGTGCACGCTGGTGAAGGAGGCGTTCGCCAGTTGGGCGACTTCCTCGTGGTGCGGCGAGAAGCTGCCCCCGCCAGGAGACGTCGCCGTGATGACGTCACTGACTCGGACGCCGACCTCTACAGACGCGCTCCATCGTCCCCAGTCAGCGACACCTTCGGTACCACGCGGAGCGTAGAGTACAGTGGAGGCTCGCTGAGTGGAGTCGCGGGTCCACGCAGAACCGAGATCCTCTACATTCGGAGCCCTCCGCCAGAAGTCGCTAGCGTTGCAGGTGACTATCGGGAAGACTCGTCTTCGCGTCGTCGCCGCCGTATCCGCGAAGACGAGGCCGACGACAGCGGAAACATCCGACACCGCGCCGCCGCGAACCGCCGCGAAAACGCTCGCCGTGTCAGGTTCTCCCGGTACCACAAGGTGGACGGCGCATCCTTTGTTCTGCAGTCCCACTCACCAGACGGCGTTGAAGATGTAGCATCGTCGACGTCGGTGCTTCCCCGAGATCAGGTTTGGATGGTGCCGCAAGAACCGCGGGGCACGACACAACGTGATGCCGTGTCCTATGAAGAGACCACTGGGAGACCAGTACCGGCTGCTAGGAACGCGCGCCTGCGGGCTATGCACCGTCGGTCCGGTGGCGATAGCCAAGAGCTAGAAACGAGCGATTTTGGTGAGTCCTTCGAAGAGTGCGAGCTCCGGTCAAAAAACATCGTCGCTAATGATCTACCACAAGTCCATGGTGGTGAAGCGGACGGCCATTCGTTTTCACGCGTAGCCGAATCGTCATTTCAGGGCGAAAGTGCCCTAAAGCGGCGAGCCGTCAGTCCGAGCAAGGCAGAAGTACCCTTTGACACCAGCACGAGTACTGTGGTTCAGCAACATATGCATGTTACCCGACCAGGGGAAGGAACGAGAGCAGTTCAAGCTGGCGAAATTGGCGAAGCTATGACCTCGGATGCGCAAGGGGCAGGACTGCCCAGTCAGTCATCAGGAGTAAAGGTTCAGACGTCGTCTGTGACAGTTTCTCAGGTGCAAGGTACCGTCAGTTCAGGCACGACGACGCAAGTCACAACAGTGACAACTAATGCACGACAGCAGCAGTTACCGCAAGATTACCGTGTGGGGCAGCCTTCACTGGTCCCGCTTGTCGGTGAACAAGATACTATACAAGCGCCTGTAAGTTACGCGAGTAAGGAGACAAACACTAGCGCTGCAACAACAGAACGCGCGGATCTCTCACTCCAGTCTCACGTTTCACAAGCTCATCACATTCAGCAGGATGCCACACTCGCCCAGGCTTCACTGCACTCACTTGGCCTCCAAGGTCCCCAGCTAGTTGCCATCACCGGAATGTCACCTGTATTCTTCAGTACACCGCTTCCAGGCACTCAAATGATTTCTCAGCCTGTCGATATCGCACAACCCAACTACCCTCAGGCCCCTTCCCGTCATCAGCCTCCCGCATCCACGTACTATAGCACTGTTCAGAGCACAGATTCAATCATTCAGCGCCAACAAGTACCATTTGTGCCGTCCCTTGTACACGCGGAACAAGAACGTGCTGCATTGCAGCGTGAACATGATCAAGCGTTAACTACAAACGCTGAAATCACAACCGAACGCACTGCAGCACACGATCAAATCACTCACAGTAACTCAGAAGGAAGGGTGTCAACCACAGTAATTGTAGACAACCGCGAGGAGTCAGCAGTAAGCGGTGAAATGCCTTCAAATGCGTCGCTTCCTGCTGGTGCGTCGCACGATGAATCTGGTAAGAGCAGGTTAAAAGTGCCGCGGACCACTCGTGCACCTGGCCAGGCGATGGATGCTGACGGCTCTCCGATGCACCAAGGCTTCTCGACCGTCAAGATCACCACGAAGGTCGTCACGACGGATGGCAGCTTTGTGGACGAAGAATCAGCAACGCATGCCGGCATGGCAAGCGATTCGGAGATGGAGATGATTGAGCGGGATCTGAAGACAAGCTTGGGAAAGTTGGACGAGTCCGAGGAGCATTATTCTGATTCGGGCATCGGACCTGGCGCTAAAAACCTGCGTCTTAAGAAGAATGCGTTCATCGAAAAGAAGAGCCTATTCACCATTGCCTACGATGGTGTCAACACGGAACGAATCCGAACGTGCCTAGGCAGCAGTTCGCCTTCACCCTGAGCCAGTAGCAGAGCGAACTGTCCTGCGCCAACTGTAGCGTAGATTTTTTCTACCTCGCTTCTACCTTCCTTTCGCCCGTGGGTCACTTTGCCACGAACAGTAATGTCTCTCACCTATATGCACTAGGCATCACTGTATCTAATCTCTCGTTTACCTGCTTATATTTGCTAACTGAACGGGGAGCATTGCGCATATTGTACCTTTACAACACTGGGCCATATCATACATTCAGCCGATGTAACGTCCTCACGCGTGCCTCGAACACCGCCTTTATCAACGAGGCTCGTTTACCTATGACGTCATCGGTAGGTGCCGACATTCCTCGTTGTAATGAGCAGATTTCTTTTTTCTCTATTTTCAAGATGCCGTCCAGTAATATGTAAAAGACCTGTACTGTTTGCAGCGGGATGTTCACGTGCTATCGCTTTGTGAAAAATACAAGAGAATGACGGATACTGTTTGCGATTGCTGCGTTTTTGTTGCGTCTATATATTGTGCTGTTCGTGTGCTGTTGTTGTTCTATTGTTAGTATTTGGCTCTCATTAGTGTTCGTTTATGCCCAAAGAGAGTTTCGGGTAAACTGTTATGTTGTTCTGTCAAGTTCGTTATATTCATCTCACCAAAAAACTATAAATTGTTACCTGAACGGAATGCAAATTTTATTGATAGTTGTTCAACTGTCAGCAAATTGCGCTCAGCGTTTCAGTCTCCGAGTCACAGTTGTAGCTTTTCACCCTCTTTACAATGAATGTCACTATCCATGCGTTTGTTCCAAATGTGTGCGAAAGTGTATTCAAATAACCCTTGCAGCGAGCCATACTCGCATGCACGAAGGAATGGTTCCCTATATAGTTTATAAAGTTTATTCTGTGGATAAATAGATAATTATGAGGGAATAAGGTGATGTGTGAAAAATAGCCGAAAAAAAACTTTGATTGTGCTCCGGATCTATATTAAGGAGCATTACACTATCCTCATCTTTTCTTCACTATCATGCAAATCAAGGCAAACTATTCTAGCAATAAAGAAATCTTTTTCAGGGAGCAAACTATTGAACATTTAAAGTTACGTGTGCGTTGTATATTCTGATCCAATTGCTGGAAGTTGGTTTAAAGTATATGAGGGTAGAACAGCTAAAAAAAACGCTTTAAAACTCTTGTCTATGAAGTATGTAAGAATAAACTACAGTCATACTGAAAGGTAGACTGGTTTTATTGTCATTTGGTTCTTGTGATCATGGAGCTGTCACTGGTTGCATGGTTTTCCATGAGATGACGCACTCACAAGGAATCAATGTCCATTTGTCGACGTCGAAACGCCGAATAGCGTTACGGAAGACAGATGTCATTTACTTTTATATTTAGAGATGACACTATCAATGTTAAGTATGTATATACGTCTTGTGAAAGGCTGCTGTGCACAACTATACCAGATCATTTTGAGCTCCGCTTATTTTGTGGGTGAAAAGGAAGTCCGTTCTCTTTCCAACGTCGCGTTCAGCTGCACACAGGCAAGCGCTATGTCATTACAATCGTTTCAGGGTCGTTATAAGTGACGTACTCATACCATTCGAAATAGTCAACAGCCAACTGTTTTTTCAACCAACCACTTCAAAAAACTTTTCACCCAGCTGTCATGTTTATCTGTACGGGAAGGAGTTATCTATCTGTCGACCTCGTCTTTAACCTCGCTTCGTTGTAGACATTGTTTTTTTCTTACACGAAACAGAGAGGAGGTAGTTATGCTATTCTAGCGAACAAGCCTTCCTTCTCTAAACATGTTCAGCACAGCGGATGCCCGAAGGGTTTCACAAACGAGGAATGGTACCATGTGGACAATCCCGACCCAGGGCATTTATGCCGCTTGCTCCATCGCAACTGCCGGTTCAGAGCAGATAGAAGGGAGGTCGGTAGTCATCGAGTATGTAACCAGGTTCAATTCACCAATGGCGATCATTACCGTCTCTCCTGCAGCTCGATCTACTGAAAAAGACTTTCCGCTTTCCTACTGCATAAAGAATATTCGCGTACTTTAAAATTTGTTCGGGTGAAAAAGCCTCTGTGACTCAGTTTTCCTCAATCTAATAAGGATATCATTCATGACCACAATCATTCAAGTGTGACACAAGCAGTATGTATGAGCCTTTTTATGGAGGTGCTCTTGCAAACTGTGGAAAAAGTCAAACAAAAGGCAGTCACATACGTTTCTTATCACGACTGGTACATAAGCAGTCCTAAATAAATGGTTTCTCATAGTAGCTGGATGGCAAGTAACAGGCACGCCTGTAAGAATAATAGTCAGAATGACTCCAACACTTCCCTTCAGTGTTTAAACAACGTCCACGATGTTTTTTTTTTCTCCAACCTATTGCACAGCGTCTCACTACATTTGCAACTTTCCAGATTTGAACCAGGTTGATTGTCGAAGAGAATTGCAGAAGCAAGCACCATGTCATCATAAGATTATTTTTTGTTCATCGCAGATGTGTTTTTCCTGCATATTCCTACTAACGGAAACATCTTGTTGGAAAATATCAAACGAAACTGAGAAGGAATGCACCTAAAAACCACTGTTCACCAACCTCAGCAGCATTGCGTCGTTATGTAGTGAACGTGTAACCTGTGCCCCTTATTCTGACTATCTAGTCTGATATAACCTGGAGCTCATCCTGTCAGCTTACTTGTATTTCTCTGCATGCCAAGCAGCTGCCAAAATGTACACACGGTCTTGTTCATTTTTTAAAGTTTTTTGAAGGACTTATGTATTGTAGTTCATTCTGCTAAAAATGTCACACGCGCAGTGTTTCATTATGAAAAAATGATGATGTTTTCATGAAATCGTCTGATGTTTTAAATAAAGTGTTCATAAGTAAATTGAAGATATGTGGTACTCACTCTCGATAAGCCTTGCATATGGCACAAATATTTATATTAACGGCAGAAAAGTTAACAGTGGCTTCGATTGTTCCCTTACGGGGAAACGGTGAACAGTACACAAATTTGCCATGCCTTCAATCTTGTGGCTTAAGACTTTTTTGTGACATTGCGCCCTCGATGTATTACTCCTTGGCTACTCAAATTCAGAAACAGTGTTTTTTTGTTGTTTTTTTTTGCTGAGCATAGAAAATAAAAAAAGAATCTATTTCGACGTCAAATCACTTCATGATAATGCAGTCAGCTTGCGTAGTTGAGGAGCAGTTTGAAGCTATGTGGAAAAAGCTTGAGCATTTTCACGTATTGCACATAATTTGCCCATTACTTTCTTGTTTGCTGAACCTCCGTGCCTGCAACTCCTACATAGACACGAGTGCTAGAATTCCCCGTAATAACTTTTATAATTTTTTACGCATTACAAAGACAAAGGGCACATGCCTTACGCAGGCGTTACTTGCAAGAGAACTTCAACGTTGCAGACTTGAAAATATTGGACATAATCGTAAAAATACCCACACAGATAACTTGACCTAAACAATGCATGACCGTGGTGATGATTTCGATGGGGTGTCGAAACATTAACCGTAGGTACAGCCATATCTGGCCAGCAAAGGCACAGTCTTTCCTTTTGCCCAACACGCCCGCACCAAGCCTGCACAAATCAATCTTCTGAAACTGATTAATTAATTAATGTGTGGGGTTTAACGTCCCAAAACCACCATGTGATTATGAGAGACGCCGTAGTGGAGGGCTCCGGAACTTGTGACCACCTGGGGTTCTTTAACGTGCACCCGAATCTGAGCACACGGGCCTACAACATTTCCGCCTCCATCGGAAATGCAGCCAGCGCAGCCGGGATTCGATCCCGCAACCTGCGGGTCAGCAGCCGAGTACCTTAGCCACTAGACCACTGCGGCGGGGCAGGAACTGATTATCGCATCTTTAAATGTAAGAGGTTTGAATGTGAGGGGACTAGAATTATTTCCTTCGTTCTTCAGCAGCTCAAGTCCGCTCGTCATTTTTCGCTGGGTGCACTCGAAGAAATTCAACAGAATTCAATGATTGTGTAAAATCATGCAAACGCTGCTTCTGAGCTGGGACGTCTGCGACCACGAAACTTGCGCACGCCCATTAAACCATCCGACGAGTGCGTTTGCATGCCTGTTCAGCACCGATGTAGCACTAATGAGTTAACGCCTGATACGCTTCATCAAACGTGAAAATTCACCGGCATCCCGTGTGGCCATCCCGCGTGGGTGGTGTCAGCACGAGGAACTCAAGAAATCATCACGTGAAGACGTCATCATCTGACGTCATTGTGTACGATTCTCCAATGTTTGTGATGTCACATGGTGACGTCATCGTATGCCATCATTACTTGGTCAAATGTGGACCGTTTCCAGAGGTTGGGCCAAGCAAGGTGCAGAAAGCTTACAATGCCTCCCATCCTCGAGGCATGTTGACACCTTCGAGTTGACTTGGATATATAAGGAAACCTGTGATTTTTTTTTCTTTTCTTGAGGACAGTGATCGGCAATCTGCGACCCCGCACGGCGTAGAACTCCTCCAGCACATTTCCCTTGCCACTTTCTATCTGAAAGCCAACATGGCATTTTTCATTTAAAATGAATATTTTGCTTGTATTCTGTCCTTGATTGGGACTTTGTGACATGTGTGCTGAAAATAAACAAATTTCTAATTCATTTTTACATATTCGTACAGATTCCAAAAACCTTTACTTTTTGCTTGCAATGCCCCCCCCCCACCCCCACCCCACAAATAAAAAAAAAACTTTCCGCGCGGCCCCTCCGTGGTGTCGGTTTGTTGCACCTTCACCCTCCGCCTCAAAATGTTCCCGACTCTCGACCTATGGGCGTAGCGAATCCTCTATTTCACGATAGAGCTGCTCACATAGAGAGTGGAAGATGGGGCCGTTTTCTATAACGTCTCAACAAAGAGAAGAAGGAGTAGATAGAGCCGAACGCTACGTCATTAACTGTGACATTGGACTTGTGTAGCGTTGGTTGAGTATATATGTATGAAGATTTATTATTTCTCAAGTTCTTCCGTTGTTTTGGTGGTGTTGTCCGAGCTGTGCTTTAGAGTACAACTGATAGCGTTCGAGTCGAAATTATCAAGCGAGCAGGGATGTCTCTTTGAGTTTATGTATAATTTGCGAACTTATTTTGAGTTCGCAGAGGAGGATGATGATAAGACAGCCGCCTTGTGGGCTGCTCAACGCACGCCTTAAATTCCTAGGTGCGGCGTAGACCCAAAGCAAATAATACACACTTCGACTCGCTAACCACAACAGAGTTCCCGCCAAGTCATCCGTGAGCGAAAATTTATAGAAGCGTGAGCGGTCACGAACTGACTACCGTTGGTATTTAGTGTAGTAATAATTATGGTTACTATAAATATAGCAATAAAATAACTTGTAGGCTATTGCATCCCAAAACCCCGATATCATTATCACAGACGCCGTAGTGGAGCGCTCCGGAAATTTCAACCACGGGTTATTTAATGTGCGCTTGATTCTAGGCATATGGACGTCTAGCATTTTGTCCCCATTTAAGTGGTCTTAGGTGCCTGGAGCCACTTATTTCGTGACCTGGAAAACGAGTTCTTCAAGAACGCTCACAGGGAAAGCCCACGCTGATAGAGGACTGATACTGTCGAATCCGGTTATATCAACCTCGCTAAACAACGGGAATTCATTTTGATATATCTATATATCTTATAAATCGGTACACGCGGCAATCAAAGAATGTTTCGTATTTTCGTTGCAATCTTTGGTGCGCAAGTTGACTTAACATTATTGCTTAATGGTCATACAAAAAAGGGGGCTTACACTAATAAAATATGTTTTTATTTTATTTTTGTGCAAGTTCGTATATAGGGGGATGGTTTAGAGCATATGCAGGGGGGGGGGGAGGGGGGGCTGGTTTAAGTCAAGGGAATCCTACGGTCCTCCTAATCACACCACTCACTATCCTGAGTTAGTGCGGGAAAATTGGCTTCCATCGCAATATCCGGCAACGAGGCGGCCGACTGTGCCGCGGATGCGCACGACAGCTGCACCGGCGTCACCAACTTCATTTGCTCCGCGGATTCCGGCCGTCTCCTCACCACCCACTAGGTGCGTGAGCCACTTCCCGACCCTCGCGTAGCAGCTGGAAATCCGCTGCAGTGGCTCCCTCTCAAGGGATTACCAAGACCAGACCGCGGTTTCCTTCTCCGTCTCTGCATTAGAGACAACTACACCACCGAGCGAAAACATTGGCACTCCGGGCGTGGCAGCCCATACTGCATTTACTGTAGGAACCTGGAGACTCTGGACCACCTTTTGCTTGATTGTCTGGCTGGTGACGCGAGCAGACAAGTGAAGCTCGCAACGTACGGAGATCTCGGCCTGCAACTTAGAAGTGTGGCAGCTTGGGCTAGTTGGTATGACATGACGATAGTTATAGCGCGAGAACAGAACGACGACACAGAGACAAGACAAATTAATCAGCCTCAAACCCCCTGAAAATGCAGTCATCAATGGAATGTAGAGTTCAGTATAGAAACAGGTATGCGGCATGCTCCCGGGAAGTTGTCTATAAGACCCCCCTTTCATGCGGTGCTTGTTATGTCGGAACGACCGGAAGGTGCCTGAACGATCGACTGAGAGAACATGCTAACAATGGTAGAAACGGGAAAGATGGTTTTCTTGCTCAGCACTGCACTGAATGCAACTGTGTGCCCCTTTTCAACGACACAGTGACGCTGTACAAGCACAGGGATGAGCGCACCCGAGTTACCGTCGAGGCCGCGCAGATGGCACGCGAACAAGTGTCATGCATTAGCAAGCGTCTCTGTCCGAGAAGGAACTAAGGTTTCTCGAAGGTTTCGGTGCGCGCAAGTAGTTATATTACTTTTGCTTTTCTCTTTCGTTTCCTCATAGACTTTTCCTTGCCTTTTTTGTGATTTTGTTTTTTTTTTCCTTACTCATTTATTGCTCTTTGTGCCGCATAGTTTTTGTCACATGGTTTACTGTCTCCTCGACATATTTTCGTGCTCTGCGCAATAAACTCAGTTGGAAGTTAGCGCTCGTGTCCGTCATGTCCTTCTTGTCTCTGTGTCGTCGTTCTGTTCTCGCGCTATAACTATCGTCTCGGCCTGCCTCAGCCAACTGAGCACCTCTTGTTCCCGAACAGTGGCCGTGCGCCTATCAAGCGTGCCCTTTCAGCGCTAATGGATTTTGTTGACGGAAGCGGACTGCGTGAGCGAATTTAGAGAATTCGCACCCCGTGATTTTGGTAGACGATCTGTGCGTCCTCCCTTCCTTTTCAATCTCTTAGCTCACTCCTTCTCCTTTCCTCTCTTCGCTCAAATCTATAACCCCCCCCCCCTTCCCCTTCCCCTGTGAACCACTGCTCAGGTGTCGCACTTAACTGCAGACAGCTGCCGGGTTCACTTTTCTTTCTTTTTTTTTCCAATTTGAAAAACCACTCCATCCCAACCCCCGTGGGAAAAAGCGCACACTTTTGAGGGAGAGCCAACTTCTTTGGGTGTTTCGTACCACCCGAAATTTGGTATATGAAGCGTTCCGGCTCTTTTTGTGCGACGAAGCCGTAAGTTTTCTTATTAATTGACGTTTAAGCATTGTTGCGTTCAAACATAGATTCATTTAAAGAATACTTTGACTTACCCGAGCTCAGTATAATCGGATTTGACGGCAACAAACGCTGTGCTGTTATAGTTTTTCAGAAGAGCTCGTATGGCGAGTCGACTACGCCATAGCAGATGTTCTGCCATGCCTATGGTAGAGGACTTAACACGTTTTCAGGTTTTATTGAGAAAAATTGCCATATTCCACGTACCTTGAGAATCGATGTTATGCGAAGCCCGCAGAGTGGAGGTGACTGCATTGTTATTTTTTATTGAGCTAAACGTTATGAAATGACGCTAAAGATACGTACTAATATACACGCACAGACGTACGTTGAACAGACGCATTTGTTTTTTTTTAACCAACTGTATACAAATGCGTATTTATGCCAACAGCAACATAGGCATTATAGTCCAACCTCTCATGAAAACTTTTATTTTATTTTTATTTATTATTTATTTATTTAAGGAATACTGCAGACAGTTTTTCACCATCCTAGCAGGAGAGGGTTACATAAGGTTCCTAACACAGAGGTCAAAACTAGAAGAAGTCGGAGCGTGCACGCAGTCGGAAGGCAGTGAATTCCAGTCTTCAATGGTTCTTACAAAAAAGGAGTACTTGAATGTGTTATTTTTAGGAACATATGGTCTTACAGTTTTTGAATGATTTAACCTTGCTGAGCGCTGAGGAGGTGGCAGAATGTACAATTCTTTATTTAAACCAGATTCATTGTTGTTGCTTCCCAAAATGCAGTTCTGAGCCGTGGCGTACCTGTGTGCTAAATTATGTGATTGCCACGCAGAATGCTTGGGTTCGATTCCTGCTGGGACCCTGAAATTTATTCTTTCAATCGTCTGGTCAACGCTGCTGATGTCCGCTTTTTCTTAAGGCCCTCGTGTTAAAATAACCAATGCCTGTTCTCGCCATTCTTAGGTAGGTATAAACTGTCAACCATTTGTGGCGCATACCCGCATACCATGATTCATGGTGTATAGATTATGTGCGACGTGTGTCTAGATGAAACGGGTTCATTACGTACACGATGGGATTGTCACATTACTCATGTGATTACCAGCGAGTCATATTCACCAAACCATCTTACCCTCCAATACTAATGTTGGTCTACCCCAAGTTAAAAATTAAGAGAGCACCAAGACGTATGCGGCTAGATAGATAGATAGATAGATAGATAGATAGATAGATAGATAGATAGATAGATAGATAGATAGATAGATAGATAGATAGATAGATAGATAGATAGATAGATAGATAGATAGATAGATAGATAGATAGATAGATAGATAGATAGATAGATAGATAGATAGATAGATAGATAGATAGATAGATAGATAGATAGATAGATAGATAGATAGATAGATAGATAGATAGATAGATAGATAGATAGATAGATAGATAGATAGATAGATAGATAGATAGATAGATAGATAGATAGATAGATAGATAGATAGATAGATAGATAGATAGATAGATAGATAGATAGATAGATAGATAGATAGATAGATAGATAGATAGATAGATAGATAGATAGATAGATAGATAGATAGATAGATAGATAGATAGATAGATAGATAGATAGATAGATAGATAGATAGATGTCTCCTGTCTCCACCAAAGCCCTTACTCTATGAAGCTGTAATACAGTTTACTACTACTAAGACCATCTACAACTACTACTACTACTACTGCTGCCACTCGTTGCCCTCTTTGAATGTCGTGCTTCCATAGAGAAAACTGCAGTAATCTGTAGATACATCTAAACGTACATTTCCATTTTCTTCATAAAGTCACCACTGTCCAAGAAAATGTACCACACACCGTGTGCCTGTTATGCATCAATTACATATTTTAGCCCATCAGGTGTTCCTGGACGGTGAAGATTCAGGTCAGTGAGCCCTTAGCTGTGCAGGGCATCGACCCACCTTGTCGAGAAAACATCTGGATTATAGCGTTTAGTGTTTGCTTCACAATTCCAGACCCTGCGTTTGAGTATAGCAGGTTCTATAAACAGATCTTACTGGGACTGTTGTGTTGGATCGATCATACGCTTGCGAGCTTCGAGAAGTTTCAATCTGCAGCTGCCGCCAGGTGGTGGCTCGGCCTGTTGGGCGGTGCAAAACTATGCTGGGTCAGTTAAATACCCTTGGTTACTTCATGGTAGCTCGTTAGCCCGTCCTCATCTGCAACAACTGTGATGGGTATTCCGTAATGGTCAATTATGATGGTGCAGCGAAACGTTAGTAGACTTAGGACAGACTATATGCAAGGACGTGAGTGGAGAACTAGATCAAGGAGGTCGGGGTTTCCCAAGCTTCAGATGTGGTTTGGAGAATCCAGTAAGCTTCGAGCGAAAATCTTCCTATGTAGCGCAATTTCGAAGCGCTGTTCGCGAGTTTCTGAGGGTAGCTTTTTTTCCCATGCCAGCCTTCTACGCGCTTTTCATTCTGTGCGCTTTCCACTTTATTTTTCTGAAATCGGTTGTTTCATTCTTTAACTACTTCCTTTTTTTTGTGTGTGCTCCAACTCATCCACGCATTCTCTTCAAACCTTTACCAGCCATTTATCTGCCACCTCATGAAGCATCATCGCAAATATCACGTTCTGAATGGTTGTGTCTATTATAGTCAGACACTTGCGTTCTGTAGTGCTAAATCAATACCTGAATTTAACCATAACCGCTGCCTGAAGTGGAAAAAAGTGCATCTAGCGCTACCCTTACTACGTACGCTTGGCAAACTGCGCCAGATCTCTTTAAATATATCAGAGGTGAGATGGCGCTCGCATCGTTGGTAGGTCTACCACGGCCGTTGGATGAAAGACCCGTGCGCTCTTTCATCCAGTGGCCGTGGTTCTACAAGAGCTTTGTAGATGGCGACACGAAGTCACTGAGAAAAACTGGGCAACTTCTGAGTGTGTGAAGGCGGGAAATTCCAGATAACTGCTTACGCTCAACAAAATTTTCAGCACTGTGTTTGCGAAAAGAAGCCTACACAGATAAACCAAAACAATCGGACACCAAATATGATAGTAAATCTAGCACGTGCGTTTTCTTTTCATCTCTCTCGCTCTATTCGTGCGTGTGTGTGTGCGTGGCATTGTGTGTACTGCTAATTATATAATTATTTCCCTATGCTTTCGCGACATGTGTAATACAATCATGTCATGGAATTATTCTTGTCATGAAGTGAATGATATGTAACTTCTTGCACTGTGCAATACACGTTATGGGTGAAGCTATTGCGCAAGAAGTCGTAATCTCAATAATGATCTGCCCACCCCCAATGGACCACTCGGCCTCCTATCTACCAATTAACTAAGGTAACTGATTGTGGGAAGCAATCATTCTTGTTTGAAGTAAACTTATCATTTATCCTTCTCGGTTGGGGTGACAGGTGCGGCCCGCAAACTTCCCTCCATCCCGTGAAGAGTTGGCGCCTCCTGTGGCCCACGTTTAAATCACAACGAATATTCCTTTGCAGTTTGTGGCATTTAGGGCAATCAGCTGTCGCATTTATATATTCCGGTTTAAAGACAATTTTCCGTAGTTGGAGTCATCGTCCACTCGTTTCATCTTTCAGAAACTTGTGCGGCGTGCTGGGGCCATGTTACTCAATGGCGTACATCCTTCTATGGATACTGGCACAGCAGTTCTTGCTGCACCCGAATGGCGGGCTTTGTGATATTGATTCATAGTCATATCACTTTGCGGCCTGTTGGACTATTCGGAAACTTGTCTGCGTTCCGTGGCCAGATGTACCAGCGTGTAGCCCACCAAAACCTTACATAGCACTTTTTAGACCGAAAGCTCTACGAAGCCATTTTCCTTAAGGTTCTTCGCCACGTGGGGTAACTTATATCCACCAAAGCGCGAGCTACTGAAGCGCGGGTGAGGCACGCGTGACGTCACACCACATTATCCCCGGCGGGGAGCCGTCGCAGCTGAGCTTTCTCGGAATCTCGCCGCTGTGGAACCACGTGTCTAGGTGAAGCTGTAACGGATTCTTCACCAGCGCTCGGTCGCTCAGTTTCGCCAGCGATGACCCGCCGACTAGGCCATCTGTGCGTGCGCTTCATCGCTTCATAGCAAATAAGTGGCTGGATGGGTAGCCGTTTGTGGAGCCAGCTGTTGTATGCCTGATTTTCAGTGATTTCACGACCTTTGCAGGTTTTCTTGTCGCTTTGTAAACACTGTACAGTGTTTATCATGAACACTAATGGTTGTGGGTACAATCTCGAACGGCCATCTCGTTCAACAATAACAATTTTTATGGAGTAGCAGCTCTTGGTACGTGATTTCTGCAGAAGAAAACACCGCACGTCATCCCTGACACGGCATCATAGATTAATTCTTGGCTCCTGAACGCGGGAGGCAACGAGAAGTTCATCGTAGTGCATTGAGGGCGAACGGTGTAGCTCCCGAGACGTCTGATCTGCCCGGAAATGCGTCGTCGCTAGAATCACTCGACCGACTCCGTGGCCATGAAAGCCCTATTTACTTTTCTTGCATGAGCTCATCCCTAGCACGTTTGTTGTTGTTGTTGTTGTTGTTGTTGCCTCTTTCTTCTTAAAGTCACATGTGCCTTCGAGATGCGCTCTGGCAGACCGGGAAAAAGGCGAGGTACTGTCCCTGGCACTAGCAGCCATTTTCCTCGTGGTGGAAGTATTACATTTTCATTTATAATGTGCTTATGATATTTGACATAACCGTCCGCCCCAAAACGTCGCTCACATATCTTGGACTTGTGGGTCAGCCGCCTATCCTTGCGTCACAGCGCCTGTGCCTTTTTTAACGCGACAGCGTTATAGAGTTCGTTTCGCAGAAATTCTGGCGTCGGCGTCGGTTTAGTTTGTTGTGAGCGAAAAATAATCATCGTGGGCGTGACCGAAAATTGAGAAAGATGGAAATGAAATAAAACTAGAAAATTCTGGGTCTGAGGAGGGGTCCAAATCGGGGAGTTTGCGGGGAAAGTGGGTACACAGCCACGCGTCTGCTTTTTAGAACATATTTATTCAGAAATAAAGAAATACATATTCATAAACACCACATGGGTCTACTCACACCACTTTGATGGTTTAAAAACGCTTCATTTTCACCAATTCATCAAACACCTCCATAAAATATGGAGGTTCATTCAACGTTCGATATATCTTACGCACATATTACACATTCAATGAAGTTTCCCGTGCCGATTTTGCTTTAGGATTCATGTGCCTCACTGCCATGCGTTTCATCCAGAGACTGTAAAAGTCAAGTAATGGTATCATATCATATGGAACACCACCCTCATTCTGTATTGAAATATAACGTATTCCATGAGGTGTTATCGTCGAATATTTCTTCAGGGTCCTTCATACCACATCCCAAAAGAATATTGGATCCCAGCACTCACTGACAGCATGTTCGACCGTTTCCGGATTGTTACACAGAGTGCACTTTGCGTCCATGCAGGGCATAGCCAGGGGGCCGCACACTGGGCCCGTAGCCCACCCCCTACCCCCCGAATTTTTTTCGCGATAGCATAGAAAGCAACAAATGACTATTTCAAGGGGCTGCCTTGCTCGAGATGAAGCAGGTGCCCCCCCCCCCCCCCTTCTCCTCGAAAAAAATTTCTGGCTAAGCTTTGCTTAACTCGGGTAGATACACTGGAAGCAACAGTACTTTCAATTAGTAGTGGGGCACAACCCAACATAAGCGTGCCAACAATCGTTGAAGGACGCGCTTCTTCATCATTCAATAAATTAGAATAATAAAGACGAAATAACAACACCCAATTAAGCAACATTCACGCGATACATCCCCCGTCACTCTGCCACGCATTTACTCGACTTCCCCCCGCGGGAATATGCGGGCGGCTCTTTTAAACTCATCGGGACCTCGGGTTGGTTCAACAAAATGATGATCGATGTCACTTCTGTAGCCGCTTTTGCGAGCCGGGGCACAACAATAAGACATTGTTTACTGACGTCCCTCGTCACATGTTAGAACTCTTTCGTGAGAGACGACAGTTCACTAAATGACACGAAGAAGCAACCGAGTGCCGAAAACGTGTTGTCGTGTCTAAGCGGCAACACGTGCGTCACGACGCGCGACGTGGTATGTGAAGCAAGACGGAACAGCAGCACCATTAGTTCGCGCTTCAGCCGCGCGTGCCGGTGCTCGCGCAGAGCTGACAAACTGACCTAGTGTTAGTAACGTTGGCCAGGACGGTATATTCACAGACAGATAGACGGACAGACTCTTCGCCCCATTCACCATCACTAACTCCGTGGATATGCTGCAATTTTTTTAGAATCCGTCAGAGGGGTAGCCAGAATATTTTTTCGGGGAAAGGGGGGGGGGGGTATTCAAGAATATTTGATGTACGTTCGTGCGCACGTTTGGCTGTGCCTATGGAAACCCCCTTGGCTGCGCCTATGGAATCCATAAAGTACGAGCGGATATACTGGTATTTGCGGCACGCTTCAAGTGCTTTCTCTCATCTCTCGAGCCAGCCAGTGCGCTGAAAGCGCATGGATGGGGGATGACAAGGAGGCGAGAAGATGCTTCCCCTCGTCAGCGTGCGTCGTGATTTTGAGCACTTTCTTTTCTTGCTTTTCTTCGAATGCGTGGTGTACTGTCGATATATAGCATTATGAGTTCGAACACGCGAGCGCGAGTCGAATAGCCTCGAACCCTACATGGGCTGATGGCAGCGTCCACTGTCGGAAACAAAGTGCAAAAGGGTTCTGCGCTTCCGCTTGCTGTTGGCACTGCCTCCTCCATATCGCTTCTGCAAAGTGGAAGCTTGTCAGTGACCGTTAGCGGTGATATGAATTCACTTCAACGCACTCAGCCCGGTGCAGTGACCCATCATGGTATGCAGCAGCTGAGATATCGTCCGGACGTACCCTGCCGTTATGCGCAGGCCATGCTTCTCTTATATGTAGATGATGCTGATTGGAGATTTTGATACGCCTGTCCTATTCATATTTTGTTTTCGTGGAAATTCTTTTTTTTTTCGTTCTCAATCCTCACGGCTAATGGCACGCAATCAGCAACCAGCCGTTTTGCGGCAACGCTAGCGAAACGGGAGTGCCGACAGTAAGCGGAAGAGCGACCCTCCTTTCCCCTCCGGTTTCGGCAGCGCCATCGACGTCGATCTCTGTGTTGAGGCTATTTGTCACGTGCTCGCGTATTCGAGCTGATATTGCTCACGGCAGTGCTTTCAGTGCGATCGCGGATAAGCGAGTAGGCCCGTGGCGGCATCACGCGGCGACCACGGTGACTACGCTGCTCACGATGCTCAAATCTACATAACTACGATACTCAAATCAGCCAAACGCCGTGGACGTGGGTATATGGCCCAGAAACTGCAGCATTTATATGGCACCATTAATAGAGAGAAGGGAGAGCGGTTTCTAGCTCACTTTGAGACTATAATTGTACGTTGCGTGCCATGCGTTGATGTTTTCTTAGGAGCCTCTACTACCGGTCGGCATCGTTTACTGACCAAGCTAAAAAAATGTTGCAGGACCCCTTTAAAGAGAACTATTAGAAAATTCAACACCACATACTACACCTAAAATTAAACTTCGCATTGTGGCTTGGTGGGCAGAGCATCCAGCTCCTTCTTGATAGGTCATAATGGTACTGGTGTTTAGATTCCCAGTTCGTTTAACTGAGTAAGGTTTCTTGCTGAATGTATGAGCTTACGACATGTCATTTTATTGACGCCACATCCATGAGGGAAATAACTTGCTTCAATTCTTGGTGGGTCCTGGCAAAAAAAAACACTGTCATGGTAAACGAACCGAGAAAACAAAAGTCCTGGTCACCTGCCGTTGCGGGAAAACTCTGGTGGAAAGATAAAATAATCTAGGTATCCTTTGCTTTAAACGAACCGAGAAAACAAAAGTCCTGGTCGCCTGCCCTTGCGGGAAAACTCTGGTGGAAAGATAAAATAATCTAGGTATCCTTTGCTTTAAACGAACCGAGAAAACAAAAGTCCTGGTCGCCTGCCCTTGCGGGAAAACTCTGGTGGAAACATAAAATAATCTAGGTATCCTTTGCTTTAAACGAACCGAGAAAACAAAAGTCCTGATCGCCTGCCCTTGCGGGAAAACTCTGGTGGAAAGATAAAATAATCTAGGTATCCTTTGCTTTATTCAGGTAGCAGTGCCATCATTGCCAGAGTGTGAATCATACAGTGCGCGTTCATAGAATATTTTGCTCATGTTATCACTGATCAGTGATCAGTTACACATCAAAATATTACGTAATACTAATTTGACTGGAGGATGAATTTTGCAGAAACTGGCACGCATAAGTGTCACCAAAGCTTTTTTTTTCTCGCTGTTCAGTTTTTTTTATTTATTTTTAACACTATAGCGTTAAAGAGCTCGTATCGTAAAAATTCTGGTGTCGGCGTTGGCGTCGTTGATTGTGAACCAGGAATCAGCGTTGTCTGGAATCGAATATCCGAGGTGTACGCAAATGAATAAAAAATAATAAAAAACTTTGGCACGAGTGGGAATCAAATGCAGGTCTTCTGCGGAGCAAGCAGATGTTCTACCACTAATTCGTGTCATTTCTTGAAACTGCTTCCGAAAAAAAAAAAACCTTATTCGAATGTCATGGCATGCGAGGAGTATAATATTGCCTGGCAGAAGCGTAGAATTGAGCCCGGCGTCAAGGCATGAATTGCACGAGTGATCAGTTTAAAGGTCTGTCCATCCCCGAAGAGTAAGGGCATATTTGATCATCATCAGCAAGAAAAGCAGCTGCACACAAAGTGAGCAGCTGCGCAGGCTCGCGTGCTGCCTCACGGATGGGTAGTGGGCGCTGAGCAACTGAACTTGCAGTACGCATAATAGCACTGTTTTCAGAGGCCAAGGTCACTCGTTGAGACGTTCCTGTCACTGTGCATTGGTCGATGTGTTCATCGAGATTCTACGTATATAAGCTAGCCATCGAGAAGGCAATGCGAGCGGGATCCAATTACGCTAATGCGGTTTTTTCTTGAAAGCGAAGCTCAAACGTCCACGAACTTATTTCTTGTATTTGATCTTACTGATCCTTTTTTTTTCTTAAGCACGTTAAAACGGTGCCTTTTTTTTACTCACCATTTCCAGAAAGTCCAAAGTTGTATACCTATACGCTGAAATCAAATGTCATCACCTCCGGGCTGTCTCTCTATGCGATTAGCGATTACTGTTTATGGAGCCTGAACATGGCAGATTGTGGCCACGTCCATTATCCCGCATTTCCGGGCTTTGCGAGCAAATAAATAGCACGAGCATGACAAAAAGAAGCAGAAAGGCAGATACATGCACCGCGTTTCTGTTCAATTATTCTCACTTTTCTTTTTAGTGTGTTCTTGCATTACTTGTGAACATGCAACTGAATCGTGCTGCCCTCATTTTCTGTTGTAGCGTCACTTCAGATGGCCTTCGAATTCGTTAATACATTACGCCAGAGGGCGCCAATATGGGGCAAGAAAAAATAGTCACAATGTTCGGTAAAGCTCGAGAGGACTAAATTGCATTGTTTTGGAAAGTTAAGAAAAAAACCTCACCGGAAAAACAGAAAGAAAAACGCATAAACGTATAGTTATGGGTGGCTGTCCGCTTCAGGAAGCTGCCTCCATTTGAGCGCCATGAATTCGGGTCTCAATACTCGCCGCTATGCTAGGCACGCACGCTTTAAAGATGAATAACGGAATTTATGAGGCGCCCTAAGCGCGCGCTCCGGCAGCGGCTGCTCTGTGGCGGAACGGTTCGTAATCAAACGCGAAAAAAAAAAAAAAACAGGATGCGTATGCAGTCGAGCAAAGGAGGTCTTCTATACTCTCTCCAAGCTTTGGAATGCAACTCCAGTGAATTGCAAACAACGGACCTTCTTTACCGAGTAATTAAATTAGAATTTCATTTCTTCGACGGCGCGCCATTGAGCCATTCTAAGAGATCATCTTCAGACGCTACGAAATACGACCCGTTCATGACAAGAATGAGCCTTTTGTGGTAGTTTGTGAATGTTTTTCAGTCGCAAATTTTCGCTGTCGTCGTGACATTCTGTATGTATGTATGTATGTATGTATGTATGTATGTATGTATGTATGTATGTATGTATGTATGTATGTATGTATGTATGTATGTATGTATGTATGTATGTATGTATGCACGTATGTATGCACGTATGTATGTATGTATGTATGTATGTATGTATGTATGTATGTATGTATGTATGTATGTATGTATGTATGTATGTATGTATGTATGTATGCGCAAAGTGAGGCTGCAAAGCCTTTGCAACGTATTTTTCTGAGCGCCTACCACGCCTGAAAGTGCTTCGGTTAATGCAAGCCCACGTGCCCACAAAGCCTGCGTGCGGACGCACCATGCTTTCATGGCTCTTACTCATTTCCACTGTTGCGTATTGTTCTGCGTTGTTCCCACAATTGTAATAATAGTAACAAAGCTAAACAACTTGACCCCACCCCCTCCCGACGCAATAAGGGGGCGTATATGTGACACTCACATATGTGCACATGCTGATGCCAACTTCGCACGCTTTTATCAATGCTCTACTTCTCTGAAATCGTAATGGCTGGCTGACAATAAGTATACCTTGCATAGCGCTGCGTCCGATTTGAGAAGCACACAGAATCTACGAACCTTTTCAACGGTGCCCTGGTAACTTATTCGGGACGTATTTGTCTCTGAGCAAAACTTTGGAAAGGGAAATTTCTCGCAAGTCTGTATGCCGATATTGATAGACCAACATGGTATCGTCGAACGTACGCTACATCACCCACATAGAGGAACGCTGTATTCACGCGACCACGACTCAGCATGCAGAGTCGCGGCATTACCTCTGGGGCACCTCTGCCAGTACACTGCAGTGCAGGGCAGTGCTGCGGTGCAACTGCATGCAGTGCTGGAGACAGTGCATTTGGGTTTTCATACGTTGCGTTTATTGGGGCAAACACTTGGTGCACTCCAGTGGGATTACCCGCGTCCCCGTCGAAGGGTGCTTGAAGGGCTGGCAATGGCAAGACGTCAACGTTACAGCGCGTATGGAGCGGCATCGCAGTCGCCCTTCGAAGCTGGCCGTCGTCAGACGCCCACCTCTCGCCTGAGCAGGACGAGAAAGTAGACCGCGAGGCTCCCGATCGCCACGATGCCCACGAGTAGAAGCGACACGATGAGGATTTGCAGCAGCAGCCGACGCCTTTTCACGGCCTCCAGCATTGTCATGGTGTGACCGGGCTGGACAGATTCAAAGAATGCACGTCTTTGTTGATGGTAATCTGGGTGACTATATCTACGCGTTCTAGTGGTCGGGCCATGCGAAAGGACACAAAGTATAGCCCTACAAGACGTGGGATTCCGCGCAGGGCGTTTCACTTGTAAAGGGCCGTACCGCCAAGCACACCCGGTCAGTCCTGTGCAAACATGCAGAGTCGCGGTATTATGTTTACGTTGTAAACTGATGCGCCCCGCCGGTAAAGTCGATTTTATCTTTCTGTTAAAGAACACCCTGTCCACAGCAGCTCTCACATCCCTTCTGCGACGCAGTCGGGCTCATAACGACGCAGATTTCGCTGGTGTAAATAATTATGAAAACAGGGCATACTGCTGCGGGCCAACAAGACAGCGAATCAGTTTAAACGAAAACATTCTTGAAATATAACTCGTGAATCTCCTACAGACGCAAGCATCGAAGTATCACAGCGCAGACCATGAACAGTTGCAATGCAGATATGAGATGTTTACAAGCAGCGTGCCATCCACGCAGGTGTTCATTGAGGCTTCCTTACCATCACGTTCGTGGAGGCTGTATACGAGGGTTGGGGCGACAGCACGGGAACAACATTCACAACACATCGGGGCTCCGACTCTTGTTCTGGTTCCGCCATCTTCATTCTCCGAGTCTGCTGCCAGTAGCTAATCCTCAGCCGTAGAAGTAGAAGTAGAGCCTATAATCTGTGGCACACACCCACACTGGGGTATTGGCCAAGAACAAAGTAGCTCTAATGAAATATTTTAATTTTATTAGTTTACAGCTTTTAAACTGATGAAAAGGATTAAGAGAAAATAATAAATATTATAAATTAGATATAGAAACCATGGATCCAGAAAATAAAGCTGATAATTTCAGCAGAAAAAACGAAATAAATAAAACAATCTGGAAATCTGGGATTGGGGAGAAATGAATGGTTTTACAACCTGAATATTTTGGTAATTTCCTGCAATGCATCAGCGACTTTCTCGTCACTGTATCCTAGGGACAAGAAAGCCCCCGACGAAAGTACGTTTGGTGTGTTTAACTCTAATCTTTGGAGATTGAAGACGCCATCTAGTGTAATTTTGTGCAAAGTGGCATATGTTTTACAAAATAATATATAATGATCTGTTCTCTCATGAACTTCACAAAGCCAACAATTCATAGAAAAAGCCAGATCAGCTCTTTGTAAGTAAAAATTCTGAAAAAGAGTTTGACATCACAACCTGATTGCGGCTTCAATTGCACGCGTGTGGCATATTTTATTATTTCAATGATGATATAGGCTATCAAATTCCCAGTGGTCGTTAAGGATGGTAAATAAAATTCTTCTAACATCATTTTCCCCCTAAATCAAGCACCTATAATACTGTTGAATGCCCGTAATAACTGAATAACCAGGCCAATCAACGACGACTTAGTTAACGCATCCGCCATTTCCTTGAAAAAATGTCCACGGTCGCAGATAAGGCAGTGTGGGTAGTGCTCCCAGTTGTTTGTGCTTGAACTTTAGCATCGTTCTGGCTCGTAAGTTGTGGGACATTACTTGACATGAATGTCCCGCAGGCACTCATTGATGAGCAAGATTGAGCAGTGTGGCTACTTCCCTCTGCTGGAACGGCGCTCTGCTGTAGTAGAGAGTCTAGAGACACGTTTTTCACAATGTCTCACAGACAACACAGAGACACACACACGCGCGCGCGCACGCACGTGCGAATGGTACATAAAGGTTTTTGATCTAAAGCAAGACTCGCATGGCCTCCAAGATAAACGCCACACGCTTGCCATCTCAGGCCACAAAGAGTCTCACAAGCCCTCACAGAAGGCAGCACATTATCTAGCATTTGCTGTTTGCTTAATCAACGTCTCTGGAAGGACATGATGTGTTTTCCGCTAAATGGACATATAGTATTTCATTTTTAGAGCTGTTTAAAAGTTCCTGTGTGTTTTTAGCGGCGATGGCTGCAGAATCCCGGCCTTTGTCGAAGTAATTTGATAGACTCCTTAATACGCCTACAAATCAACGAATGGGCTCGTTTTCGTTGTGAGACCTGCGGGACAAAATGCGTTAAAAAGAATCCTTCCACTACATGGCATTTATGTTGTGTTTTTTTTCCCAAAGCAGCAATAAGTAACGTTGTGGCTTTGTTGTAGGACACCGGCTTGCCACGCGAACGGCACAGGTTTGAATCTTCAAAGGGACCGAAAGTAATATTCTTTATTTTATTTGCTTCTTTCTCGATTTTTCGCTCACAACCAACGGCGAGGACGCCGACGGCGGAATTTCTGCGACACAATCTCTCTAATGCTATCGCATTAAAAGTAGCATTCAATTTGTCTGACTAGCGCCGATCCGAACAATCGCGAGCCTCAAACCGTCCGGAAAGGCCGCCAGGAAGACAAGGAGGAGAAGACCCGCTGAGTAGGGGGGATGCATCGGGCCCTTAGGCGCGCCAGTTGAAGCGTAAGTGCGAAGCGCTCGCCAGAGCATGCAGGCACAGCTGAATGAAAGAAAAAAGAAAAAATAGAACAAACAAAACAAGTAAAAATAAAGAAGAGAGGGGAAGGGGGGTCGTTGAACCAGTGGAGAAAGTTCGGAGAGCCTCCGGGTGGAAGGAGAGAAGAGAAATGTTCAAAATCATAGGCGCTGAAAGAGTGCGCTGTTCACAAAGAATGTGATCAGCGCACCGAGCACACGCTTGATCACACTCCCGCGCACCCTTGGTAAAAAGGAGGTCATCGACGGTGGTGGTGGCTAGAGCCCGGATCAGAGAAAGAGAGATAGACACAAAGGAAGGCCGGCAGGTTAACCAGATATTGTCATCTGGTTTGCTACCCAGCACTGGGGGTGCGGAAATAGGGGCAAGAAAGAGGGGGCAAGTAGAGAGAAGAATAAAAAAACACACGTGCACTAAAACACACAGTAAGGGTGTTCTTGCTACAACCATCCAGAAAGGCCGGTCGATCGCAAAAAATGCAGTAGCGCTTTCAAGGCCTTCTTCGGTGAAGTCGCATCTTGTCGATATTGCACAATTCTTTCCTCTGACAGAGGTTGATTATCTAATTTCCTGAGTTTCTTGCGACGGCATAGTCGTTGTCTACTATACTCTAGGCAGTCACAAAGGATATGTTCGATGGTTTTTTCTTTGCCACAGTGGCCACAGGCTACGTTGTCGGGCATCCCAATGCGGAAAGCGTAGGCGTTGGTAAACGGAACGCCCAACCACAGCCTACATAAAAAGGTCTGGCCTGCTCGCAAAAGCCTCGACGGGACTTGAAGACTTAACGTAGGGTCAAGCGAGTACAGTCAGGCATGCTTGAACTGCGGCTGATTCCATTGTGACGTGGTTTGGTGGCGAGCAAGCCAGAGGAGCTTTCGTGCAGCATCTGGGGGGGGGGGGGATGACCAACAAGAGAGAAGGCAGGGAGGTTAACCAGGCACATGCCCGGTTTGCTACACTACGCTGGGAGATTGGGAAGGCGGTATAAAGATGAGAGAGAGGGGAAAGAGAAGAGGAAGAGAGAGAAAAAAAAGACGATTGTCAGTTAATCGGCTGGCACGTATGCAGCGGTGGCACTACACAAAAGTTAAAGGTTGTCACGTAGGCCTGCAGTCCTCAAAAAGCACAAGACAGCTTTGACTACTTTCTGAGCCGACGAAAGGCGAGGACGGTGGTGGTACGGTAGCAGTTGACGGTGTTCTGCGTGGGCTGAGCGGGCAGCTTGATCGGCCCAATCATTGCCGATGATTCTGCAGTGACTGGGTGATGTTACGTTTGGCCCGGCACTTCATCGTACAAGGCGCCATTCTGTGTGCTCCAGTCAGTGCGCTGTGGTCGGGTCACAACGAACTCGACGAAAGCTTCGCGAAACAACCCTTTTGTTGAGCCGGGTTGAACAGCGTGAGACGGCGGCACTGTTGTAGTTCCCATGAAGTCAACCTCTCGACTCTGGTATTGTTACCTACGTGAGGTCGTCGCAAAGCACTGACAGTTCGGAAGCGTAGGAAGGCGTCGCAGCAGCCGTTCTACGGAATCAAGCACTGGAACTGCCGTGTTCGAGAGGGTTCTGGATCTCTGTAGCAGAACGAAGCTATGGACCACTGCTGACGTTCGTGTCAGTGGCCGTCATCTCCCCAGAAGAGCTCAACTTTCCCCCTCTACCGGACTCTGCCTCCTCGCCCAGTGATTTCTTGAAGACGTGGGCCAGGTGCGTCTTAGTGAGGTGCGCTCGTGCTATGCATTGAAGGTTTTCGCCCGTGTTTCTCATCAGCCGAGTGGTCCAATATCTGCACCCTTTCTGGTGGGGGGCCCCTGACACTTCATGTCACTTGATTCGTGGCAACAGGGGTCACCGCCTTCTTCGGACTGACGTGTACAGGAAACAACGGGCTGTAAAAGCTGAACTCATTTTGTAAATAGGAGTTGAATCTGAGCTGAATCTCTACACTGTTCCATCTTTCTCATCATGTAAATAAACCTTCGTTCTATCGCCTAAGAACGCGTCTCCTCACTGGCGAGCATCGGCTATGTGGACGACGGCAGGGAGCCAGATACCGCAAAGAAACCTACAGTACCTGCCATCGACCTTCGAGACCTTTACAACTGGTGGCAGCGGTGGGATGCCACTAAGCTCCGACAAGCTTAACAGTAACCGCTGAAATGTAATTTGGTGCCTTTTCTCAGTCAAGTGCTGTATAACCTCTGCTATCTCTAGTACCACCTGCTCGTCTGGTCCACGGCGTAAGGCTGATAGTAAGACTGCAGTGCCGCCTTCGAGTCGCAGAAAATAGTCCACTTGCGTGTAGCTTGATCAATTACAAATTTTAATGTGGTACGAAGTGCTGCCAATTCTCCTTCCGTTGTTGTTGTTGCGTGGGATGTCTTGAATATAATCGTCATTACCAACCAGTCATGATACAATGTATCATGACTGGTTGGTCATGACGGAGCAGTCATGATACAATGTATCATGACTGCTCCGGTTGAGCTGTTCAGCCGTAACGATCCGTCAGTGTGTATATGTTTGGAGTCTTGCTATTTTTTATAAAAGAGAAGTAGCGTGAGCTGCTTAAGAGCCGGTGACGAGAAATCAGCTTTTTTCTGGACGCTAGGCATGGCAATATTTATAATTGGTTGAATGAGGCATCATGGCGGTGTCACAGGTCTAGTGGCAGGACAGAACGAAGTTGAGATCGACTCGCCATGTGCGGTCACTGTTTTGCGGTAAGATGTGCGTCATCAGTCCACTGGTAGAGAGGCTAGGTGATGGCGAGGAGTTCGATTAAGGTGTCGTATATGTGTCCTCAGCACTTCAACATTAATGTGGGTCTTGATGGGTGGTCGCTTGTGATGGCGATAGTTGCCGCTGTTGATGCACTTTGGGGCAAGCCTAGACAAATCCGAAGTGCTTGAGGCTGGACACTTTGAAGCATTCGTATATTTGTTTTAGTTGCGTTGGTTAACGTAGGTAGGCTGTACCAAATGAATCCAAGGAAAATAACCCTGTATAGTCTCAACATAGCGGCTGTGGACATTCCCCAGTTCTTTTCAGCGAAGAACTTGAACAAATGGCAGATGCCTGTCAGCCGCCTTTTCATGTATAATACATGTGGGCTCCATGATATGTAAGAACTGACATGTGGGCTCCATAGCATGTGGGCTCCATGACATGTTGGCTCCATGACATGTAATTATAACACCTAAAAACTTGTACGATCGGAGGTAAATTATGCTTTCGCTGTTTATCAGAACGCTGTAGTACTACGGCATTGGTTTGCGCGTAAATGCCACAAGTGCACATTTTTCAGAGGAAATTTCCAGACCTCGTTTACAGAGGTAAATAGCAGCTTGAGTGGCAGCTCTCTGAATTCGCGCTGACAGCTGTAGACATGTTACTGCAGACGTCCAAACGCAGATGTCGTCCGCGTACATTGACAATCTGACAGTACCCGGCAGATCCTCATGGAGAGCGATTAGCGTCAGGTTGAATAGTACAGGTCTAAGTATGCCACCCTAGGGAACACCACGGTAGCTGTAATGTATCGAAGTGTCACTATCCTCGGTTCTCACGAAAAAGGATCGCTCAGAGAGATAGCTGCGTAGCCACTGAAACATCCGACCGCCCACTCTTACCTCTTTGAGAGCGGTGGGGATGGCTTCATGAGTGATGTTATCATACGCCCCTTTAACATCAAGAAATAAAGAAGCGCAGAGATGCCTACAGCCTTTACGTGTTGCTTGTAGCTCACCAGGTCTATGGCGCTATCAATTGATGATTGGCCACGGCGAGAACCTGTCATAGCGTCTGGATAGATGTTGTGTTGCTCCAGATACCGTTCTAGCCGTCCCAGTACCATCCTATCCATCGCTTTGCCCAAGCCGAACTAGCCAGTGCAATCGGGTGGTACGATGTGAGCACCAATGGTGACTTGCCAGGTTCCAGTAAGGGAACCAAACGGCTGATGTTACAGTTAACTGGGAGGGTGCCCTCTCACCACGAATCATTGTATATCTCGAGGAGTGCACTTTTCGCACACTCACCAAGGGGACACAGTGCTCTGTAGGATATTCCATCAGGCCCGAGTGTGGATGTTCGTCTACACAAAGCCAGTGCTGCTTTAAGCTGTTAAATTGAAAAAAGTTGCTCCATGCGGTGATCATGTGACCTCGTGCCACCACGTGAGTGCGTGAAGATGTTGAGATCATCTGCGACCTCACCCGATAATTTGGCACAGAACTCTTCTGCCACGTCGACCTTCGATCTCTGTTGAGAGAGGGCTGTAGCCTTGAATGGAGACCGCTGAATGGGAACTGTGTGGAGGCCTCTTATTGTCCTCCACAAGTGCGATAAAGACTTGCGGGAATCTAACGACGTGCCGAAGGAAGCCCAACGTTGTGACTCTAGCTTGTCTATGCGGCGTTGTCTTCTTCTGAAGACGTATAGCGATTCGTAAACCATCGATTGCTTTCGTACGTCGGCACCTTCGTTCCGCACGCCGTCGGAGAGCCCGAAGTCGTTCTAATTTTACATCAAACTTCGTTACTCTCGAAGAGCATGTGAGGGTGCACACCACGTCTTGCACTGTGGACGTGATCACCTCTTCTCATTGAACTGGTATAGCGCATTACGGGGAAGAAGAAACGGCCGAGCAGACCGACACACGAAGACAGAGCGCTTGTCTTCGCTCTGTCTTCGTGTCTTGTCTTCGCTCTGTCTTAGCGCTCTGTCTTCGTGTGTCGGTCTGCTCGGCCGTTTCTTCTTCCCCGTAATGCGCTATACCAGTTGAAGTACGACGAACCAACTCGCCCAATCTTCAACACTCGTGCACCTCTTCTAAGTCAAGTGAGGTGTTCTCTTGATAGAATTCTTCCATGAGAGATTCAAATTTGGTCCAGTCCACTCTTTCGATAGTGTCGCGTACCTTGCAAGGGGATAATCCACTGATCTTGACATATGTGGGAATGTGATCGCTCCCATGTGTTTGTATGTCCGCAAACCATCCAGCACATTTGACGAGACTTCGAGAGACAAAAGCCAATTCAAAGCAGCTGTTGTATCCAGAGCCACGTAAAAATGTGGGATTGCCATCATTTAATAAGCACATCTCCTTCTCTGAAGCAAACGTTATCAGACTTCTGCCATTTGCGCTGATCTTTGTGCTCCCCCAAAGGGTGTGGTGGGCGTTAAAGTCCCCGATGATGACTCATGGGCCAGAAGTGGATGATAGGATGTATCTTAGTCTTCTGTGGTCAAATCTACTAGGTGGCGACCGGTAGACACCAACAGCATTGACAGTAAGACACTTTTTTTCACTGTTAAGCATAGATACTGGTTATCCTTGTCAGTTGGTACAGACTGAAGAATGTAAATCAGGTCACGGCGAATAAACAGCAGGACCTTGCTGTTTCCACTAAAACAAGCCGACACTAGATCCCCTCTATCGAAGAAAACAACCTCACCAAAGCATGTAAAAAACAAAAAATACCTGAAGGACAAGACAAGCCTCTCAAAGATATATTTCATGAAAGAAACCATTCTGGATAAGGCAGTCGCGGAGGCAATTCTTTCGGAATAATACGATCACTTAAGATTCTAAACTGTAACTGTAGATCGAGTCACTCTTCAATAACTGATTTAGTATATTTGTCTTCAAAATTCACCCCAGATGTTTTTGCATTGCTGGAGACATGGCTCTCCGTAGATAAACCGTTTTATTTAACCAGTTACCCTCCATTTAGGCTAGATCGCGCGTCCAGAGGTGGAGGACTAGGTTTTTTTTATCTCTAACAAAATCAGTTTAAAGGCGAAATTCTCATACAAGTATATGTCCCCAGAATGTGAAATTTTTCAATAGACGTCACGTTTCCCGGTTGCCAACTTTTCTCTATAGTTAATGTGTACTTTCCGGATGGTGTACAAGACACTAGACGATTGGCTATGGCAATCATATCATAGTGTAAGGATAAAATTGTAGTCGGTGGTTTTAACCCTCATCACACGTGTTGGGGTTTTAAAACTGATCAGTGTGGCAAACGTTTGTGGAAGTTGGCAACAGATAATAATCTAGCTATTGTGCCTAAACCCCAGAACACCCACATTTATTCGTAATCGATGTCGATCAGCTTTAGATTTACGTTTCGTAAGGTCGAGTATTTCTAGCTAGTCCTGGTCAGCACTGGACTGTGCCACAAATAGTGATCCTTTTCCTATAAGTTTGGAAGTTTCTTGCCAGAGAACCCTTCCTTGCTCTCAAGTCAGAGTCCTTGTGAACTACAAAAAAAAATAGAGATACCCTAACATGAGCTTTACCGACTTCCTCCGATGAGAGTAACGATTGCAAAGCGATGAAGTTAAACGCAATTATTAAAACAGCCTATAAACGAGCTGGCATTACTGTTTACTCGGCCAAAACAGCACCCTGTAGTTCTTGGTGGAATGAAGATTGCACACGAGATCACCGCCGTCGCCAAGCAGCTTGGAAGCAGCTCATTCACAATCAATCCTCTAAAAACTGGTCTGATTATAAACTTATAGAAGCTAATTCTAAGCGCACGGTTGCTAAAGCAAAATACGTATATGATCGCAGACATTGCGACTTCCTATCAAAGCCAAAAAAAAAAATAAGAAAGCACTGTTTCGACTCCTGAGAAGAAGGAACATTCAGCCATCTCCAGTAAATTCAGATTATGAACTTCTATAGTCAGCGCAAAGGACTAAAGGTCTAGATTTAATCGCTAAAGGCTTAGAAGGTGCCTATCACTGTACCTACAGGTACATCAACTATACCTATCATGTGGCAGAAACGTGCAAACCAGACTGACTTTGAGGAAGTTACAATCTCGGAACTATCATGCGTGATAAGGATTAACCCCTTTGTGCTCCGGGCCCGGATGGTATTACAGTGCTGTTGCGGCTCGGGGTTCTGAGTCGTATCCCACCGCTGATCACCAGTTGTCGTGATCACCAGTGCCGCTGATCACCAGTTGTTGTGATCCCGGGGTGCTGTGGTAGCGTGGTGTAGCTTCGGGTTGAGGAAACGACCGCTTACAAGATGGGGATACGAAAAACAAACAGGTTTATGGCACTATTTACAAATATTTACAGCATGATGTTAAGAGTTCACAGACCACGAGCGTGGTGGTTAAACCTTTTCTTGGTTCAGAGCGACGTCCTGCACTCTGCGGCGCCGTTATAAGTCCTCTCGGGCTCCTCCTTCTTCAGTGGAACACCAATCACATACACACACAACAGGTGAGGGGTACGAGCAGGCACGGCGCACGTGAACAGCCAATTTCGAGTCAAGATCACTGCACTTAAAGGTGGCGCCAGAGGGGCTCTTGCTCGGCGTGTGTGTCACTGGTCGAGGGGTCCCAAGCTTCCGACAGCAGACATCAAACGGTCCGCCAATCTGTCTGCTCAATTAGCAGGGCACTTTGTGGCGGCGGTCGCCGTTTCTTCAAAGGAATACGCTCTTTGTTGTCCCCTCCGGAACGGCTTACAGCTTCGTGGCGACAGGACGTCCCATCCGCCGGCTAGCAGGGACAATAGCTGGCGAGCATAGACATTCGGCGAGTCGGCTACTTGTTTGGGGATTAAAAGAGCGCCGCTCCCCCGTCATCTCTGGACGCTGGTTCCGAGAAAACTGGAGTTCCAGGCGTGGGAACGCGGCCCGGCTACGCTTCTCAGCGACAGCATGGCGCCTGCTGACGCCGGTCATAACAGCTTCCCCCTCGCCAGATGAGTCACGGAGGGCAGCGGTCAACACTGCTGCTCGCAGGGACGACGAAAGGGTCCGTAGTCGAATCCCAAGAACTGGCCTTCGCTTGTGGCATGGTCTGAGTAAAGGCCGAATCTTCGACACCGTTTCTGCAACTGGACCACATGCACAAGCAAGCACTCGGCCCCCTTCGAACAAACAAAGCCAAAAGAGGGATGACAAACCAATTTTAATTACTAGCTTTAACAAAAGCTCACTCTCAGAACTCTCAGGACTCACTTGAGCCGAAAAACCAGACGTGCTACCTTACAAATTTACATTAGATGCACGAAAAAAACTAAAATATCAATTTTGATACAGAAAGAGCACCCCAGAATGGCGGCTGAGCGTGTCAACGTTTCCATTCAATTTGCCCTTCTTTTACCTAATGCCAAAATTGTATTTTCGAAGAATCAAGCTCTGCCTCACAAGGCGACTGTTCTTTTATGTCACGGTTTGCAGCCAAGTAAGGGGAAAATGGTCTGTCCCTACTTTAAATTTAGCACCTCCCCTGAGACAACACTGCCACTGATGAATGCTCCACACAATGCAGGCGCACTCCTTTCCTGAAGCGCAGTATGTTATCTCACGAGAGCCCAAACTCTGGCTCAAGTAGAACGCATCATACTCGTTGCCACTGTCGTCGAGACATATAACGGCAGACTCTTTCTTTCTGTCGCTGACTACTTACACGGCCCTGTCCTGCTGAGAGCATCAGTCAGGAACTCGGATTCAGTGAGCGCTAATTTTGTCCGAACGTCCGTCTTTGTTTACGGCCGCCCGTAATTGTCTACCACTGAGACATAAAGCTCTCTAGCTTTTCTGAAAGGTTAACCTAAGCTGTGACCTAACGGTCTACCTCAGCGGTTGGAGAAAGCTTGATCTGCTCATATGATCACTCAATCGATCATTCATTAAAGAAAAACACCAACAAAAAAGTAACAAACACTGCCTTCTAGCAGGTTTGTTCGGTTAGTTACCTGCCCTTGCTAACGCCTTTGATTGAAAAAAAAAAAACACTGAGTTCTTCTGAGCGGTTTCAATTATTCTCATTCTTACGGCGCTGCAAAATTCACGGCACTACCAACCAAACGCTTAGGCCTTCACACATGGTCTAAACGTTCATCCTTACATTACGTTGCAACACACCGTGTACAACACAAAAATAATGCTAAGTGCAATACTCATCAAATGCACCTCACAATAATTGCATAGGGTTTCGCTAAAACTGTGCACCAATGGCTCTCAATTCTCATAACGCGCAACGACAACTGCACTGTGTTGCGCCAAACTTAACCATTTTACGAAATCATCTGGTCTATGTTAATATCTTCTTCCTTAAATGCCAATTCACGCCACATCCACATGACAGTAAAGGCATACGATATTAAACTAAACCTTTGAAACACTAAAAAAAACAACAATTTTTTTAGTTTTTACCTTCTCGGTATATTCGTACAAATGATTAATGGACTTCAATTTTCAGCCTTTAGTTCGGTGGTTTTCCTTTTCAAAAATTTACACCGCATTACATTACTTACAAAATTAAAAGGCTCAAATCTGCATTTCCAATGCAACACTGAGTAACAATATTTGACACGCCTGTGCAAAAGTTACTCGAACTGACCGTTCCCCCCCTTTTCTCATGGTTCCTTTATTCGTACACGATGGGGTCGCGGTCCCGGCGGTTTTCCTGCACGTCTGAGGCTACTAAACAAACGAACATTAGGCTGTGTCCTGCCGTCACGCCTCATTCTCCACTTCGTCCTATTCCCCGTAGGAATTTGAACGTGACGCCAGAAGCTGGGGGGGAGCCTGTGCCATTTTCTCTTTGTATTCACCCCTGCGCGGTATTTAGCCACTCTGCCCTTTCGACTTTGACCCTTTGGGCAAGGCCGCTTTTCCGAAGTCGTCGAGCTGAACCGCGCGCTTCGTTGGGGTGACGCACCTCCCTTTCTCCCTCCACACCTGACTCGCCGCTTGTGCCTCCATGAACAGCCCCATTGACGTTTCCTTAAACGGATTAGTGGCCTAACCTTTCGTCTTTCGCGGGGCGGTGTGGGACTAGTCCTATGCTTAGGCAGTGCCGAACGCTTTCGCTTCTTCCTTTTTCTGCGATGTTTGCAAACCTGCTCGGTGTTATCGCTGCACTGCTGAAGCGTGGCGTTCTTGCCCTCAACAGCCACTGCGCTAACCATGCCTAAGTTTGACAATGTCGAAAGGTCCCCCTGAGGCACGAAGAAGGTTTCCAGCCTCTTACTTGGCCCATTAGGGCTGCTGGCACCCTCTTCATCCGCGCAATGAGCGTCTTTCGACATCGTCCCCACCTCCAGACCGGCCACGGCCTCGTTCTCTACATCATTTACATGGATGCATTCGAGAATATGCGGGCCCTTCTCTGGCGCGATCTCTGTTTCTAGCGCTTCATGACGCGCCACAACTTCCAGCGCTTTGTGACGCGCCTCACTTTCAGACTCCGGTCTGATTCTTTCTTTATTTTGGCTAACAGAAGTTCCAAATCTTCTGATTAGCTCTGATTTAACAACTTCGTAGTTGTTCGCGTGCTGCTCACTGAGTCGCGCAACAACATCCGCTGCCTCGCAGGGCAGAACCGTGCGTAGCTTCTGAGACCAGGTGTCTCGCTCACACTTAAGTTGACTACACTTTCGTTCAAAGAGTCTAAGATACAGGCCCATATCCCATGATACCTCATATGGCTGCATGTACCTAGACATCTCGAACTCTGCCTCATTTTCGAGTACTCCTTGCTGGCGTCCCAACCTCATACTCAACTCATAGTCTTGTTTGAAAAACTTTAGCTTGAGGCTTTCTCTTTCGTCTTCACTCTTTCCTTCCATCTGAGCTGCTCTTAGTTTTCTTTCGATGATGAGGTCCCATTCTTCACTTAGTTCCTCATCATCAGCCCCCAAATCATTAATCGCTTGAATGATTATGGGTTTTCGTGCCAAACCCTTTGTATCGATCCCCAATTCCTCACACAACAGCAACAAGTCTGACTTCTGCAGCTCCCGTAAGTCCATGATCGTACTGAGTGCTCGCTACTTCCAAAATAACTTTCCGAAACGGCGAAACTGAGTCTTTCGGCAAAGTTAACTACCAGTTCTAAAATTTAACCCTCTTTTAGAACCTGGTTCACTCAAAGGAAAAGCCAAGCACTCACCCATACGTGATCCATGTCTCGAGCCAACTGCTTCTCTTGGGCCGACTGTTGTTGTCACTTGTAGCTTCGAATCCGACCGCTGCCAACCAGTTGTTGCGGCTCGGGGTTCTGAGTCGTATCCCACCGCTGATCACCAGTTGTCGTGATCACCAGTGCCGCTGATCACCAGTTGTTGTGATCCCGGGGTGCTGTGGTAGCGTGGTGTAGCTTCGGGTTGAGGAAACGACCGCTTACAAGATGGGGATACGAAAAACAAACAGGTTTATGGCACTATTTACAAATATTTACAGCATGATGTTAAGAGTTCACAGACCACGAGCGTGGTGGTTAAACCTTTTCTTGGTTCAGAGCGACGTCCTGCACTCTGCGGCGCCGTTATAAGTCCTCTCGGGCTCCTCCTTCTTCAGTGGAACACCAATCACATACACACACAACAGGTGAGGGGTACGAGCAGGCACGGCGCACGTGAACAGCCAATTTCGAGTCAAGATCACTGCACTTAAAGGTGGCGCCAGAGGGGCTCTTGCTCGGCGTGTGTGTCACTGGTCGAGGGGTCCCAAGCTTCCGACAGCAGACATCAAACGGTCCGCCAATCTGTCTGCTCAATTAGCAGGGCACTTTGTGGCGGCGGTCGCCGTTTCTTCAAAGGAATACGCTCTTTGTTGTCCCCTCCGGAACGGCTTACAGCTTCGTGGCGACAGGACGTCCCATCCGCCGGCTAGCAGGGACAATAGCTGGCGAGCATAGACATTCGGCGAGTCGGCTACTTGTTTGGGGATTAAAAGAGCGCCGCTCCCCCGTCATCTCTGGACGCTGGTTCCGAGAAAACTGGAGTTCCAGGCGTGGGAACGCGGCCCGGCTACGCTTCTCAGCGACAGCATGGCGCCTGCTGACGCCGGTCATAACAGTGCCTATGATCCAAATATTATTTGAGATATCTTTCTGTGAAATCCTTTATGTTATCATGCATGGATTCCTTATGATTGGAAAATATCGAAGGTAATTCAAATACCTAAAAAACAGGGATCAGGGTTCAACATAGAAAATATAAGACCTATGTCCTTGACTTCTAACATGGTCAAACTCATAGAGATGGTTCTGCACGGCAAGATCATTAGTTGAATAGAAGGCAAGTCAGTACTAAAACCTCAACAAATTGGATTTACATCACATTGTTCAATCTGGTGTGTCCATGCAGACTTAGAGAGCCGAATACAGCTTGCTAAAAAAAGAAGACAATACGTGGCGCTAGTAACTCTTGACATTGCAAAAGCCTATGATAGCGTTGAGCATTCGATTTAGCTGAACACACAAATGGCTTTAAACTTCCCACAGTACATGATGGCGTGGTTAGCAGAATTTTGATTTCACGGGAATTTTATTGTGTCAAGGGTGGATGCTCATCATTTATAGATACAAGCAGAGTCGCGGAGTTGCCGAAGGAGCAGTTCTATCACCTCTTCTATTTATTATACTAATGAGCTCCATACTGACCTGCCAGGATATCTATGTCTGTGTGTATGCTGACAATATAGCCTTCTTTTCTGCTGACGATGATATTTATGCTCCGTAGCAAAAATTACGAATATACTTGAACATGCTAGAAAGATGGCTGCAGTCAGTTTATATGGCTTTATATGTATTTAAGAGTGCTCTCTTGGTGTTTGAAATAGCCGGTTACATTCCAACCACCATTGCATATAATCAGGAACCCATTATGCAAGTAGATTCCCCTATTTGGGTGTATTGTACAGTGTAAAATTCAACTGGAGTCCACATATAGAATAATTCAGGGCTGAGGCTCAACGGGCTTTAGGCTTACTGCGAAGAATGAGTAATCGCAAATTAGGCGTATGTATAGACACCGCGTTAATGTTATACAAAATTTATATGCGCCCAATATTAGAATTCGCATATGTCTTGTTTTTAGGAGGACCTGCGTACAAAACAAAGCCGTTGGTTTTCTTGGAGTGAGAAGTTCTGTGCTTGTGCCTGGGGTTCCCTTGATTTGTAGCAATTAATGTTATATACCAGGAAGCACGTCTGCCGACATTGCTCTGTCGATTCTGATTGTTAACAATACAGACATTTCTTAAATTTTACAGCTTATCAGTGAGAAGAGCTGAATACGTTTTCATTAGTGACTGCAGATCCGTTCTTTCTCGCTCATTGGCCTCGTTTTCATACACCGCAGATAATATATGTACAAAAGAAACTGGCAAGTGTAAATGTGACCAATATTGAGGTAATTACATCTGAAAATTTAAAGCAGATTCATTCTTAGTATAGAATATGATGAGATCTTTCCTCCACAATCTAAATTTCAATCCCACAAATTCTTAGAGAAAAGGTTATCAGATTTTCTGGGGCATACAGAGACACGTAACATAGTAGCTACAGATGCTTCCGCCAATGAGGAAAGGGCAGGCGTAGGAATAGTCTCCCAATCGCTTGGCGGGTCATTTGCCGTGAGGCTACTCAATTGCACTCCGGTTTTTGAGGCGGAGCTAATGGCAGTCATCATGGCACTGGAAAAACTTCCGATGAATGAGAACAGGGCAGTAATAATTACTGATTCGCTTTCGGTATGCACTGCTCTTACAACTTCTCATACCTCTCGTTCACGATATTACCTCATTCGTCATACCTCTCATACCTCTCGTTCACGATCTTAAGTCCCGTCTCAACTGAAGTACCTGAAATTAGTATGGGTCCCAGGCCACTGCGGGTTAACATTAAATGAAATGGCCGACGCCTTAGCCCGCTCATCGCTAGATCTCCCAATAGTCCAGGTTCTTTCAGTGGTAGAATACTTCACCTCAATTAGGTTTAGAATATTAACTATTCACACAGATAGGATGGAAGCAATGTATAACCACAGGGACGAAATATAATCACCTAAAATATCCATCGAAATCACAGTGCATGGAGCCATTCTCGACAATCAGAAGTGACGATCACCAGATTTCGATGTCGTGTCCCACCAATAAACTTTTACTGCACATGGCTAGTCTGACGATATCACCCCTCTGCCAATTCTGCGGAGAACTCGCAAATATTGCACATTATTTTTTGTCATGTTCAAGATACTCTCACGTTAGAATTTGACTTCTAATTACTCTTTTAGCGAAATTAGCCTTGACCTTATCGGAGCAAAATGTTTTAAGCTTTGGTGCCTCAGGCTTGGGATACTGCCACAGGAATGCCTTTGATGCCGTGTGTGATTTCATTATAACTACTCAACGAGTACCATTTTAATCTGGTATTTAAAATTGTTTGCCATTTCATTAGATTAACATCTAAGTTCTCAAAATTGTTCACATCAGGTTAATACGGCCGTCTGGATTACAAGCTCAAAGGCATATTGCTTGTAGTTAAATTGAATATTTTCAGTATTATTGGCATTTATTTCTTTATCTTTTGTTTTCAATTTCATATCTTACCTAAAACAACATTTAACAATCTCAACGTTGCATTCTTGGCCAATTCCCTAAAGTGGGTACGTGAGAATTACTAGGGATACAAACAAACAAACAAAGAAAGATATAAAAACTAAGGTACCATTCGTTTCATGGCCAATCCCCCATGGTGGGTTGCGCCAAGCATCTAACGGCCAACCAACCAGCCAACCAACCACTCGGCAACAGCGCCGCCAGTTTAAGTTCCATCGCCATGTTGCATCACTAAACCACATAAAGCCAGCAGTCTATTAGAGAAGTTGCTTTAGTAGTGCTGCTTGACCGTAGAGTAAGCTCGAAAACACGGCATCATCGGAGTCGGTACGTCACTTATCTCCAAGACTAAGATTAGCCACTATGATAATCCTAACACGCTACCGCACGCACCGAGCAACTCTTGCAGCCGAACGGTTTTCAGGTGGATAGATATGGAGCTTTATTTATAATCCGGAGAGACCTTGACACATCACGCACGGAATGGTGATACCGTACATGGATAGGGTACAATGCTACTGCCACAGCTAAAAGACTTTAACAGCGCATGTTTGCGTTGAACGCGTTCACGCTTTCGGAATTTACGCTGGCGTATTTTGGGCGCCTTATTGCACTAAACGCGCTAAACCAAATATACTTATTAAGAGGCTGCTCTGATTGAGTTTCGCAATGGAACTGCGCAAGATGACCTTGAGCTAAAGAAAAAGGCTGGAATCGATGAGATAGCTGAGTGGCTTTCGTTCGAGCAGACCCCACCCATGCAAAAAGTTGCTATATATAGAGCGTAACACCGCTGTGCACGTCGTACCAAAGGTCTCCCACAGCGCCCTGATTTCACCTCTGTATGAATAAAAAGGGGAAAAGTGGGAGTTGTCCCAAATTGAGCATTCGTTCGTCAAGCCCAGGCGCACCTGCCTTCGAAGACACTTAGCGTGCACAGGGAGCTAAATTTGGACCGCACACGTTGAGAGCACCTGCCGGCCGTTATGTAGTGATCATCGATTCAATTTGGGCACTCTGGTGAGCTTGCGTATTTTAAAGGGGTTTTCGGAACTGTCAGGCCAAAGTACTGATGATATCCGGTCAACGGAAATTCATTCACTTCAATATCTACGAATCAGTAATTAAACTAGTGTATAAACACATTGACTATCTGTCGGCTTCGTTAGTTCCAGCGTGCAGGGTTGTGAAGTAAAGCGCGAACGGACGTGTTAATCACAATAATTTCTCTTTGCTCACACGTTTTTTACTCCTCACTCCCTATTTTACTTAATGTCATGTAGAAAGCCCCCCCCCCATTTTTTCATTTCGTTCAATTGTTAGAGGTCGGGCTGTTCGCCACTTCACGACGTAACTTCTAAAGTTATTCGATGTTGTTTCACTGTTTGCTTCATGATTGATTGATATGTGGGCTTTAACATCCCAAAACCACCACATGATTATAAGAGACGCCATAGTGGAGAGCTCCGGAAATTTGGACCACCTGAATTTCTATAACGTGCACCCGAATCTGAGCACACCTGCCACCACCGAAATACAACCGCCACGGCCGGTATCGAACCCGCTACCTCCGGGTCAGCAGCCGAGCACCGCAGCCACTGTTCCGCCTAGGCAGACAGCTTCGCTGAAGGATGAATCTATGTAGCTGACACCCTTGAAAGCTAGAAGATGGCCAAAGAATGCATGTGAGATCTCATGCTGTCAAAAAGTTGGAGTGCACTTGAGCTTCGCTTCAAGAGTAGAACGCGATAGCTTAACCGGGCGCTGTTAGCATCGCCTTCTCATTCGCTATGGCCGGGCTGCACTTCTCGGTGGACACCTCAACCATGACGCAAGAAACTAGCGTCTCGTATAGTAACATTGACCACTTAAAACTATCCTTGAATGCCTAATGCAAGTACAGTTGTGAAGCTTCCACTACGCTATATTTCGTCTTTTTTCGAATCAGCGAAGTACCAGCTATACGCGTTGTTAAGACAACACGCGGAAGTAGGCTGTAGCTCACTTGTTTGTGTTTTTGCTAAAGGGGATAATTAAGTATATGCCCGTGCGCTTTGTAAGGGGTGGGTGCCTTTGAACACCTCATTTGTGCAATTAACATGTCTTGACACCTGACCCAATTACACGCTTCTACAACGCAACATGACATACATTAAGAAGCCTCCTCACATTATAGTACATTCGCACAAAGTTTTCATTGCGATAGCAATTATATGGACACTCTCAGCTGAGTTTTGCCGCCTACGTAGGCGTCATTCACCGTATACGTATACTTATCTGTATACATGAAAACTCAAGATAGAAAAGAAAAGAAAGCCGCCCACGCTCGGCACCCAGCTCATTGTGATACGACGACGTGCACTTATCTTCCCCGTGTACTTTGCCCATTGCCCCGCGGAGGCAGGGGCGGGGGGGGGGGGTCAGATGCTTGTACGCATGCGCTTATCATTCAGTGGGGATAGTCGCTTGCCTTCGGCTTTCACCAGAACTATTGCATTAGTTGCCGGGCCCACAAACACCGTAGTGCCCCTAGTCAACGCCAGAATTTGTGCAAAATGAGCTGTTTTGTTAATAAACGTTAATAAAGTTGTCTTGTCGCATTAGTCCTTGAAATAGGGATCGGAACCGCTCCAGTTCATTCACGGACTGAGCGGGCTGCGTAGTCAGCTAATTGATCACCAGTAATACCGATGTGCCCTCGTAACCACTGATCTATAATATCGTGTCCTCGTGCGCGAGCGTGATGGTGATAATTTGGTATTTCAGGCAGCGATTCCACGTGAGCATAAGTCGCCAAAGATTGGGGAATTCACTCGGACTCACTCTATGATATATAATTTCCGTTTAGGCCTCACTCGGACTCAGAGTCACCAAAATCTTCTTGAGCCGGGCTGATTCAGACTTACACTCACAAAAATTTTTTTCGACAATACTCACTTGGACTCAAGCTCACCAAAATATTAGTCACCCGTACTCACTCAGACTCATGGGTCGATGCGAGTCTCACTGAGTCTGAGTGAGTTAACTCATAAGTCCCTTAGTATGGAATTCTCTTTTTTGAGCATAGTGTGAAGGCACTTTTGTTGCAAACGAGTAAAGACATTTTTTCGAAGAGATGACAAGATAAGGCATATTTATCAAGAACTTCCCTGAAATAGCTGGTGAATAAATATTGAAATGGGGCATGAATAATATTGCTTCGGTATACGTGTGAGTCGACGTGATAAATTCAGGTAAGACTCATAATAATGCAGAAGATGAGTACTCACTCAGACTCATCGAAATTTTCCTGGTCCTGACTCACTCGGACTCAAGCTCGTGAGAATATTACACACCCTGACTCACTCAGGTTCGGGCTCATGGCTCAATCTGAGTCTGAGTGAATTTGAGTGAGTCGACTCATGAGTTCGCCGCCCTATGCTCGTGAGTCCTCTTTCGCCGGGCAAACGGCAAACTCGGAAGGGCTACCTCTTAGTCGAAGAATATTACCTCCTTCACTGGTCACTTTTTTATGGTACAGTGGGTAAAGAAATCGCTGAACAGATTGATGTGTCTTCGAAAGTGATGACGTAAAACCAGCTTCGCTTGTTCATTACAACGTTTATTTAAGAACAATAAACGTGGCTGATCCCACTCTTTAGGAATCGGTATAACACGAAAGTGAAACGCGTCTTCGCAGAGATAACTGAGCGTTCATAGTGCGTTTTTTCACCACAAGGGCGAAGGAATGAATGCTACCGCAACAATGCAATGTGACGCGAAGTACAACAAGCAGCCCGAAACTAGCGGCTCGTACCTCAAGTAGAAGGCAAGCACGAAATGAGCACACACAGGACGAGCGCGAAAGAACAATTGTCCCAGTCTGACACTTGAAACCCGCTGCTCAAACAGAAAGAAAGACGCACGAAACGAACGGACAAGTATACACTTGCACGAGCGTCAACAACGTGTCACAATTCTTACTTCTTCGTGAGTGAGCAGCGCGCTCCTTTCGTATAAGCGCAGTCGGGGCAGTGAGCGAACTGACATTCGCACTCGCTTTAACCACTGTAGCTTCATAACGAACTTGCGGTGGAAGCCCATGAGTACAAAGCTGCTGAATCCCGAGATAAGCGTGAGCGCGAGTGAGCGGCCAGGCCTGAGAACATGTATACGGACTTCGTCCTCGCCGTGAGGAGGCGCGCATGCATCGCAACACGTGGGGTGGCACGGGGCTTCGACCTTCAAGGCCTGACCACACGCACCCTTTGCAGCGCGTCAGTGTATAAAATTTCGACGTGGCGCCACACCCTCTTTCTATGGAAAGAGTGACCGCGCCGCTTGGCGTAGCTACGCACCCTCCCTTTCTATATAGGAAGAAGACACGGTGGCGCGTCAGAAAGCCCTGCTCTGACGCGCTGCAACAGTTACACGTAATTAGGCCTTTAGAGATCGCGCTCGCGCCCACGCGCAACCCTAGTGCCATCTCGCTACTGATGACGAAAACACGCAGAAGTTGCTGAGATCGGAGGACCACCAATACTACGTGGTGTATATAAATAGCTTGGCGTTAACGAGGTAAGCAACGTGCGCGTTGGGGTCTTAGCGGTTTGCGTTGTGCGCTGAGAAGTGAGAAGTCACTGGTTCAATGCCCGGCTAAGGAACTTTTCCTATTTGTTTCTTATTTCTTTGCAGTTTGTTCGCATACCTTTTACAACGTCATATCCATGACGGAAATACGTCAGCCGAGTGGTGGTGGACCCCAGCATTAAAAAGGACTGCAAATCGATGTTATGTAAAAAGTAATATCTAAGAGTATCATGCATTGTCTGCTTGTATATTTGCTAAAATGTGTGAACTTAAATACCATCTACCATGTCTGTACATCAGAGCTATACAACGAATCCTTCCATCATTGCTGGTGAACTGATGGCAAGAGCTCAGTCAAGCTGCACGATGACAGCTTTTTTCTCTGGCTTTCTATTTTTCGCTCCATCATACTGCGTTGCTTGGAGCGAAAATAAAGGCTGATTGATTGATTGATTTTATTGAATAAAATCGTCGATGACTGATCGATATTACTACGACAGCAATTGTATGGACACTCCCGGTACATTTTTGCTGTCATCGCCGTCGTGAGCATCCGTAAAAGCCCAAATAGACAGCATCAGCCCGAGCGTCTTATATTCAGCAAGCGAGTGAAAGCGTGCAAGAGCTTCCCGACCATTCCGGCCCAAGCGAGGAGGAAACGCACGGGCCACCTCCGTCGCGTCATATATTTATATAGGGGTCCGACCTGCGGACTTTGCCCGGACCTGGTTGCCAGGGGTACCTCGACAGGTATTAGCACATGGCTCTACCATTGGACGTGTTATGGTCTCATTGCAAAACTTGCCTTAAAGCCATATACAGTGGGTATATATTAATAATATTGGGGATTGGGGGTTTAACGCCCCAAGACCACATTATGATTAATGGTTATGAAAGGCGCCGTAATGGAAGGCTCTGGAAATACAGACCATCTGGTGTTCTTTAAAACGACCCACAACTGGCTGGAACGGGTGATTAGATTCCGCGGTGGAAAAGAAAAAACCATGAATTACGGTGACAGGTGACAGCATACTTTTCGTGATCTCAGTAGGATTTGTAATTTTAAATCGCGTTCAAAAGTAACCAAAACCAGCATGTCACGCTCCTAGCGCCAGAGCCATGAAACACAATTATGGAGTCCTAATAATATTGCTGTGATTATTTAACGCGCACCTGAATAAGAGCTTAAATTTCGAATATGTATGTTCTTGTTCATTTTCGTTTGTTTCTATGTGGTTTACAAGGTAAAAGAAATACAGCCTGAAAAGTGGCGCTGCTTTCGTGGCCTCTGCAGGGAAACGGGTGCAGTTGCGCATACGCGCGGCCGCATGGCGTTTCCACAGTAGCTCGATTCCCGTCGCGTCGGGCGCGTTCAAGAGGCACGCGAGCTTTTGAATGCGATCGCTGCGGCGCGAGAAATGCCGACGGTCTACTGCTCCGAAAAGAATCGCTTCATGCGTGCTGCTGGTGGTGGCGATAATGGCGGTCCGTCGTATTCGTCACTACCGCTGTCGTCTGTCGAAACAGTCTGTCGAAACATGTCGCTCTGGCGCTACTTGATAGGGGCCCATATTTTACGCTCGCATGCGAGCCAAAACTCGTTGCTCTAAATCGCTCAAGTTGTCCAGCGATGACATATCAAAGCCGTCCAACTGCGGCCGAACGTGAAATACTATTCGTGAATTGTCGATGACTTATAAATGCGTGCGTTTCGCTTTCGAGGACTTGGCTTAGCTCAATTTGGCTAAAGTCGAAAGAACGACCTGTGCACGACCAAAAGTACTTGCATAAGAAGTCCCTGGAAAACGCTGTGCACGACCAAAAGTACTTGCATAAGAAGCCCCTGGAAAACACTGTCGCTCTTGTAAAATAATTTGGCACGCTAAAAGGTGGCGAGACTGCAGGCTTGACAAACACAACATTACGTGTTTGTACTTAGGTCTTCACTTTTCATGACTGCTGGCGTTACACTGGCGTATAATCACTATCGCCACTACATCCACTGTTTGTTGCATGCCGTTTTAAGACTGCATAATCGCTGCAAACTGAAAATTTTTGATTATAAATGTTTTACAGTGTTTTCCGCGTTACCACTTTGTGATTACAAGCTCTGACCCGTAAGCTTTCCGTTGCGCTCAAGGAAACGGGTACCATAGATGTCGGTTGTGGGTCCCTTTAACGTGCACTGACATCGCACAGCGCACGGGCTTCTATCATTTTGCCTAAATCAAAATGCGACCACGACAGCCTGAATCGAACCCGCAACCTTCAGGTCAGCAGCCGAGCACCTTAGCCACTGTGTCACCGAAGGGGACATCCATGGCAGGTAGGTCGTACCGTTCGCTGCAGCGGCCGCGCTTTCTTACGCCAGTGTTTTGTGACGTACTGCCTGGTCACGTGCTAAAGGTGTCAGCTGCTCGCCGTGTATCGTATAACATTCCAGTACGTTGTCATAACATTCATTGCTTTACCCTTGCTGATAAAATGTGAGGCTTAAATAAAAATGTTAACTTTATTAGAAGTTATTCTTTAATTTTGCTAGAGACTTTCGAAAAATGACGATTACGAATAGGCTTACATATCTACAATAAGTGGCAGCAGAGTCACTCTAAGGTGGTTTCATTGCTGATCTGTTTCCTCACCCATCCCGTCGTCGTCTTTATAGTTCTATTAGCATAACCATTATTGATACTTAGAAGAAAACTACACTTGTCTAACCTAAAAATATATAAAACGAGATTAAGACTCAGCAGCTTGTATTCTAATAAAAATTTTGTATTGTTGTAGTGAACAGATTCAGCACGGTGTCTTCGAGTGAACGTTATGTGGGTCTTGGGGCGCTCCTGTCAAGGAAAAGTCAAGGTGTGTAACTATATCGTGGTAGCTCATGCCACAGCTATAGAATACTTAGAAATACTGAGGGTGATGAAGAATAGTCTAGTTTATATAACATGATTTTGCTCTAATCTTATTAATTAAGAGGAAATTTGTTTTTAAGGGCCTCTTTTTCTTGTTAGAAGCAACCTAGCAAATGCAACAGAGAAGCTTCACTGTCTGTGGGATTCGTTAAGCTAGTATACTTGGCTTAATTGTCAACTGTGAGCCGACCATGCACGGTTGAATAGTACGTCGTAGCCTACACGTCGGCTAAAATTTGGGCTATAAGAAATGAATCCTCAATAGGGTGCGCTGTGCTTGATCCAACCATGGAGTGCCCACGCAGTATGACGAGCAATGAACCACGTACACGATTTCTCGTGTTATAATGCTAAGTTGCCAATGAACAGATTTGCGGCTCTGTCCTTTGCGTTCATAAATTTTGGATTGTAGTAAACGTCAGTGCGTGATCTTATACATAATGAAGGTGCAAAATTCATTTTACTCTGTACAACCAAGTATTTTTCTTCGTTCTTGCAGATATCTGTAATTGTTGTATTTGTTGTTCATGTTAAAATATAAAAAAGCACCGCCATAGAGAAAAAGTTTGCCTGAAGTTGTCTTCTAAAAGGGATGCCACACGCACCAGTGTATTTGTATTCCATGATGAACAATCTGAATCATTTTTCCCTTCTTAGTGTAGTAAGGTAAACTTCGCAATAATATTTTCTTGAAGTAATAATTATTCACTTTCCATTCAAGAAATTGCATGTAAAGCTGCACTCGAAGGAGAAATGCATGAAATCATATGTGGCATCCTCATTCGTATCTCTAAATATTAATCGTGAGTCATAATTGTTCTAGTTTTGTCCTAATAATTGTTTATATTTTATTTCTTTATTGGTTCATTGGTAGGGGTCGTATTTCGATCATTCTATATCATGCCGCTCGCCTTGAAACTTGACGTCCTGGTATGTACAGCACGCATACTATGAAGTTAGCTCAGAGTTTTATCTGCGGTGCTGTACAGATGCCATGGGGATATACCAGAGCAAAACACTTCCGTAATGTCAATATCAGAACGCACTGTGCGCTTTTCGGGGATTTCGGCTGCACGGTTTCGGTCGCACACATCTGTGGTGTTGTTTTTGAGAGCGCTGTCAACAATGCGTTTATTAACTGTCGCCGTTCCTAGCCATGCAAGAAGTTCACTAGGTGTTATTCTCTCAGCCAGCAAGTAAACGTGCAGACACTCCATGCGGACCCACTCACCGAGGACTTTTTAGCGCATCCTCTCTAATCCAAGCAATGCCGCTGCGGAATGCTCCTGCATTAAAAGCCCTCACTAAATGTCGACAAGTGAACAGAAGGCGCAGTGGACGAGTATGAACAAGGATGTTGAGTCATCACGGCACCCCCACCCACACACACATACATACATAAAGCATAATCCTTTGTTCCGCATACATCTGGTGTATTTCGTTTTGCGTGCGACTTTGATATACTATATATGTACTAAGCGGCACGAAGCGTGGTGTGGTGCAACTACGTTCAGCAGCTTCTGCACGTTCATAGTTGATAGAGAGGAACGCGAAACCGGGTGCCTTCATTCGACTCATTTTCATTTTAACACGCCAGAACGGAAGACTGTTTCGGATCATCCACGAGGCGTTTTACCGATAGGGCATGTATTCCAGGTTATGAGAACTTGATTCCGTCGCTGTGCGATCAGCGCGGTGCCTGTTTTAAAATACAGATAAGGTATGCATGCCCGAAGCCTTCCTGGATGAAAATCTCTAAGCTGCTTGTGGCAAAGCGCGCTCTTGTTTTGCTTTTCGCTTCTTCGAAGTACTTGTACTGTTAAAACTTAGCCATCTATAAAATATCACAGGAAGTCCCGTATTTGTCGCGTATGTGTCTGATTTCGATAAAACTTGCAAAATATCACATGATTTCGAGCCACGTTTTCCGAGCGATGGGTTCTGCACAAGGTACAAAAATGGAAGAATAGTTCTGTCAATTGGCTTTGCAAGAAAGCTACTGCGCGTTGAAATTCTCATGATGATCCCTTTTGGAGTATTTAGAGGCCAATACCGGCGACTTTTCGAGGTCAGTGGATCCTAATGAAATTCACTGGGTATGTTCATCTGCACGTTTGCGCGATTCGAGAGAAATTGCAGGCTTGAGAGCAGATTATTTTCAAATGAATTTTATAGCTTGCCTCCTGTCACTGATCCCGATAATTAGGGAGGAAATCACCGGGCTAATTCCAAGGGCCGAAGTATCGGCCCCCCGAACTTCACCACAAAAGCTCAAACAATTTAATGTGGTTTGATCTGGTGCACCAGCACATGCCAGCTGCGGTCCAAAGATCGAGTGTGAGCCGAGAGTTGATAAGCAAAACAAAATTATATTCTCAAATATGGCAGATGAAACGATACACAAATATGCACACTCGGCAATAGTTCAATACAATATGTCACCAATCAAACAACGGACTACACAATACAATCAGCTACACTCGAAACAATGGACACAAACAACAAAACGCGCTACAATGCAATCACTTGCATCAAACAACCAAGACACTTAAAGACTAAAGAATTCGTAAATTTATTCAGTCCAAAGTTCTTGGAACAAAGTTTGAATGATACTCTTGCAGGAATCACTCACTCAAAGTCCAGCGCTGTTGTCGATCCGCTGCCCCCGAAGTTGCTCTTTCAGGAAACCTCGCTCAAATGTTCGCACTCAAAGCACCAAAATTCTTCACTGGTAACGCGTCGGCTTCCCACGCGCTGCTGCTGCAAACGCGTCTTCGCACGCTGGTGGTAGACACACTCTCTTCTTCTGCTTGTAGCACAAGCCTTCGGGTGGAAAGCCTCTTCATCACCTGCTTTGTCACTGACGACAAAAGCTTTCGCTTAACGGCGGGACAACTCAACGCACACTTGCGGAAGACTTCTTTCAACTCCTGCTTTGTCACTAAGGGCAAAAGCCTTCGCCGACACGGCGGAATGACCCTACGCCCACTTGCGTGAAACTTCATCTCCTTATCACCACTATCCGCTGCTCGCTTAAATATCTTCGCGCTAGTTTCTGGCTATTTCTAATCATTTCGTCGGTGCACTGCACAGCCAAAGCTGGGGAAAGAGTGAGACGTTTCGAGAACTCTCCCCACCTCGTGACGCCACCAGAAAATGACTCAGGCTTTCGTTCTCGAAGCTTCTGGAGGTCACCCGGCGAGACATTTCTAGCAACACCCTCTAAAGTCACAGCTGCGGAAACGGCGGGACCTCTCCCTCGTAAGGTGCCGCAACTCTTCATCACTACGCTTCTTTCCTTAGAGATTTTCCCAGCGATCTCTCGCCGTACGATGCGAGGAGCTTGGTCGGCGTAGCGACGCTTTGGAGGGGGAGAAGCGGTGCACCCAGGGAGTCTGTTACTGTTTGTTTTCCCCTTTTCGCTGGCCTTGTCGCTACAATGTGGCGCCCGGTATTGTCGCCGTCGCCAGTATTCGGAGGCGCGCGCTTTCTTGAGCGCTCGTTTGTGACACCAGCAAATGCTCACCTCGCTTGTCAGAATTAATGGCAACATTGTGTGTGTGACGTTGAGTTTTGCCTGGCGGAAGTGACGGACGTGATGTGCCACTGCATCTAACGTTACTAGAGTAAATTCTGGTAACGTGGACTGCAGCTCTGCTTGTCTGCTTTGGATTCTGTGTGTTTGGCGGGCGCTTCCTTGGTTGAGCGTGCGATTTCCTTTTCCGTGTTCGTGGGCATGCGATAGGTGGCAAGTGGTCTTGCGTTGCTGGTGATTTACGATTCGTCATATATTCACCATAACAGCTTAATTGTAGTAGCCGATCACCACAGGCGCAAATTTGGACGACGTGGACAGGTAGTGCCATCTGGCGGACATTATGCACAATCGGGCAAGTTCGGGCAAACGCTTACGTCACACCAGAGTCCTTCAATGCTTTCTGGTCACAAAACTCCGCCCAAAGGTTGATACAGGGAGAAAATCTCCCGCTAGCGGCGCCACCAGTCGTAAGGGGGCCACAAGCCGCCGCCAGTGCTGGGATTAAATGCGCACTATTGCCGACGTTTCCACGTTATTATGTGCGTTCTGTTCTTCCTGTTACCTTTTATTAAACGTCACTGAACGCAGCAATGCCACTAGATCAGTATAAACGTGATCCAGTCTCGACGACGAATGAAAGCTGTTTACTTAAGAACGCACGCGTAGTTTGCCTGAGAGCGGTGGACCAACCTTATAAATAGCAGCGCGTTTAAAGTGTTTTAACATCACGCAATAACCCATTGTGTCAAGAATTAACTAATAGCCCAATTATATGCGCACTTACGATGCCTCGAAGCAGTACGTTGTTGCTCGCCAGTGTTTAAAGACGATGCTCATTGCTCCCGATGCGAGCAGCTACTGCTGGATCTACTCGACAACGTGCTCGCGCCTGGCCAAAGGGCGATTCTGTTTATGCGGTAGTAAAGCTTTCTATTCTGGCAGTGCCGCAAATACGGGGAGGAAGGTGAACGGAATAAAACACGACTAGGTAAGACAGGGGCAATCGCATTGATTTATACACGGCTCGTCTCTCGCGCGCTGCTATCCAAGTAATCGAATGAAAGGAATGGTCGAGCTAGATGTTACATTCTAGACCTTTCAATTGAGTCTGCACCCAAATGCGCAGTTGTTCTGGGCACACGTTTGTGAGTGCCGATCGCTTTCTTGACGCGGGTACTTTCGATGTCTTGGTTACAGCAGCTCAGCGCTTTTGCGACCGCTCGCTTCGGTATTAAGGGTGCCTCTTGAAATAGCACGAGTTTCACGTGCCTAACATCTGAGTGATCCCTTTTTTACACGCAATTTAGTCGAGACACCCGTCTCTTGACGTTTCCTTATGTTTACTGCTTAGAGCAGCATTAATTACCGGCCGACAACCCACGATTTCTTCGGGAAGGGAAGTACAGCAGCCTAATCTGGAAGTTCCTTTCGATGCCAGTGCTAGCTGCTCGGCGACCTTTGCCACACTACCTAGGTACCATACCATACTTTTTTATGCTTGGGGGAGGGGGGGGGAGGGTTACGATTTAAAGCAAGCCATAAATCGGAAATTTGGTACTAATGATACGCTGCTTAGTATTTACGTGTGTACCTAAGAATGGAAGCTTTCAATCAGGTGCATTTAATGAGGAGCAAGTTTGAAAGCATGTTTTGTTTACACAAAATACACAGAGAACAACACCTTGGAGAAGAGAAGCACTAGAAACTATTATGACTGTATTCAGTAATGTTACACTCTCAGTGCCTTGTAAGGGGAGGGGGGTGAGAACCAGTCAAGTTTTCTTTTTTCTGTCCTACGTCACCTGGATCCTGGGGCATCAAAGGATGGCGGGAAACGAAGCAACGCACGCTGCAGCCCGAGAACATACACAACCATTATGCTTAACACTACGGCTTCCGCCCCCCCCCCCCACTTGCTTGGCATGAACCACGCACGGTTGCCCGCGAGGCTTTGTTTTTGTTTTTTTCGCGCGTGAAGAAATGTAATCTACATTTCTCCCGAAGTTCGGTGCTACTGGGGAAACAGAAGAGCAACGCCTTTTCCTTGTTCCTTCTGTATCCGGTGCTGCAGCCCATCATACAGCACGTCTTAGGCATCGCTCCTTCGGATTTTCATGCCGTCGACATTGAACGCGGAGAACTGGCCCTTGAAGTTCTCATGACGCTGATGCAGAAACTTTGTTCGAAGGAATACCGCGAGCTGCCTTTACACAGCGCCTTCGAGCTGCCGCCGCTGCCAATGCGTTCCACCGGGCAATGACCGGGCGCAACGGAGCGGTGGCCCCCCTATCCCAGCTTGCGCCGCGTAGCGGTCGCTCTTGGCAGCATACGAAGCTCTCCCATAGAGTGACGGAGAAGTTTCGTGACCAGAACGGTATTAAAGGACTCTGGTCACACGTAGAAGCACACATGATTGAGTTCCAGTTTGGGTACTGTGGTTTTTTCGCTAATTAAAAATTAGTTACGAATTTGCCGACCATTTCAGCTATCGGACGCGTGATAACAGTGTCTCAGAAACATAAAAGTACCATCATCCTGACATGGAGAAAAAATCACCGGAGTTCACCTTTATATAAGCAGTAGCTTTCCGGGAATAACAGAAATGCTTACTGTTAAATGGATACGCCCTTCATTGAGCTTGTATCTCGAACTGCAATAAAGTCATTATAAAATTCGTACGCTCTGAAAGAGAAATTGAAAAAATTAACTTTTATTTTGAGCAAGCGCACAGGGCGCTTGCTCAAAATAAAAGTTAAATTTCCCGATTTCTCTCTTTCTCTGTTTCTCATCTAGAAATATGTACGTATCGTTAGAGAAGCCAGCCCACCAACGGTTTCTAGCTTGCCCTACAATGGCATGTGCAACTTCGGTGTTGGCAGAATTTCTACCCAGTATAAAGTGACAGCTTTTTTTTTTTTTATGCATACCGATCCCACCTTTTGATTGTCCCTCCTACATTCCAATGGCTGCGAATGCTGCAGGCTGTGGTCGCGTGTGAAGCACGCACCAAGTGGACGCGTCGCCACAAACCGCAGTGAAAGTACGCGTGCTCCAATTTACTTAATTATTTTACATCCCTGATCGCTCAGGACTGGCCAACCCTTAGCCAGCTTTCAAGATCGGAGCACTTTAGGGGGCTAGGCTGTCGCATGCTGTCGTCGTCGCTTGACGTAACGCAGTCAAAACCACAGCATAGCCAGCTGTATTGAATAATGATTACTTGGTTTATCCTTAGACTCATGACGCAACCCACCACGGGGGGTCGCCCTGGGCATAATGCGCGCGCACTCACGCTAAAGAGTTATTCTTTTTCTTTTTATTTGAGGGCCTTGATGTTGACCCAAAGAGCGGAAATCCCTACTATGACTAGAGAAACAGGACAACACCAACTACATATAAAAATTTGAAAGCGGAAGCAAGGGAAAAATAGAAAGAGGGAAGGAGAAATATGATAGAAAGAAAAATAGACGTAAACTGGGATGAAGAGAGGAAAACCAAGAAAAATCTGGGAGAGAGAACGAAAAAAAAGAGAGGAGATAACAAGCAGGAAACCGGGGAGAAACAAAGAAGGCTGCCCAGCTCCTCATTGTAAGAAGACTAGAATAAAAAAAAAAACTAGAATACAAAGATACATAAAAGAGAAACAATAACCTATATTGACGAACTGCACTCTTGGAACTATAATTCCGTACGCGTCACTGTCATAACTTCGTTATTAGCGCAGAAAATCAAGGTTCGGAATTCATTTTTAAATTCCGCGCCGCAATCTACGCACGCGACGTCAAAATTTTCAAAATGTACTTTTCGTATTTTCCCAACATTGACTAGATGTAATCCACTGAAACTTTTTATGCTAGGCCTGTGGCACCTACATACGACAATGTAGTTCATATTTATTGATTATAAGCTACGTAGGACCCAGTATACGTCTCCAAAATCTATAACGTCATGTTGTTTGGTGCGGGAATGCCAAGGTGGCATCTCCACCCGTATTTTTGTTTCGCGTGTTTTCTCGCTTACCAGGCGTCGTGTCGTGGTAACAGTGGTTTTTCAAGACAGGGAAATGATACTTTACTAACACGACTTCTCAATCGTTTAGCACTTGCCATTCTGGACTATACACCATGCGGACTGCAGGCGAGGCAGTGGAATAGCTATCAAAAGCTGACCTGCCCATTTTCCCCAGCTGAGCCGCAAAACAACAATTCTTTGGCAAATAGCAGCCGCTCGACCCCCAATTCTGAAGGCACTCTTCTGATGTTAATCAATTCACTGCATTACAGAGAAATTACATGCTTCGGTTTTCTTTGTAGTCTTCGGCGAAAAGTATTGCATAACTTGAATGGCAGTCACATGTTTTAAGACCCGTGCACATGTTGATCTCATTTCTATTCGTAACGGTCCTCGACAGCATATTACCGTCTACTTAATTCTATAGTGTTATGAAGCGAACTATGCTTTAAAAGTTTTATCTTTAGTCAGGATACGTTTTTTCGATCTTCATACTCATATAAATATGACTCTTGCCAATATTCTTTGAAACTTAGCATGTGACTTTTTTATTCGATAATAAAGAACATCGGCATTTAGTGACCCTTTGGTTCAGATCGAAATATTATTTCTTGGCATGCTTATGTGCGTCAATGCCTCAAGTTGATACGTTTAGCGTTTCCGTAGGAAATAGGTATTTCAAGCAAGCAATGACTTCTGACCGCGCGCGTGCATGGGCAAAATATCGCACTACAGCTAAGGTATACGACGCTACCGTAGCACGGATCAAACGCTCGTTTTTCCATTTCACACGGCCTCAACGTTTGCTTACTAACCCAAAACAATTTTAGAAAATTATCAATTTATCAACAAACCAATCATGCCGTTCCCAATGTCGCGATGGCGGACATTAAATTCGATGCTTCGCTCTGTTTTTACCAAAGAAGTTCATAATCTCCTTCCTCAATTTCTATTCTTGAATCATTTCATTGTGACCCCAGGTGGTCAAAATTCCAGGAGCCCTCCACTACGGCATCTCTCATAATCATATGGTGGTTTTGGGACGTTAAACCCCACATATCAATCAATCATTTCATTGTGCCCGATGGACACTTTCACCTGAAGTTATTGTCAAAATAATTGACTCACTAAAGATAACTTCATCTGTTGCACCCAAAGGTATCAACTCCAAAGTGTTAAAAAATACCAAGTGCATAAGCAGTGTTATTCTGTCTCATACTTTTCAACAGTCAATGTCATGCACCATCCCTGCCTCATGTACCGAAGTTGGGTAAGGTTGTTACAGTCCCTAGGAAAGGCATCTTGAGCTACCGGCTGATCTCTGTAATCATTGTCTGCTCGAAAATTATGAAACATATAAGGTGATATGAACTTTTAGACCTTTGAAATGATACATAATCTTAATAAAAATAGAGCGTACTTAAAAACAGAAAGAGTGCAAGAATTACTTTTTGTCATTACGACCACATAATATAGTGCATATTTTGAATGTAAATTACAGTAATTTCCAACAGGTTTAAAATTTATGTTTTGAATTTGCTTAATAATATTACAATAATAAATACAAAAATAGGAATTTAGAGGCACATTCGTTTTGTTTCATGAAGAAAACTGCAAATGCCACCAAATACGTTCCTGTGACCGTGCCTGAGAACCGAAGCACCAAAGAAGAGTGTCTGTCAATAGTGAAGATCAGCCCTAGGTTAGCAAACGGGATGACAAGGAGACGTTTTCTTAACAATCTGTAACGGTGACATGACAACAATAATGCCCCATTGATTCTATTTCTGAACAAAAGCTACATAGCCGACATATCAGTAGACCGTCCCTGTGTCAATATAGATTTAATGGGGGCACACGGCATCGTAATCTAGTCAGCATGACTTCCAGTTTATATTATTACATTACTTGGTCTTCCGTTGAAATTTTAACTGTCTAAATTGTGTCCGCAATTTTACTGATTTTATGGCATCAGAACTGAGTGAAACATTTCTATATCTTATCGTCGTTATTCTGGCCGCTACCCGAAGGACAGAAAGCATTGAACCAATTCAATGCCGCTCTAGCTAACGAGTCCATCACTTCATTATACTCTAATCTATAATGGCCGGGTACCCATAATTATTTTGAGAGCTTGAGCTGTGGAGGAACAAGCGTAAGAAACGTCTTTAAGGCATCTGATTTAGATGAAGCTGTAAGCAACGTACGTGCGCACAGGTAGTCTGTAATTATTGCAGTATGGGTGTCCAAAGTTTGTTTACGTAGTGCTAGGATAATAGCCGAGAGTTCAGCTTCAGAAATTAGTCTGGCAGTCTTAATAAAAATGATTATCCAAGTAAAGGAGAGTAAATACCTACTCCTGCCTTTTCGTCTATTACTGAAGCATCAGTGGCTATTACATTATTTGTTTCCACGTGTGCAAGATAATCCTGAAAGCTGCTTTTTGAGACTCTGTATTGTTTAATTTTAGGCTTATAGTTTTGAAATCTCGTCATATTCTATGATAAGATTTTGGTTTGGCACATTTGCTGCATGTACATTTCAAATGTTCACGTTGCTTTTGAACAAATATAATCTGTGGTGAACTAATGCATGGCCAATGAGCAAGGAAAAAAGGTGTCTGGGTCGTTGATGAATACATATTCTGATCGTCGTGACGATTGATTGATACGTGGGGTTCAACGTCCCAAAACCACCATATGATTATGAGAGACGCCGTAGTGGAGGGCTCTGGAAATTTCCACCACCTGGGGTTTTTTAACGTGCACTGAAAAGGGCTTGAGGCCGATGATGGAATCCCACCGCTGCCACCAGTTTTTAGGGGTAAGAAGTCGATGGCTGGTACAGCGGGCATCTTTACGGTAGCTGGCTCCCCGCCGTCGTCCGCGTAGCTGATGCTCGCCAGTGAGGGCACGCGTTCTGAACGAAAGGTCTATTTACATGATGAGAAAGATGTAACTGTACAGAGATTCAGCAGAGATTCAGCTGATTCAGCTCTATGTACAACAGGGATTCAGCGATTATTTACAAATTTTTTCGGCTTTTATAGCCCATCGTCTCCCTTCACGGAGATCCGAAGAAAGGCGGTGACCACTGTTGCCGCAAATCAGGTAACGTGCTGTCTCAGTGGTTCACCCACTTGAAAGAGTGCAGACATTGGGCCACTGGGGGAGAAGAAGAACGTGGGTGAGAATGTCCAATGGCTATCATGAGCGCGCCACACAAAGACGCACCCGGCCCACGCCTTGAAGGCATCGCAGGGCGAGGGGGTAAAGTCCGGAGAGGGAAAGTTAAGTTCTTCCGTGGAGATGACCGCTGACACGAACGTTAGCAGTGGTCCATAGTTGCTTCTGCTACAGTGTTCTGGAACTTTCTCGAATATAGCTGTCCAGGGGCTCGTTTCCTGAGAACAGCCACAGCGACGCCTTCCCAGGCTTCCGAACTGTCGGTGCTTTTGTGACGACCTCCCGTAGGCGACAATAGCCGAGCCCAGAGGTTGACTTCATGGGAACTGCAACAGGGCTGCCGTCTCCTTCTGTTCAACCCGGCTCAACAAAAGGGTTGTTCGCAAAGCTTCAGTCGAGTTCCTCGTAACCCGCCCCCAAGCTGCCTGGCCCACCTGCAGGGCAGCGTGGTGCTTTTAGCTTCTGACCTGGCACCGATATCGGGGAGAAAGCCGCATACCGGCTCACGTACAATAACGTCGCTAAGACGAACTGCTGGGCCAAACGTAACAGCACCCAAATCTGAGCACACTGGACTACAGCATTTTCACCTTCATCGAAAATGCAGCCGCCGCCGCCGCCGGGATTCGATAACGTGACGTGCGGGTCAGCAGCTGAGTACCTTAGCAACTACACCACCACGGCGGGACAGATCGTCGTGATGAATAGCTATTAAATTTTATATATGTCTGAACCGTCAAGATACGGAATCGGCAAGGCAATGTTGGTAAGCGTGCTTCGTGACGAACTTAAGGAGCCTTATAGACATAGTCGCAGGACCCCACGCTCCAGCACAATCAACGCCTATAGTTTGTAAGCAGGGCCACCTGAGAACAGTGCATTCTAAAATTCTAGTATTGTACGTATGTATATTTTATAAATCATAACCAGAATACCCCTGCGTAAAGTCAATCTGCGAATCAAGCCTAAGGCACGTTGTGCCTTACATGCCATACTCTCTATGTGAGGAGTCCAGTTTAATTTATCATTATAAATCATTCCCAAATGTTTAAGCGACTCAACTTGTGGAATAGACTCTTCTTTAAAACAAATATTGATTGAGATATGATTTATTAACGAAAATATCAACATGGCACTTCTTTACATTTAGTGACATGCATATTGTCTCTAGCCACCCTTCTTGCAAATTCATATACCTCTGCAGTTTTGGATACAATGAATCATTGTCAATGTCTGCTGCGAAGAAGGCAATGTCATAAACATACACGTATACTTGCACATCCTGCCAGTTGGGAATCGAACTCAATAAGATGTTGAATAATATTGTAGAAAAGACAGACCCTTGGGGAAAGCCGCCACTTTGTTTAAACTTCGATGAAGCGCAGCCATCCCTAAACAATAAAATTCTCTCGTCTTCGAAAATTCCCTCAACCACGTGTTAATGTGCTTTCGGAAATTGTGGCTTAAAAGGATCTCCAATAACACTCAGAATGCCACACTGTCATAAGCTTTGGCTATGTCTAAAGTCACTAGTATTTTGCGAGAAAGTTGGATGCAACTTTCTAAATCGGCGTGAGCACATCATACCGAACAGTGTTCCCTGAAGCCCATTTAATTTGGCTTTATTAATTAATTTTCTGCCCTTATCTTATAAGGCACCTTCTCCACAAGCTTTACCATATTATAATTCATAGAAATTGGATATATGTTTTCTATATTATACGGCCTGATTCTTGTTTTCTCTGTATCAAAATTCTTTTGGCTAATTATCAACCATATGGAATCCTGGCATGGCTTCATGAAAAATGTAAAGCGTTCAGCAGGTCACCTGGTGATAAGTTGATTAATATTTCTATGATGGAAGCTGTAATTTCGTCTGGACCGTTCACTGATGGGGGTAAATTTCCAAAAACCTGAGCTAATTCTTCCTGTGTAGCTTTAGTAAAAGTCGTTATTACCATTGAAGTTTGCATCTAAGAAACCTAAACAGAGTACTAATGTTCTTAGGGTATTAAAAGTGGTCATAGTGTTTTCTATCATATTCTTATGTAGCTCAAGAAACTGTGTCTTAAAATTTGCAGCGTTAAACTTGTAATCAGACTCATGTCGGGGACACTGATTATACAGAAGTTTTTTTCAACGAGGCCGGTCGTCATCGGTAATTCCGTGCACAATCTGGATTCCACTACGGACTGTGATTTGTTCTCTTCGTAGATTCAGCTACGAACTTCAGCTTTTTTAGAGGTTTCTTTAGCAACGCACATAGTCTCCTAGCTTTTGTGTCTTCTGCCTCTTCAGAGTGAATGGTCAAGGCAGATTCTAGATCTTTAAATTTATTATAATTTATGCATACTCGATTCTGATTGCATGATGGTGTGGCAAGGCAAACAATATCATATATTACTGGCAAGTGATCGCTGTTGGTGGCACACTCCAAGGCAGTCCATGACGAACTAGTGAAGGAAAAACTAACAAAACCTACCAATGCTGAGCGAGACCTGCCACTGGTAAAAGTAGGTGTGCTAGAATTCAGACAAGCCAGGTCGTTATCTGTGGTCCACTCCCACAGTCGTCTACCACATCGATCGTTTCGAAAACCCTCAACAGGTATGGAGCGAGTTGAAATCTCCCACCAGATTTTTTATCTTTACAACGAAATGTCAGTGCAACGTGGAGGGAAGTATGCACTTACCAGTAAGAAAGGCAGGTGACCAGTCAAAGTGATTTCTACGGCAAAATTTTTTATTTCACATGACATATTCTTATACGCACTCTTAGCCTTTAGAGTTATTTTATTATTAATAATCAACGCCAGACCCCCACTTTTCGATAGACGGTCTAGACGGAAATTTCTAAATCCATGTAATCAAAAGTACTGATGTGTTGGAAACAAGGTTTATCCTATTGAAATAATATCTCGATTGAATTTAGTTGCTAAAAATGTTGAATCGGTTACTGCTGAGTGAACAAATTAGCAATTCCAGTGAATAAGTGATCCTATGGCTTGGCTAAAATGGATTCGGTGACTGCTTTGCCTAATTAAGATGCTTTCTTTCAGATAGAAAATTGGCTTTAGTTAGGCTTCCTGGACGTTGAGTGGCCAGGTGTAGCACCTTTCTTGCTCAAAGGGGATCTTGAGCGCTTTAGCGATCGGGAACGGGACCCGTCTCCATCTCATTTGGTTCCGGCACGTCTTCCCAGGTAACTTCGCTTGACACGGACTGAGTTCAGCAGATGCACCTACGAACTGGGCACCCTGGGGTGAGGTATGTGAGACAACCTCCTTCGAAGGTCCTTCTTTGTCACTGTTTAAAGTGGGCGCGCTGAGATTCCCTGCTGTGCCCAATAAGTGGGCCATCTGATTCGCAAGACAAAGATTCCCAGCTAGGCGTTCCATTGCCTTTTCCATTGCCTTCCCATTGTCTTGTTCATTGTTTCCGCAATAGAAACAGAGAGCGACCCTTCCTATTGCTAGTATATGATGGGTTGTAACACTAGCATAATGTAGATTTCGTGCTTGAGTTTCAGCTACTGCTTCTCTACGAGACTATCGCCTTCATTCTGCTATTTCAAATTTTCGCAGTTCCCGAGCCTTTGCTGGGCTTGAAAAGTATGCAGCATGATCTTCCTGATATAAGCAACAGTTTTCATTGTTACTTTGAGACTCGTTAGAATTGTGCCTTTCTCCACATACAGTGCACCTGACAGCAGACGTGCAACATTTTGTGGTGTGTCTATAACGCTCCAGCACTTGACGCATTGAAGAGGACGAGGGAAGAGGTTATACACGGTAAATAAAAGTCCACGCCTTAATTTCTGATGTCCGGACTGGCCTCGCTAATGTCATTACTCGGTTAGTGTCCTGAAAATGTATGCGCAGGCGAACAAGGACAAAGAAAGGAATACAAACTGGCGCAATCTAACAACTGATTTATTAATCGAAAAAACATTGACTCTTTTTAACCCTCGGAACAGCGCTCCCTGGTGACCTAAAAAAAACACACAATGCACTGCGCACTTACGACAACGATAACAAAAACATAAAAACGATAACAGTTTCATTGATTGACAGACAGGAGCGCGATTTCTTTTGTTAGTAAAGCTACTGAAGGGTGGCTAACACAGTTGTCAGTGTGTTCGGCCAAAAACAAAATAGGAGGAGTGTGCGCGTTGGTCAACCAGAAATGCGACAGAGGGACCAACGCACATAAGAGATGTAGCATAAGACATAAGCTCAGGTTTGTTGAATGTGCACACAGTGTGGTGTATTGCATACCTTTATCATGTGGTTGTGTATATATAGGGCAGACTGGCAGGTGCATTAACACGAGGCTAAGAGAGCATATGTCAAGCCTGAAAGGTCGGCCTGTAACCCATTTGGCAATGCATTGCAATGAGTGCGCATGCTCTCCTTGCTTTAGCGACACTACCTTGCTGTATAGGAGTAGAAACAAGACGTCAAGGGAGATAATGGAGGCATATCATATAGACAAGCAGAAAGACAACTGTGTTAGCCACCCTTCAGTAGCTTTACTAACAAAAGAAATCGCGCTCCTGTCTGTCAATCAATGAAACTGTTATCGTTTTTATGTTTTTGTTATCGTTGTCGTAAGTGCGCAGTGCATTGTGTGTTTTTTTTTTAGGTCACCAGGGAGCGCTGTTCCGAGGGTTAAAAAGAGTCAATGTTTTTTCGATTAATAAATCAGTTGTTAGATTGCGCCAGTTTGTATTCCTTTCTTTGTCCTTGTTCGCCTGCGCATACATTTTCAGGATGGATAGATTCCAACTAGGCCGAATCGCAGTTTTGCTTCGGTTAGTGTTTTATTCTTGTCAACAATACGTGTACACCGATAAACTGAAATGACACCTGGCGAAAACATTTCTAGAATTTCAGTTAGTGTCATGTTGATGTCGACGCCTCGGACTAGACCTCTGGAGTGGGTTAAACGCGGTGGAATGAACGGGCTCACCGGATTAGATGCAAACATCGAGCACTTCAGAAGATCTTGCACGCAGGACTGGTCAGCAGAAAAGCAGAGTATACTCCCTCTGCCGAACAGACGGACCTCGGCGATGGACTGAAAGTGGGCCGTTGCTGACCGCAATTCCGATTGACTCACCTTCGATTTTTTCATTCGAATGATGCCGTCATAGGCATAGGGACTATAGCGCCACAGGAACAGGTGATATGTCGTTGCGCAAGAATACATCCACTGAACACTCCTGCGGAGGAATGGAAGCAAACCAGAGAAAGTTCCCACGTTTCGGTGAAGAATAGGGCATCTTTCCGGGTTAGAGCTACACAAAAACACTTATCAGTCAACTACGGCACTCCAGGAAACTATGAAAGCGCTATAAAACGAAAAATTCGGCAGAACCCACGTGGGAATCTAATTACGCGAAGCATGCAGAGGGCAGGTGACCTAGTTGGACTTTTTTTTTATTGAGCGACACGTAATGAAATGACGCTAGGTATGTGTGCAAATGTTGCACGCACAGACATATCTTGAAGAGTTGTAGATGTTTATATAACCAGTTGTTTGCACTTGCGCAATAATGTCAACTGGAACCTGCGTATTAGCAACACCAGAAGCTGATATGAAGCGCTGATGCTCACGAAGATGCTGGCCCTGGACAATGCTACATAAATCAACTTCAGCGCACGGCACCTAACCACAATTGACGTTCGAATAACGAGTTCGATGCTCTAACCACTGAGCTATCACAGCGGCCTCACAATTGACGTTAACCCGACGTGACGGCTGTATTAAAGGAGTGCATGTGCAATTTTCATTAAACTAGGCAGGCAGCACTGCAACCACTATTGACGTTTCACGAAGATTAGCGCCTTTTTGAAAAGTAGTTTTGCGGTAGAATGCTTGACTGCCACGCAAAATGCTTGGGTTCGATTCCTGCTGGGACCCTGAAATTCATTATTTGAATTCATCGGGGGGTCAACGCTGCCTATGTCAGGTTTTTCTTAACACAGACATTTATTCTATGCCATCGTTAGGTAGACACTACCGATGTCGGGTATTTCTTAACGTTTACGTGTTAAAATTGTTCATGTGTGTTCTCGTCGTTCCTAGGTAGATACTTAGTGCCAATAACCCGTGGCACACACCCGCATACCAGCGGCACATACCCGCCCTTGGGTATGTGCCACTATCTGACAGGAAGTGTTTGAGGACGTATGCGACTTGATGGTAAGATTATTCATGTCTTGACCAGCGCGTCATGTTCATCAAACCATCTTACCCTCCCATGCTAATTTTGGTTCATGCCAAGTTAAGGGGGTGACCACGAGATCACCCAAACGTAAGCGGCTAGATAGATAGATACGCTCAAAGTCACCAAAATTCGCCAAGAAATGCTTCGCATTTAAAACACTACTCAATCCTTGGCGAAAACCCTAAGGGCAGTTTGTTTGTTTACTTGTTTTCTTGAAATTATGGCTCACACCCACTCAGGGGGATTGCACGAGAAAGCGTAGTGCACTTTTTCTGTGAATATTACGGCTATGTTTTATTTACAACCTAGGATCCACACCACTCACCAGAGTAAACCAATATAAATACTTTGGAATCACAATAACCAGTGACCTAAGCTGGAATAACCACATTTCCAACATCTGTAACTTTAAAAAAACTTTGTCTCCTCAAGCACGAACTAAAAAATGCTCCTCGTGACACTAGATTTTTGGCTTACACATAACTAATCTGACCAAAACTCGAATATGCTTGCATCGTATGGGACCCCTACGCAAAAACTAACATTAATTAATTGGAGATGGTACAATGCCGAGCAGTTAGGTTTATTTTTCCTAAATATTGAATAAATGACTCTCCCACAGCCATAATGACACATCATTTACATTACAACTCTGAAGTAAAATACACCGGCTAAATTTTTTTCTAACTTAAAAACAATTGCTTCTCTCTTGACCCCCAGGCTTATGTGTCCCCACTTTAGCACGTCGAACAAGGCATCGTCATAATCTTTCTCCAACGCCATACAGCACCAGAACTAACCTATTTAAGTTTTTCTTCTTCCCACGAACCGTAAACGATTCGAATAACCTAGAAGTATCGCAAATAATAAACGCTGAATCTATTGAACATCTATTTAATGTTATCAACAATGTCACATTGATTAACCCTTCGTTCCTTAGTTTTACTGTTGGTGTTCTTGAGTATTTAAAAAGTGTTATTGCTGTCTTCGATATTGTATGAGTATTATCTAATGTTTATGCATGCGCATTATTTTCTCTATTATTACCTTTGTATTGTTCTGATATTATCGTTCTTTTTTTTCTTTTTGGTCTTTTAAACTTGTCTTATTTCCTTGTGGTTTCTGTGAATGTATGTATTTATGTGCTGCCCTGCTGCATGGATCCAATTAAGGTCTGCAGTAATGTGTATATAAAAATAATAAAAAAATAATTTGTAATATAATATAGCTAGTGTAAGAAAAACCACAAAAAGAGGAAATTGAAGGGGGCAAAATAAAAAAAGTCGATTTGAGATATTTTGAGATTTTGAGAAGTGTTGAGATGACCACACAGCTGCGTTTACCTAACCTAACCATTCAGAGTAAACACTTTTTGATGATACACAATCAAATTTATTCGATTGTTGATTACAACAGGATACGTTTGGATCCCTGAATAAAATCGCAAACGGAATTGAACGCAATTCTGTGGCAATGTCCCAAACTGAGGCACCAAAGTTCAGTACAGTTTCCGCCAGTAATGTAACGTCTATTTCCAGAAAGAGAATAAATTGAAGTATTTTTCTATGTATCAAGTATCGGCGACAAGATAAAGAAAATAATGTTCAATTGATTCCATTTCTCCGCAGAATGCACTGGCAGAGGGGTGATATCACCTGACCAGCTCTGTGCAGATATAGGTTTAGAGGGGGGGACACGGCATCGAAATCTTACAATCAAAACTTCGAGCTTTCTGGAATGACTCCACTGGTGTTGCCATGGAAACTTGAAGTGGTTATGTGTGTCCATGTATAGTTATTGTTTCAATTACATCAGTGCATATTGCTGATTTTCATTATTCTATTGTGGTGATATATATTCAACTTCTGGCAGTACGTATAATATTGGGCTATCAAGCGCGGCTCGTGCCAAGAAATTGGCCAGTTCATTTAATCTTAATCCGCAGTGTCCTGGAACCCACAGTAACCTCTGACGAGTTCTTCTTCTCCATCTTCATCATCGTCTTCCTCTCCTCTTCTTATGGCTCTTACCCAATGCAGGGGATCGGCCGAGTGTTAGATGAACTTTTTTAGTGTTTTTTTCACAACACTTCTTGTATAACTAGGAATAGTTCAGCGAGCAGTAGCGTTCGAAGCAGTTGCTTCTTCCTCTTTGATGACGGGTTCTCCTTACTCACAAGCTTACCGGCTAACATTTCTTATTCAATTAATTGTTTCACTGATGATTCTGTAATTTAACACGAAATTAATTACATTATTGATGTATCTTGCCTTGAGTTCGGTATTACGAAGATTTTGTATTGGTGTAATATTTGAAACATGAGACTAATAATTATTAAGTGCAACAATATGCGCCTTTCCCCTTACCACATTAACGTTACTTCTCTTGAAACTGTGTTATTTTACTAGTACCTGGTTGGTCACACTTCTTCGAACCTATCTTATAAAACTCCTATTGATTATAGGGGGCACATTGTGCGAATATTTATGTTTGCTGATGCAAGCGTGATAGCGCGCACCTGTCTTATGCTTTTGCGAGGAAAGCGCGTGGCCGAGACGGCAACGATTTGATCAGGGTGGCCTGCCACGCAAGATTCACGGCAACACCTCGCCCCTGTAGTTTTCAGAACAGTATCAAGTGGCCGAAAGGAACGGATTATGCTTTGAAATTGGTTAAATTCGCTTGATTTTTTATGAGCGTATCTAGAGCTTTTTTGGAGCAATAACATTACTCTTCACAACAACCGTGGTTGGCGCGGCCTACTATACTTTCTCCATTGTTATTGCTGGACGATATTTTATAAAACATGCATTTAAATAAGTGGAACTTCACCCGCATATATTTTGTCTCTCTAATCCTCTCTTTCACTACACGCCCTTCTCTGCACGAGGTGTATTGACTGATGTGATGCGCGAACGTTCCAATCATACCCGCTTGCATCGTTTGCTAAGCTATTATTTGCAAACACCGTATCTTGTTTTCAGTGACTCTGCTGGTCTCTGCCATCAACCAATTTGTTTACCAACAGCTCAGCACATCAAGGCTGCTAAGAGAAGAAACGTCCGAATATGCAACGCCAAATGAAAAGAACAAAATCATTCTCTCCTCCCGGAGCTGCAGACAGCTGGAAAAGGCCTGTCGGCCTGGTGGGAATATATCGCAAGTTCCTATGTCTACATTTCCGGAAAGTCCCAACGTCCTAATCGCCAGATATCAACGCCAACGCATTACAAAAAGTATTTTCGCGAAATTGCTTGCTGCACACGCGACAATCAATGATAGAATGCTTCCCTCATCTTTTCTTGGTTTTAGCGTATGCACAAAACCTCTCACCTGGGCAAGAGGTAGATACCACATCATGTGTTTGTTTAACCATAGAAAAGCCGAACGGAATGGTTGCTGTGATTCCACGCTTCGAGAATCGTTCTTTCTAGCCTGGTACAAATAAAGGCAATCGATTCATATGCCTAGCAATCCGTGAAGTACACTGTCATACATACCAAACATTTTAACTTCAATCTCGGACGCAAAGTCTTTGCGGACACATGCACACTCAAAAAATAATAATAATAAAGTGGCCGCTGAGTGAGCTGCACACCTGAGGATGAATTCTGCGTTGTTTCGCCAATTTCAATTTCATCAGTGAAGTGTATCAGTGTTGCTACGTTTTGGAAGGGCTCATTTACATTAAGGCTCATTCTAATGCGTCTGGTACTGCGGCAACGAGTGCATGAACAAATCTGTAAGTTAGAAAATGGACTGACTCTGGGTTTAAACCAAGCGCGCTGCACTGACGACGGCAAAGGTTAGTCACGTGGTGCTGTTTACTACGTCACAGCGACAGCAGCGCTGGCCTCTCCAGTGGTCGCCATCACTCCCAATATCATAAATAACGCTGACCCCGTGCTTGGGTACCTTCGTACAAATATCTCTCATTCATGCAGTTCAATAAAATTATTGCTTTCTAAAACACCGGTTCGGTGGAAATCAGGACATTCTGCATCTGCCTGGAGTCTTAGCATTTATTCACTCATTTTCGGTTCGTAAATTGTGCTGAACCATGCCTGCCGTTTCATACGTTATAACTATCACGCAACAACTAGTCTAACTTCCATGGCATTACGTTTGCATGCCTATACCTCGTTTCTCTCATCGCAGGACGGCAGCTTCATTATGCCAATTTCATAAGGTTTACTACAACTGCACCTGAACGAAAAATCACTAATAAGACGATCATACATATCGGCGTGCATTGATCAGTGCATTAAAAACGGGATTTCATCTCACAAAAAAAAAAAAACTTTAACGACTCACTCATACCCAGAACGTGTCGCAAGTGGAATCACTTTCTAAAAGACACCACTACACCCATGCCGCCAGATATATACCAGATAACCTATTTCATAAAAGCATTTTTCTTCTGGGTATGCATATATGCTTGTTACTATATAATTTTATTGTTAGTGATTGACAATTCTCTTTATGATCCCCGCTGTAATTTTAAGTAATTGTCTGGCTATGTCTGCGCCTATTACTATGTACTTGTACTTGCCTGCTTTTCTCGCTTGGTCATGGTGCTTAAACTGTATTTTTTGTGCATGCCCAGTCACCTCTTTAGGGCCCTCTGACCTTGAGGTTACTATAAATAAATGAGTAAACAAACAGACAGACAAATAAATAAATAAATAAATAAATACCATTTCTGCAGAGTTGTTCGTTTACTGTAATACTGTACCGCCCGGTCAGCAACTACCTCCTTTTAAACGTTTCATCCACGATAATAGCTCACTGAGTAAAATATAACGTGATGAGATGATTAAGAAAGAGAGAGAGAAAGCTTATTCATTTATTTATCAAATACTGCGCACGCGTAGTCCAAGCATGGAGGGCAAATAAAATGGTACAATAGTGAACATGTTGAAATCAAACGAACAAACAAAAGAAAAACACTAATACAGAATTAGAGTCAATATGTTTGGCGAAATGCTATAAAAACAAAATAATAATCGGCATCATGGTGTCGATTCAATTACACAATACTATTCGGTTATTGTAGGAGGGAAAAAAGAATTCTTAAACGTGTTCGTTCTCGTGATGGAGGGTGTTAGTGCATCTTGTTTAGGGTGACAAGTGGGTCGGGTTAATTGGGGCTATAGGTATAGAACGGAGTCTAGTAGTGAATTGTTCATGTAAGCTATTTTTATTTCATTTTATTTTATTTTATTCAGTATATACTGCAGTCCGTAGACCAAGCAGGAGGGGCGAAAAAAGGGAAGACAGTGGAAACAAAGTGAACAGGTTTGTACAGGAAGTTTTCTAACTATCCTACACGACAACTGAAAAAGAAGCATATACTAAGTAGAGTGAATTAAATATACACTACAAATATACACTACTAGAAAAAAAAGTACACACATTGCTTGAAATAGTCGCAAACACAGAAGTAAAGCAACATAACTGAAATTATGAGATGACGTTATCTAGCGTGGTCTAAGCGAAAAGATGCATGTATTTTTCTGAGTCAGGAACGTCATGTTCAGTAAAAGCATGTGTAGGCAATATATTTCATTGGCTAATGGTTCGCGGAAAGAAGGAGTGTATAAAAGGTTAGTACGTGGAAAGTATGGTGTCATATCATGATTGTGATAATGTCTGATTTCCTGAAGAAGATGAAGAGAGGTATTCATGAGGATCAGTAATAAACTGCCGATTTCGAAGCAGGAAAAGAAACTTTAGTCTGGAGATAGCTCTATATACGCTGTTTCAAGAGTTCAATGATGTTTGTAGCCATTAGTGATGAAGGTGAATGAAGATTGTGATAGACATTATAAATTAATCTTACCACCCTCCTCTGGATCATTTCAAGTTTATGAATGTCTTCTTTAAAATAGGGGTCCCAGTCCACGCATGCGTACTCTAGACGGGGTCTACACGGGGACAGTGAATTTAGGTTGCTTGCAAGCACTTTTGGTCCCTGTGACTTTTAATTGCCTTGTAAAGAATTCAGTCATCTGCAAAATGTTTTAGGCTTATGGCAGAGGTATAAACTGGTGAAAGGATATTATTTTTAAAGAAGAGAAACAAGGCAGGCCCTAGGACGCTTCACTGGGGAACTCCCGAGATTACAGGCAGAACCCCAGAGCTGCAGCCTTCGACCTGAAAAAATTGATTCCGGCTGGTAAGGTAAGAGTGAATCCACTGAATTATGTTAATGGGTAGGCCCATGTTTGAAAGTTTTATGAGCAGTTTACCGTGACATATGTAGTCAAAAGCTATTCTTAAATTTAAGAATATGGCGTCTATTTGGTCGCCCGGCATCAATTAATATTGCTAAGTCATAAATTGGGCTGACGAGTTAGGTGGTAGTCGAGAGGCATTTCCTAAAACTATGCTGGAAACGCGTCAAAATATTGTTTTCTTCAAAAATGACATTATATAATGCGTGATGTTGTGCTCAAGAAAAGTTACATGGACCAGAAGTTAATGATATGGGGCGATAGTTTTCAACATTCAGGTGATCACCATTTTTAAAAACAGAAATAACACGCGCCGTACGCCAGTCATTGGGAAGAATTGAATCACGAAGCGAAAGACGAAAAAGATGGGTGAAGACATACGCGATAGGTTCAGCGTAACGGTGCAGAAGCACGTTAGGTATACCATATGGACCACCAGACGATTTAGTCTTAGCAGTAACAGTGAAAGAACACCTTCGACACATATGAAACCGGCAGATATGGTAGGAAGAGAACTACTATTTAGGTCAGCATGATCTCCCGAGTGAAAATAATTATTAAATTGGTTTGCAATTTTGGTGGGATCGTGAACAATACACCCGTTTACTGATATCTCGGTTGGCGATTTGTTCGTATCGCTCAAGTCGCGCCAGAATCTGTCCGGGCTAGTTTTAAAAAAAGTTAGAAAGCGAATGGTTGAAATATCTGGCCCTTGCTTAGCTTAGCCGAGTTGCAAGCTGGGCTTTCAATGAGATAAGTCTGCAGTGGTTTTTATTCTTCTTTTTAGCACGTTTTAGCTCGCGGTGCAAATGTATGATGTCTTTCATGACCCATGGGTTATTTCTGCTTTTTTTTTCTAACACGTTTACTTGGCGCAAACTTATCAATGCAGTAGTGTATAGCAACTATTATTTAATTCCAAGTTGTCGACACATTACCAGAGAGATTATCGCATAATAACCACAGATAACCCAAAATGTCCTGGTAATCCGCCATCTAGTAATACTTAATGACATCTCTGGTCTCTTGTCGCGGTACTTTTTTTGTCAGTGTACCAAAGGATAAAAGCACGGCTTTATAGTCGGAGATGCTATCTTCCATAGAGATTGTGTATTTTTAAACATTGTAATTTAGAAAGATGGGGCCGAGTATAGAACGGGCGTTTCCAGCCTCTCCGGTGCACTCATCAACAACCTGTACAAGATCACACATCAGGGCAATGTCAGCGAGAGGGTTCAACATAGTTAAATCAGACCCATCGCCGGGAACGTGCCAGTCAATACTCGTCAAGTTAATATCGCCTGCAAGAATCAAACGATCATGTTTGAACGCACACGTGTGGTAATAAAGCTTAATCAGATAATCGTGTGTACAATAGGGTTTCCTGTAGACGGCACACACGGTGAAGTAGCTCCAGCAGCTGACTTTAAGGAATAATCTTTCGTGCTTATGAATTTGTTGAAGGAGCTGAGCACTAATGTCATCTTTGAGAACTATAGTTCTCAAAGGTGGTCGTGTAGCAAAGAGGTGGTCGTGTAGCAATATATTGCTACACGACCACCTCTTTTCGGCCGGTCATGTCTGCAAATTTGATATGGAAGAAGAATTAGTACGGAATCAGCTATGCCTTCGTGTAGCTAGGTTTCTGTGATTATTGTAAGAGTCGTAAGTGAGCCGAAGGTACTAGCTCGCGTACTTTATTAGACAAGCTTTGCACGTTTACGTTCAGCACTTTCAAATATTTGGAAGAAGACTGCAGAGAGGGTTAATCAGAGCCTGTAGCTCGTGGATGAAGAGCTGCACGCTTATTATTTGCTTCATTCTTCGCGAAAAGTTTGTCATCAATTTTAATTTTACAATGAATAAGAGTCACTCGTTTCCAACGTTCAGCTTTTGCACTTTCCCAAAGCAGGCAGAGCTTGGGCAGCGTGCACTGGCTATAGTCATTTTGTACATAAATACTGGAGCCCTTCAGTTAATTTGAATTCGTTAAGACTTTTTGTTTCTCTTGATAATCTTGAATATATGCAATGGCAGGCCTATGACTACCTTGCCGGTCAAGAGGGTGCGGCCAATCGACTTGCAACTTACTCCCTATTTTTTCTAGAACATATCGGTCACAACGACAGATCGAAGGGAGGTGTCATTTTCATTTGTGTAGTCGAGAGTACCATGCACAATAACGTTTACCCGACAGCTTCGGTCTTCAAGATCAGTTAGCTTGGAACTCTACCAAGACAGCATAGTTTTAAACGAAACTGCAGTACATTAAAGAGCTCTAACTTCCGGTGATTTTTCTTTCCATTCCCGTAGTTTGTCTTCGATCGCTCGAAATCGCAAGTCGATGTCACGTATGACTTGTTCGTTCGTCTATTTTAACAACAGCACTTCAGCCTTCATATCTGCTTGTCCCTGAAGAATACTGTGTAATAAATCAGCATTTGTAGGACATGGCTTTGTTTCTACATGACCACAAAGGAACATTTTGCATGCGCAAAAGCACTCATATGCAATAATTAAACAGGTGCTTGGGAATGGCACAACACATAACAAGACTTCATCTCTAGTTATTACGTTGGAAACAGAGTAGTTAACCAGCACAGTTTAAGAAATCCCAGTCTGTGCTTTTGTCTTCTCATCTCGAGTGGTTCATTGTGGTTAGCCCAAATAAATTCTGGGGTTGAATCCTGCCTTGAGAATTTGTTAAATATAAATCCAACGGCCTTTCGCTGCACTCTCTCGAGGTTATTACTATTAGTTTCAGTATACGGATCCCAAAAGATACGGGCATATTCTAGTTTAGCTCTGATTAATGTGTCATAGCATAGCAGTTTTACGTCGGATGCTGCTTTTTTTAAGTTTGTTCCTCAGGAGGCATAATTTTCTGAAGGCTGACGTGCAAGTATGACTAATGGGGTCATTCCATGTTAACGCGCTGTTAAAGGTGACTCCTAGATACTTGTCTTAGGTTACTTCATGCAGTAGGGATGAACCTAATTTTTACGCATGAAGCAAAGATGATTTCTGGTGTGTCATTCGCATTAGTACGCTTTTGTCTGTGTTTAGTGTCATTCCTCAGTGCATGCGCCATTCAAGGTATTATTTAAACTACTATGTAAGCTAATTTGGTCATTGATAGAATTAATGTCTTCAAAAAGCACACAATCACCAGCAAATAATCAAATCTGGACACCTCCTTCGACGATGTTAACAATGTTGTTAATGTATATAATAAGAACGAAAGTGCAGGGCAGAGAGGTTAACCAGGAGAATTTCCAGTTTCTACCCTGCACTGCGGAAGGAGTACGGGGGATAGAATGGTAAAGAGGGATGAGGTAACCAAGATGGTTAAGAGTAGTATCGCAAACAAAAACTAGGCGTGCCCACCATGGCGGTACACTATTAGCGTCAGTAATTCCAGTAAACCAGCATTGCTAAAACACCCTATTATAGAGCCACTTACGCGAACAGGCCGAGCACACGACCTGCAATAGGTCGGGCCTCTTTGCCATGGCAGCGCCCTGGAAAAAACCTCAAAGGTTCCGCAGAGCCAGCGCCACTTCGACCATCAGTGGTCTACATCTCTCCACACGCCGATGGAGGTCTCCAGGGTAGGAGAGAGGGGCCCCGCTAGGTACTGCGCGGCTGACGGAAATGAAAAAAACCTCAACAAAAGGACCGGAGTGGGCAGCAGACAGCCATGCAGGCGTAGAGGCAGCAGGCCCCGCGCTGATGACGTCAGACAGCGGCCTCGATGACGGCGCCCCTCGCGGAGAACGTCCTCAACGACTGCCGCTCTCCCCACGCTCTCAACTTCCCCAAGCAAGACACCGCCGCCGCTTGGGCAGCAGCAAGCCGCGTGCAGCGCCCGACGCCTGCTGGCCACGTTGGAACCGATTCTCTCCGTGTAGTACGTGTGCTGTGCGTGTGTGCCTCCGGGACCGTCGTTGACGCCTAACTTGGAGCAAGCACCAACGTCGAGGCGAGTAGGGCTGGACACGAGAACAGCGCACGCCAGCGTTATTTACTGCTGCGAAGCCTGCGAGGAACTGAGCCTGGCACGATTGGCACCTCCGCCGAGCCCATCGAGCTTCGTGGTGCCGCGGTCGAGCAAAAAGAAGCCGACGCCGTCCGCCTCTCGGCGCCTCGTCTCTGTCCGTACCGTCGTGAACGGTTTTCCTTGTCTGACTTTCGAATCGGAGGCTGCGCCAGAGCCCGGCATCGGCCCAAGTTTGCGTCAGAGCCCGGGTGCCCAACGCGCGTTCGTGGATGCGTTGTTGAGAAAACGGTGAGTCTGAGTATTTCCTGTGAACCCGCGGTCGTCTCCTTATCGCGCTCTTTATTTCCCGCTGCGCCGTCTCCCGTGGCGTTCTTGAGTAGTTGCTTGCGTATTGTGAGACACCCGACAACGTGCGCCCTCAGGCGTACTGCGCTTGTCTCCATACGAACTACGCGTAAGCCAACCACAGTCAGTTCCTTCGCACTAAAACAAAGAGGAAAGGAAAATAAACGCGTCCCCCAAGACAACAGTCTGACGATGGCGTTTGAGTCAGTTGCGCTGCGATTTCCACGCAGATTGGGGTGGGTGAATCATCTAGAGCGCTTTCGCGATGTGCGACGCGGTTACAGCAGCCTGTTCAGCTGTGCACAACCTCTGAAATGTTCACCACTTGCTTTTCGCAGCTCTTTTCACTGGCTTGTTTCCGGCTCATCGGAGAAGAGCTCGCATCGCCGTTAATCATCGTGCGCACGCACTGTGTGCCCTCGTCTTGTCGCCTCTTTTGACGCCTTACCGGTTGCTGTTCGATGCCGAATGTCACACACGCAGCTGCGAAGGAAACATGCACGTCTTGCGCATGTCGCCTCCGTCCTGCGTGCGTGCACTGGAGCGCAACGTGTTATCGTAATGATGTCACCCCATTGCAGCATCGGTCAATCGCTCAGAAAACTTGGGTGGGTGGGTAGGCTGGCAAGCGTCGTTATTTGTTCGCGACTGTGGGGATGAACAGCGACGAAACTTTTGCGCGACTTCTCGTGCCGAGAGACTGGCTTGACGGGGAGTAAAGAAAAAAAAAAAGTTGGGTGGGGGTTGCTCGAACCGGCTTCTGCCGGAAGAAAGTAACGACCAAGCGATAGGCCCTCAGCGGGTCCTGAAAAACAACTCGAATGCTGTCTTATTGGAGACGTTGCGTGAATGTCGTACGTGGCCTCGCGCGTACGCCTTATGGAAAAATGTTTTGAACATTATAGAAGTCCCCGTGCGCTGGCCGGCGTTTTTTTTTTGTTTTTTTAGACGTGTCGCCGAGTGCCTTGTTTTTGTTCGTATTATGTATTATGACGTAACGTGTAGGTATAATGGATGCCCGCAGTATGTTTGTTCGCTTTTATCTCTCTTAACAAAAAAAAGGGAGCAGACCGTTTGTTTAGAGCCTATCGCGGGGAATATTAAGAAAGCGCTCGTAGCGTTGAAACAGTGTGTCGGCTATTGAAGAAAGTAAACCACCGCGTATTTCAAATATGAAGCGTCTCGTAAAGCTTGAAACATATCCCATACCGATATAGATAAGTGCTTTTAAGTTTACTGACAATATCTTGTTAACTACGATATGTGCTCAGACCCAAATATTCTCGGCGATTGATGATTGAAAGGGACGCTGAAGTGAAGCGTTGAGTCTGTTTAGATAGACACATTCTTCTTTGAGAACTCTATAGTCATTGACATCGCCATCACAGGTTAATATTAGAGCAGGAAATGACGGCGAATCTTTTCAATTTGAATTTCGCACCGCAACTTCAGTGCGTCAAGTGTTTTGACGCCCCGAATTTCAGTGTCATTTCGGCCAGGTTGGTTGAGTGATATTTTCTGAACCTTGTTATATTTCGGTGTCGTGTTCCTTAGAGTACAATTCAAATGATTTCCTGTGACAAACGATTCCGTAGGTTTTTGCAGGCGCCGTCGAAATCTGTGACTTGAGGGCGTGCTGGTGCGGGAACTTCAGTGTAGCATCGCCCCCTGTATTTTTGTATTATGTGCTTTCTCGATAACCAAGCGCGCCCTCTTGCTGTTAACATTGGCGCTTTCGTTATTTTTAAAGTGTAGTCGTTTTTCTCTTTAGGGGCCCTTTAAATGTGCATTCAGCGCTAGCTACACTCATAAAAAAGGCAGTGCTATACTAAGTTTGAGGTAGTAAATTGTCGCAACATTCACTACCTTAGTAGTAACTTCAGGTACTAGGCCACAGACGTTTAGTACCTTAGATGCAACCAGAGGTAGTAAATGACTTGTTTAGTACCTGTCGTTACTACTTAGGTAGTGAATGTTGTGACAATTTACTACCTCAAAGTCAGTAAGTAGCACCGCCCTTTTTGAAGAGTGAATTATAGATACATTTGGGGAGAACCAAAAAAGCTAGCCTAACTTGATCTCTATAAATGAGCCGTTTACAACGACTTTGTCGCTAGATGACGCATGGCAAGCAAAAGCCCCGAAATAGCTGAAATATGAACACCCTCACACGCGCACCGAGATCTGGCCCCGTACTGCCATATTGTAGACAACGAATATTTAGGCACAAATAGTTCACGTATACACCTCTTTCTCCCTACCATCTCCGATTGATTCGTACATACGACGCTGCATGGTGTCACTCATGTGTCAGCAGCCCAAGCTAAAAAGTCGCACTGCGATCAGTAGGGAGTTAATTTTGAGTTCCTAAATGTGAAAGTATAAAACACACCACTTACCGCGGATCCGCTCGCTTCATTTAAAGGTTGATGCCATAACCTGTCAGCGGCGTTCAGGCAATTCCAGTGCTGCGGGCTTACTCGGTCTACTTTTCGACCCTTTCGCGTTTCGAGACGTCCGTAACATTACGTGGTCTGAGCGCTGGTGCTTGAGCCAGAGCACAAACCCTATCCCGTCTTTCTTTACAATAAAGTTTTCTCGTGCAGTAAACGTTGATAGCGTTATGGAAGTTATTGCTTCTTACGTGTTCACATATGTGAACGGTAGCAGTATAAATGGCTGCAGACGACGGCCTTTACAAGCGACTTCTACGTTCCCCTCTTGTTCTTTTAGAAGCGAGGCTCCGTAGGGTGTGGATCTCTCCCTCATCAGTAGTAGTAGTAGAAGTAGTTGTAGTAGTAGTAGTAGTAGTAGTAATAATAGTGGCAGCAGTACTTTTAAAAATTGCTCACTAGATGGCGTTGTGTATATGTGCTTCAAATAACATCGCTACGTGGCGTTAGTGGTTTTCGTATAGGTAACGGACAGATAGACGGACGGACGCTGCGCCCCACTCATCATCATTCACTCCGTGGATATGCTGTGAATTTTTGTTTTTCTCTCCTCAATAGCCCATCTGCTCTAGCCAGCGTGAATGATAAAACATATGCTTGCCCCTTAGCTACTCCATATTGTAGTCAAAGAACTCGTTTTTAAGTTCGACCCCGAGGCTCCGCTTTTCTATCCTCCACGTTTTTACTCGCTACAGTATTTGATGCGTCAAAAAGAGAAAACAAATCAAAAGAACGAAAATTATTAGCACGTACGCATCGCGAAACGTACGAAAGGACGCTAAGTTGAGTAAGATCTCCATTTTCAATCAGCTTCTCCGACGGCTTTGCGTGTTTTCTCTCTTCTTTGTTTCTTGCTTATGGCCAAGCTCGTTAAATAAAACGGCCCGAACTGATTACGCAATATTATCGTTTGTAAATTAAAAATTGAGGAACGAAAGTTTGCACAACTTTATCAATGTCTCGGCCAGAGTGGGACACCGGAGGTCGCACGACGCGAGCGTATAATTTCCCCAATGACGTACTATTGTGCAAGGCTGTCCCAGTGGCGTGGAATTGAATCGGTGTGTAAGGTAGCTGTTTTCTTTTCTCAATTTCACTCGCGTTTTCACTGGTATAGGGGGTCTCCGAATAGTACAGCGGCAGTGAATATAGCCAGATCTAGATCCGGTCATTTTCTAACTCTCCTCCGCGAATCCGAAGCAACATCGTAGCACACGCCTATATACCATCCCGCCTAATTAGCCCGCTGCAGTATAACAGGAGCTACCACATTACGTTTTGTCCAACAGCTTCCAAAGGAAAAGAATAATTACTTCTGTTAATTGTTTATTAATCGTAATGACTGTTGAGAAATGAAAAAAAATCACAGCTTATTCATGGAGTGAATGATGGTTAGTGGGGAAAAGCGTCCGTCCGTGCGTCCACTCGTGCGTCTGTCCGTCCGTCCGTCCATCTAGCGAACACCGCCATCTCGCATATTTTCATCGCGATCGTCTCTCTCCTTTCCCGTGGCACATACCCGCTCTCTCGGGTATGTGCCACCGACGCTTACGCACAACGAAAACGGCGGGGGACGCATAAGCCACGCCACAAGGAGCTTCGCCCTCTAAAAAAAGTTTGTCTTGTGACAACTGACGATTTCCACGTCGTACGACATATAGGAGGCTGTGGGTTTGCGACTGAGAAAACACGCCCCATGGCCAAATTGCTACAAAGACGATTCAAGGTAGATGCTTTAACGCTAAGGGAAAAGCGTTAATCTCGTCGACGGAACACAACTCTCATTTTTTTTTTTCACTGAACGAGAGTCAGGTGTGGCGGTGACAGTATAGTGGAAATTATTAATGCTCTTTCAGACAGCCCGTCGTTGAAGGATGTTGACATTAAAGCCTGTATGATAACCGCGCTTATCTAGAGATTATTCACTCTTTGATAAGCGTTATGGTTTTGTTTTTGGTTAGCGCTAATATAATCGCACGATGCTGCACATTTCGTTTGCTATATCGAAGCCGTTCTTTACCGTACTAGGCGTTTTCGTATTGGAGAAAATCTGAAAATATTGCCACCCCTTCCCGCTTCCTACAATTTCGTTAGGTATTTGTCAATCCCATGGGATTAGGCCGCCCCTTATTTTTCGAGGAATTCCGTGCGAGGAATGTGACACTTAGATCGGGGCAAGTATACGATGAGCGATAAGGGGTAAATGCGCTATGACGTGATGATAATTAAGAGCGCAAACACACGGCACATTCACGCACGCACAAACCCATACACGTAGGCACCAAACGCATATACAGCGCCCACTTACAAGCATTTATTCATCGCATGAATGCTTGAGTATATATGCAACACGTGGCACATGTGCTCATTAACATTAGGCAAGTCAACGGCACAAACTATAAAGATATCTTTTTTTCCCTTCGTCCTCGTCACAGCCGAGAGTGGACAAAATGAATTTCGCTGCAAAAAGAAAGATAGCGAAGGAACGCTTACACAACGGCGTTTACCCTTCTCTATGTAAAACGCCTCCAACTCTTCACTTGCGGTCTTTCTTGTGCTTCTGCCTAGAACCTTTGTCTGAGCGGTCGTGCGTCGCAGCCACACAATATATAGCATGCGCAACCAGGTGCGCATACTTGTCATCTCTTTGAGTTAATTTTTTTGGCGTGCTCCCTAGGCTGATATCAAATGAGGGTGCCTGATATGCTGCTTAATATTAAGAGCAATGATAAATCTCTAGGTAAGTGCTGGGTAGCTTGTGTTATCGCGCGTGTAGGATGAGATAACCTGTGGTCGTTCAGAGTAACGGAACAACTGCCAACTAAAGGAGGGAATGGAAACGAGGACGGTCAGTGATAAGGTGGCGTGCGGTGAAATCAGCATATTTGCAGGCGCGTGAGACCGGTGCAATCGGAAGATCCTCTAGAGATTTCTCCGGTCTTAAGCTGCTGCTTCTCATGACGACGACATTGAAACCGAAATTGTAGTCTCACTGCATCCCACGATGATATCCCCTCGCACCATTAGCAAGAGGATATCACCATCATCATCAAGCGGACTCGAGTTCAGCGGGAACCGGCTTTAGCGTTGCGATTTAAACATGCGCGCGCCCTGCTCGAACGCAGCCGAGTATAGAAATACACGCACATAAGTGGTATACAGCGCCTCTCCCGTCTGTGTGGGCGTGCATTCGTTCTCCCATAGTCTCTGTTAGTAAACAAACAGGTACGTCCAATCAATGTGCCGAAAAGACAGGGACGGAAGAAGACGACAGGACGTCCTTGTCTTTCCAGCGCTATGGCCTCATTGAATGTACCGAACTGACCAGCCCAAGTCTGTATACGCTCGGTCAGTATAGGCTCCATTTTACGATACCCCTTTTCATGCCAATGTCGATGCAAAGAGCGAATGTTAGTCAGTCCCAATGTCGCACACATTATTAACAAATATCAGTAGCGGAGGGTCCTGGCGAACGGCAAACACTAAATTCGATCCCTATATAGTATATTTATTTTGTAGCGCCACGTGCGAACTATTACAGGAACATATGATTAACTAATAGTTTGCCCGCGTGCCATGTAATGACCATCGCGCGTCTTGTGTGCGTCGCGTGTTTCCAATAATTAGTGGCCGAACGGAAGTGGTCCATTACTGTAGCCAACGTATACACACCTATACGTATGTGTTTTCGAGTCAATCGCCCTTTCTTCAAGCAGCTGCTGTATGCTGATAACGTAAGACCTGGCGTGCGCGCCAAGCTGCATCGCTCGCACGACTAACGTTTCCATTAACTGAGCGTGGCGTGACTCGTGTCACTGGATTCCTTTTTGTTTAAATGTGACGAAAGCACGAACGCGATAAACGTCATCGTGCCATGTTCGATTTCGCTGAGCCGCAGGCCTTCTCGGACGCCGCAAATCGGGCCGCTACTAGGCATTGCGCTATCGAAGTGGTCCGCGTTGCTTTGATTGATTGATTTGTGGGGCTTAACGTCCCAAAACCACCATATGATTATGAGAGACGCCGTAGTGGAGGGCTCCGGAAATTTAGACCACCTTGGGTTCTGTAACGTGCACCCAAATTTGAGCACACGGGCCTACACCATTTCCGCCTCCATCGGAAATGCGGCCGCCACAGCCGGGATTTGATGTCATATCAACCCCTCCACCCCCACCCCTCTATTGCAAACCGATTGCCACTGATATATTTATGAAGTTCTTGTTAGTAGTAGGAGTAAAAGAAAAAAACGAGGCTTATGGCTGCGAATAATAAGTTAGTAAAGCGAAAGCTATTCAAATTACGAAATGATGCTAAACAAGCTATATACTGTCAAACTGCAGCGTGCAAATATAGGAGGAGACAGGACTGCCTCACAAGCGCCAGTTCCCGCAAGGTTTTACTTTTGTGTTACTTTTGCGTCAGTGCCCGATAACACCTTCGAACCTCGTCCGGTTACAGCAGGAGCACTGCGCCGTACACCGTCACAGACACTCATTTCTATCTACAGTCGTCTTTTTTTTTCTTTGCTTCCATCAATAAAGCATAATAAGCGTACGTGGATTCAAACCGACCGCCGAGCACTTGAGAGAAAGAGGGATGGGCCTCGCTGTCTTTCTCTCAAGTTCGCAGCTTTTCTGTATTCGCAACAGCTAAAGCCGAATGTTCGCGTGGTCTTCAACTCCCTTCTCGGGGCCTTTTTGGATCCGTCCCACTATGCACTGAGAATGTTAGTGAAGACCACGCAACACGGGCGTTCGGCTGTGAGCTGGGCTACATGTGGCTTGCGATTGAGTATTGTTATTGCCACGTAACAATACGTAACTTGTGAATCGATGCGCGGTAAAAGGTATACAGGGAACGGATACAGATTCTATCCGGGGCCCTTTCGTGTTTTTCGGCTGTATTGGTTCAAGCCGCATGTATGGTGAAGGAGGGGAGCGTCCGCCAACGGTGCCACAAGTACTGGGTTGGATTTCCAGTGCCACCGGATGCTCACCCGTTTCGCTTAGTAGTAGGGGGGATTAGTAGTAGTAGGGATTCTGCTAATCCTCAGAACTTTAAAAGGGTTCGAACTTGAGCTAACCGGTGTTTGTCGGTGCTAGCGCTGTATATTGAGCATCAACAGACAGCGCTAACACACGACACAGTATTCGCAATGCCCACGAACTATAGGTGGCGCACTGTACTATTCAAGACGACGCCCTCAACAGGGTCAACCTGTTTGCTAGCATGGGAACAGATGTTCGCACCTACGCACCGTGCGACTTTCGCCGGATAAAGTCATGAGCTGCAGTAAAATGTATATGAGACCAAGATACTTTCTGAAACCATGCAAACTAATAATATAAAAATATGTGGGGTTTAACATTCTAAAACCACTATGTGGCCCTGAGAGACGCCACAGTGGAGGACTGCTGTAATTGCGACTGCCTGAGGCTCTTTATCGTGCTCCCAAATCTGAGCACACAGCATCTTCGCCTCCATCGTAAATGCAGCCGCCGCAGCCAGGAAAGTCATAAAAGCTCGCCACCTGATTATTTGCCGTGCTGTGAAAGGATATATTTCAGCTCCGTTACTTTGCACGAGCGACGCTTTACGAAATCCTGGGCGTGCTACAGAAAACTGCACGAACTGGAAGTGACGTCCGAACTCAACGGCATTTCGAGGTCGTATATACTGAGCTTGCCTGACGGATTTACCGCATTAAATCCATCAGGCAGGCTTGGTACATACCGCAATAGTAGGCTGTTATATAGCGATTAACGCCATCGCTGCTTCACGGGAGCGAATGTTTGACGGGCTGATGGTTTGCAAACATATTACGCCGTCGTCGTTACTTGCGCTGCCAGAAACGCGGAGTTGCTTCTTCAATGGAACACAAGCATTTAACATCCCATTAAGTAGCACTTGTGTCACTGTCGTGCTCAGACTCTAGCCGTACGCCATTCACTGCACTCGGATGTTGCAGATTCGATTAGCGCAATCGAACTACGAATATTGTAAACAGTACAGACGTACGCTTTTTCAAAATTTCGGAATTGCGAGAATTCGTTTAAGAACAACGCGCCGTTTGGAAGGTAGCGCTAGTACAGGAGAAGTTAGCAGAGAGGCGTGAATTGTAGCCGAGCAACTGCGCGTTTTATCGCTTCAGCCATTTCGCTTCGCTGGTCGAGCTCGAGCGTGTTGGGCACATACAATGCTCCATAATATCCACAGTGATTGCGCTACATGCAATGCGCAAGAAAAACTAAGATTTTTTAGTTTGACCTCGCTGAAATATATTGCACATTAAATAGAATCAAAGTGACCTACGAGCGTGAAAACCCATTAAAGCACGAGTGGACGAGAAGTGCAACTCGCTTCTCGGGAGTTCGTTCATCGTTGCTGTCACTCTATAGGGGCGTTCACAGCCTGCTACGTCCAGCGAAAATTACTCGTCGTCAAGATGGTTTCTTTCAACATCACTGCTGAAAGCAATCTGAGGAATTCCCTCGGCTGAACGACTTCGACAAAACGAACAACACCACTTTTATCTGGGCGCGGGGAGCGTTTCGCCAATTTCGCTCTGACAGCCGTCAACATGCAAATCGCTTGCAGTGTGCTGCCCCGCCGTGGTGGTCTAGTGGCTAAGGTACTCGGCTGCTGACCCGCAGGTCGCGGGATCGAATCCCGGCTGCGGCGGCTGCATTTCCGATGGAGGCGGAAATGTTGTTAGGCCCGTGTGCTCAGATTTGGGTGCACGTTAAAGAACCCCAGGTGGTCAAAATTTCCGGAGCCCTCCACTACGGCGTCTCTCATAATCATATGGTGGTTTCAGGACGTTAAACCCCACATATCAATCAAATCGCTTGCAGTGTGCTGCCATTTATCAACAAACGTACAAAAACAAGTGACGCTGCGCTGGCCAATTTGAGATGCCCGCGAGCCCGCGCGACTTTCTGCGTACAATGTTTTGGGATTCACGCACTACAAAAGCACTGACGAATGCTATGAGCTAGTGACACAAGGTGAGTTTCAACCGAAAAGGTCAGACGATATCATTTAATTGACCTACGTGGCTACTGAAAACCTCGCGTGGCTGATATGTGTACTGTGTGGGCTATGTCATCGAAAGCGCTTGTTGCCATGTATTTTTCACGAAAGCTTCGCGTGTCGTAAGAACGATTCACATTTATCGTGTCATGCAGGGTCCAGTTTGTTCACTGATGCAGGAAACCTGCAAAGTAGTAGTGTTCTTGCTAACGCGTTAACGCTGTGGCTAGCTCAGCCAAACAAGGGAGGTTCGCCCACCGACCATCCTTGAGTGGACGTTATAGGCAGACAGGGCTTGGCAGTAAACTTGTAATCATTGGACATTTATGTGGAATCGCACCATCATTCATCACTAGCTGACATAGATTAGTGCTCTCCGCATATATATATATATATATATATATATATATATATATATATATATATAAATATATATATATATATATATATATATGGGAGATATAACAGGCAATAATGCCAAGGAAAGTACAGGGAAATTTATTAGACCGAATTGTAATGTAAATGTGAAGAAAGAAAAGTGGGTGAAAATATAACTTGCCGTGGGCAGGAACTATATGAGGGACTATTGGTCAGCTGCTAGCTTGTAATAAGTTCACGTGCTACGTGACGTCAAACAGGCTCATAAAGACTGTGCCACACTCGCCGCCATGGTTATTGGTGGCGCTGACTGACACTACCACGTTTTAAATTCACATATATACCCAATAAAGTGGCTGGGGGGATAGCCGCCGTGGTAGCTCAGTGGTTAGGGTTAGAGCATCGAACGCGTTATTCGAAGGTCGCAGGTTTGGTTGCTGCCCACGGCAAATTTTCTTTGCACCCAGTTTTTTTTCTTCGCATTTATATATATATAATATATATATACTCCCTTGTACAATAGTCGCACTTGCTGCGGTGTACAGTCTGCTCCAAGTCCCGCCGGTCTTATTATATTGTCGTGTGTGTTTCTTGCTACGATGTCACCTTCGGAATGTTGCCCCTCCTTTCCGCTCTCTTCTGCCATTCACCCCTCCTTGTTCCTCAACGACGCTAAGACGCGCTCCTATAAGGGATGAAAAAGTCCATCGTATCCTAAAATAACCATGCCTCGATACAAGCAGGTTTTATCGCATTTTCTTTCTTTTTTTCTGTGTTGATTTAACTTAACTACAACGGCCTAGTATAAGCTCGACTCAATCGTTTCGATCACGAAACAAGCCGTCGCTCGTACAATTTATTTCTATCGGTTCAGCGCATACGTTTTGCTACTGACCCGCATTCGAGAGCACTGCACACGTGGCAGGCAGCGTAAACGGAGACGTTGCGAAAGCGGACGACCCGACGCACAACTGAAGAACGTAAACGGGGAAATGTTTGATTAAGCGAGCGTTTTACTGAAACATTATAAGAGCGGCGTAAAGAAGCGGGGATTCCAAAAATCTGGTTTCGCGTAAAAAAAGCGAAACATGAAAACGAGACGAGTTAACTGAAGCCGGGCTTGCATTTTTAACGAGCCCCCTTCTCCAGCGCCCTGTCTCGATTAAGCTTTCAGAACTGGCAACTCTGATATTGGAATTCAAGAGCCTTTCGCGTTTTTTTTTCTCGGTATAGTGTTTTTGGCGACGCAGCTACGGTATATTGCAGTTGCGTTCAGCGTCGCGACTGTGTATATTGTGGAGAATCGTAGCTTCAACGCCGCAGGCTAATCAGTTATTTCTTTTCTATTTTGTACCGCGAGGAGCTCGCGTCGCCTCGATGACGAGAATGAGATGAAGCCACATGCACGTTCGCCTGCACTACAAAACCGGGTGTTTGCGCGCTGTTTTAAGGATTCAGGCGGGAGATGTTATATGATTATAGAAACAACTCGGGTGCTCCTTTTACTAGCCAAGAAGGCATCAGCGGCTGACAAAAAGGGAACGCGCGCAACGTCAACAACACGTGTATTCGTGGGAAGGCGTGTGGGCCTGACTGCATAGTTTCTGAATCAGGGGCTCAACTGTTCTTTGTGTCAACCTTTGAGGCAGTGTAGCGCTCGGAAACAGCGTTTGACACGATAGTCTGTGGATTGCGTTGCGCCGTTGTCTTCAGGCTATATTTTTTTTTCCGCTTTGGTGAAGGGTAAAGAAAAAGAAATAGAAAAAAAAACAATTCAGTGAAACTTTGAGGTCTAAAATTATGCATAGGCGGTGCTTTCACATTAACAAAATTCAATGTCTTAACGCCACACTTTAGCTGGTCGCGTGCCCTCTGGAATCAAGTGCAGCTCCGGAAACATGTCATAAACTTTATCATTTGGACGTCATACGTACATAATTTTATTCAGTGATCTAATTCGAAACCTTCAGTGCCTGAAAGCGTTACGGAGGGGACTGGTGATTGAAAAGAATATGTAGGGTCAATATAGTATTGGCTAGCGCCTGGTGTACCGTGACAACCTTCGACAGCTGATGTAAACGCAGGTACACTCATACGATAAGGATGACAGAGGTTGATAGGTGGTCCCATCCTACTCCTCGGCTGTCTTCGGCATTAGTGAACCAGCAAATAAAGCAGTACAACAAAAAAAAGAACGTCAATTGTATGGTAGGGCATTAGTGCGACCAGCTAAATAAGATAGCTCATTAAGAAGTTTTAGTTGTGAATTATGCAAATATCTTGCGAGATAGCCATAAACGAGAGGCTTGTCTACGCAGAGCGTGATTGTCAATTTTCAAAATGAGTTTCATCGATGACACACTTGAAAAGCGGGAAATGTTTGGTAGAATGAAACATGCGCTGCGGTTTGGCGCTGATTATGAGGCATTTTTTCCTTGCATGCCACAAAGAGAATTGCATATTCAAGCTTAGACATTTCAAAGCTTTATATAACACAAGACATGATAGTGCCCTTGAAAAGGTGTGGGGTAGTTAACATAACGGGCGATTCTCATTATTAACGACAAAGCTTACGTGGTTTTTCCAGAAAATGTATGCGTCGTGGGAACGAACGCCTAGATACTTGCGCGAGGTTGCTTCATTTAATCCAAGCCATCAATGTGACAAAGTGGGCGGCTACTAGTAGAACATTGTAGGAAGATTTGCATAAATTTGCACTTTTTAACGTTTAGATGTCTTTGCCATGCGTTGCACCAGGTGGAGGCTCGATTGAAGTGCTGTTAGGTCATTGTCCGATGATACGCGACAAAGCGCGCAGCCAACGGCGTATAGCATAACCCAGCGTTTCGCTTCAAAATTATCGCAGATACATTTATGTGCTTCATAAATAACAACTAATCGCGATGTGTTGTTCAGCCTCTTTTCTTCAAGCGCTGGTATAAAAAGTGCAGAGGCTGAAGCTTATTCAGTACGGGATCTATTATACGGGGTGCTGTTTGCTCTTTAAACAGTAAAATTTAAAAAAAAAACAATCAAAGATGTTAAGACTCCAGGCACTTCCAGCCATTTAGCAGTAGCTTCAAGAAGCACGACGGTCACCTTTTATCTGGTGAACCAACACACTGCAGTGACATGAGCGTTCAGAATGGCGTATCATCATTCTGATCAACAGTATAGCGGGTTATAAAGGACTGTGATTAAGCCGCCTGGGACGCTGCCAGTTTTGAAAGTTGTCTCACTCTGGTATAGACCCTTTCACTGTTTACAAACACAGACCCTGGATGACATGTGGTTTCGTCCACCGATGTGCCTTAATAGCATCGGTAGGCAAGAAGAGCTTTAGGAAATAGCCCGCTCAATTTCTAGGCTTTTCTTCCGTTATTTGGCGATATACATTCAAATAAATATTCTTTTGAGCTACATAAGATTGATACGAGATTCATTGGAACTTTACGCACGTTCCTGTTATCTGAAAACTGAAGAGAAACTTTGTTCACCCTTGAAAAAAAAAAAAAAAACTTGAGGACGTGCTTTAAGTTACGAAGTTAGGAGCTGCTAAATGAGGTGACCGGAAGTTTTTTTTTTTTTTTTGGGGGGGGGGGGGTACTACGATTATGACCTTGAAACCGTCTATAGAAAGTACACACAAAAAAGCTGACGTGGTGCCTTTTGTGGCTGTACAAATCATATGCTATCATTTTCATGCTAGGAACAGTGGAAGAACGAAGGTATACATGTACCTTGCTTGTGTGTACCTTCAATATCGGTGATAAACGTTCAAAACTGGCAGCCTCCAAGGTAGCTTCATGACTATCGTTTGAAAGCCGGTATTGTCGCTCGGAATGATGATACGCAATCCGAAGGCACATGTCACTCCGATGTGCTTGTTCTTCAGGTGAAGAATGAATGCCGTGCTTCGTGAAGATTTTAAATAAATGTGTGGATGTTTCTTTTGCTTGGAGTACTTCCAAGGGTGTTTTTCGAACTGCAGCACACACCAAGTCACTAGAAGTAGACCGTAACAACTTCAGACATATCCGTATGCTCCTTGCCAATAGCAAGTGATGTCTGTGAAGTGCTTGAGTCAGAAGTAAGGAGTAACTCAGCATGAAGACTATGCGCGTGACATGTAGAGTATTCCTTCCGCGTTTCTGTAGTGCCGCACTGTTCTGTCCTGCAGAGATGTCAGGCCATTCGAAGGTCCTGCTCCACTTTTTGTTCGAGGGTCTGCAGATACGATAAGACCATGTCAGTATCCGGTCGAATACCACACCCAAGAAGCGACGAGTTGTTACTATTTGAATGCACTGTCGTTGCAGGAGAATCTGTAAATACCCATGCCACCTCTATTGTAAACAGTTGTACAGTTGTCTACTGTACCAAGAGCCATATTCCTCTTCTTGTAAGAAGTCAGTCTACTCGGTCTAATCTGTTTTGTAGTGTTTGTTGAATATGCGAAAGTGATGGGACAGTGACATGCTTACGTCATCTGCATGTACTGAAGACTTGTTGTTTGGTGGAAGTTGATACGGCAGCTGCGCATTACTGCATTGAAATGCGTATGGCTTTGTACTCTACCGCGTTGCAATACCTGACTAAGAACTTGTTCCGTCGTTGTGCCCTCCTGTCTAACCACACGAGTTTGTCTAGTCCTCAGAAAATCAGCAGTCCAACGCACTAGATCGTTCGCCGGCGCGCGCCGTAAATGAGATCCAGCTGACACCCGTTTGCCAGGTGTATTTTGGTGGTGGCTTTGCGAAGGAGAAAGGGAGTGATGCCTGGCAGTTTAGGATGGAAATTGTTTCTGCTGCATGCAGTGTAATATTAGCATTAAATTTGGCTGGCAGATTTACTGAAGTCTTCAGTACAGATCGGCTAATTCATCAAGTTTGCAGGACCCCTGTCCTTATTCATATTCGCGCCATAGGCCGTATAAATAAATATGAATAGATAAATAAATAGACCATATATCGCGAGCTTGCTTCAACGAACCCTAAGAGAGGCACTTTTTCGTGGTTAAGCTGTATATGGCTCGGCAAAAGCAAAATGCGTTCGTCTTGTCCATGCAATAACTAGCGCGTATGTGCCACGGGAACTTCGCACACCCCAGTATTCACTGCAGTCTACTAAAATTGAAGTACGGAACACGCGGACGGCAAGCACCAATTAAGCTTTCTGGACAGACGTAATCATTAAGTGAAGACCGTAATGAAACAGTGGGACTTACCTATAGTGATAAATGCCGGGGCCACTCATTTCAGCTTGTTGAGTACGTAGGCAGTGCTCTCTCTCTCTCTCTCTCTGAAAATGGAAACTGCCCCAACGACGCAGTGGCGAGACTGAACCCCGCTGACCCTGACCCATCGGTCATGTCGGGTTTATACGCTGTCCCGTATCGTCTCGCCGCAGTGACGTCGTGGTCTTTGCCGAGAACTTGGGGAAAAGCGCGAACGTGTCCGGGCAGACGACACAAGAACACCCACTGCGTCGTCCATCGGCTATGCACCATCTACCGGAACAGAGGAGATGAAAGTGCAAAGAGAAAGTAAAAGGACTGCGCGTGACCGTGTCCACGCAGGTGTGTCCGGATCAGGTTTTTTGGACCTGTGGATGCAATTCACGTGCTGCCACTGCGACGACGCTCGGTGTTAAGGTCGGATGGATCCATGTGTGGCACTCAGTATTTGTGCTAACAGCTCAAGAGAATCGCTTATGCAAATCATACAATGACGATGCTGGAGGACGAAATGGAGGAGAACATAATAAGGCTAACACGAGGGCTATCATATTGATCGAGGTGTTTGCAGTTTCAGTACAAAGTGTTGAAGATGCTAAGGCATTTGATCATACACTTTAACTCCAATAACAAAACAAAATGCTAGAGAACTCCAACTGCTCGAAGTGTTATAAGCCGTCCACTACTGTGTTTCTTATTATCATATCCTGGTTTTGGGACTTAAAACCCCAGCCTTAATATTCCTCGTCCTTTTTTTTTTTTGTAATCGTGAGCATCTCCATCGTTCGGCTTTAAGTCTTAAAAAAAAAAAAGCTATATCGCCATAGTATACTGTGTACGCCTAGGATGTGGTCTGGTAAGGTCAGCGCAACGTCATTCGTTTGATTGGTCACTCCTAGCTGTAAGTGAAATGGCATGGAGTACAGTTTGGAGGAGAGGTCGGGAATCGGGGTGGTCGATGGGCAGAAATGATCAAACGACTTTTGTATGTTTGCGCATAGAAGGTGGCCCACGGATAGATATAACCACGTTCCACGTCGTTCCAAGATTCGCTTAAAAGCACGGTTCGCGCCGACTTACTGCTCTATCTCTAGCCCAGTATGCTTGATTGATTGATATATGGGGTTAACGTCCTAAAACCAACATAAGGTTATGAGAGACGCTGTAGAGGAAGGGCTCCGGAAATTTCGACCACGTGGGGTTCTTTAACGTGCACCCAAATTTGAGCACACGGGCCTACAGCGTTTTCGCCTCCATCGGAAATGCAGCCGCCACAACCCGGATTGGATCCCGCGACCTGCGGGTCAGCAGCCGAGTACCTTAACCACTAGACCACCGCGGCGGGGCTAGCTCAGTATGCTTGGTAGGGGTGGTGGTGTGGGGCAGATATCGTGGCAGCTTAATGTAATGCGCCCCAAAGTGACGTTTTCCCAATGCATAAGAGCTCTTGCGGGTGAACGGTAGCATAATGAACGGCTAAACCTGTTTTGATCCTCTAATATGCGCTGAGACGCTTCCAGGTAGCGGAAACTGGCTGTGCGTATTTGTGCTCAAACTCGCTGCCATCTACATTGACAAACCGTCGTTAGCGCAAGTATAGATGCAGCATATAGTTTCGGTGTACGCCCAGTTAATCCCACTTTGTCTCTTCCCAAATGGCAGTTCAGAACTCCGCCTATATAACTGATTACGTGCGAGGAGCCATTAGCATCGGTGTGGTATACTAGAATTGATGGCACCCTCCCCGGAATGCTTCCCCTCGCTCCGACCGGGAATCCATGTAACGAGCGCCGTGCCGCGGAAGGGTGGCGTCATGGGCCACCAGTAGCGCGCCCTCTCGAGACATTCCGGTGTGTGGAGCAGAACCGCGGGTGCGATCGTCCTCATATGCGAGCCACGCACGGGTGCATGCCCGCTCGTCTAGCCGTGCTCCGCTTTCTTCGCGCGGGTAACCCTCTCTGTGCGACAGTTGCGCAGCCGGCACCCCGAGACCTTGAAGCCGGAAGGCAACGCCAAAACGGAGCAGCTGCGCCCTAGACTGGTCTTTGCGTCATCGCGCGTTGCCCTTTCCTCACGACCTACTCAGTTTCTACTCGCTCTCTCGTGTTTCGGTAGTTTTTCTTTCTCGCACCACCTTTGCTTCGAAAGCCAGTTGGCAAATATTTGTAATTTATTTTTTAATAATAATAGTAGTAGTAATAATAATAATAATAATAATAATAATACGTGTTGTCGTTGTTTCTAGCACTATATCAAGAAATTTTCCTGTTGTGTTTGCTTTCGTACGTTGCGTTTGAAGTCTGGTTCGTTCTGGTTTGGGCATGTGGCTCTTTCAATGGTAGCTTTCTTTTCGCAGGGTTGATTGATACGGGGAGTTTAATGTCCCAAAAACACCATATAATTATGAGAGATGCCGTAGCGGAGGGCTGCGGAAATTTCGACCACGTGGGGTTCTTTAATGGGCACCCAAATCTGAGCACATGGGTCTACAGCATTTTCTCCTCCATTGAAAATGCAGCCGCCGCTGCTGGGATTCGATCCTGCTACTTGTGGGTCTGCAGCCGAGTACCTTAGCCACTCGACATCCCCGGCGGGGCTTCGCGCAGGGCGGTGGCAGATATTCAATCAAACGTGATTGCTAGCGAACACACCATTGAGGACTGCTCAGAATGTCATAGGACAAACATAAAATTATCATTGGATTGTGTCTAACAAAGCAAAGGAGGCCTTAAAAATTACCTTTTTTTTTCTACTGTACAACTATTCCGCGCTCGGTATTCTGCAATCTTGGGCAGTAACTAGTTACAAGTAATGCGTTACCGGTAACTAGTTACCTTTTTCAGTAACTTATAACTGTAACTAGTTACTTTTCATTTTGAGTAACTTGTAAGTGTGACACTGTTCTTTTTTTGAGTAACTGTAACGAAAAATACAGTTACAGTTACTTCCGTTATTGTAAAAAATCATCTAACAGCCACGCTCGTTAAAAACTGACGTTACACGCTTTGCATTTTGTCGAACTTTATTCTTTAGAATATCCTCTTCACATTTCGACTTTCCACGGTTCCCATCGCAGTTTAAGAGAACGGGTCGCTAAGAAGAATACCTTCACTGCAGAAGACCGAGTTCGGAGTTTACTTGTATACTGCATGTCTAAAGGTAAACATATTTGACACAGACCTATCAGGCTGGTTTGAAGCGAAGTGTGTCTGGAGGGTATGTTTATTCGTAAAACTGCATGTCGTAAATCAATAATGTTGCCACTGAACACCTTGCCAAGTTCACGTGCCCCCGCCTCCCTTCCCCCCCGCAGCTTTCTTTTTTGGGGTGGGCGGGGGGGGGGAGGGGAATATATATATTCTTGTTGTCACTTGAGCTTCTATTCCTTTTCTTGGTATGCCAGTGGAGGATTCCTCCGTCTGAGACTTTGAGCAAGTCGCGTTTGACAGGTGGCTAGAAAACAGCAGCATGAAACTGCTGAAAGTCTGAAGCATTTAAAAGGGGTTTGTAACCGATTGTGAAAGCTCTACTTCGAGTTAACACAACAACTCTTAACAAAGTGATTGGCGTTTTGCCTCCTTCGCAGGTTGTATCCTCAGTAGACGCTGGCAAAAAAAAAAATAAAAATAAGAGGAGGTCGATCAATAACGAAAAAGTAATCACATTACTTTTTCACTGCAGCTGTAACAAGTTACTTTTAGAAACTCGTTAACTGTAACAGAGTTACTTTTTTGCTTCAGTAACTGTAACTGTAAAACTGTTACTTTTTACTGGTAACGTGCCCATGTCTGGTATTCTGTAGTGTGTGTTCGCTGGTATTATGGATAAGTCTATGTTCTATGTACCAACTAGCCAAACTAAAGGTCGCCACATAGACTCCACGAAAATTTACGGTGACGTCGATGTTTAAATATATCTTGCCATTTCGGTGCAAGATGTTCACCGTTAGCCGTACGTTCGGGGCTAATAAGAAATACCAAGAAACGTTTTTTTTTTTCGTTCTCGTTTTTTTTAAATTGACTCCTTCGCGAAAGACGCGCCTGAACTCAATTAGCGAAAGTGCAGAAAACCTCTGCGACAGTCTGATCCGCGAGTCGTGTTCCTGCTATTTAAATTATCGTGTCGAATGACACGCACGTGGAAGGCTCATGCACCACGGTACAGTCGGCTGCTTGCTGTGAGATACGTCATCCGTGATCATGTCGTTGTGTCTACTAAACAAATAGGAGGTGGTGTTTAGGCCAATAAATGCGCATGGTGACCTATGTCAAACAGGCGGGCTTCGTGCGTTTTATAGATCGTTTTTCCAGCCACGAGCTGACGGTCAAATAAAACGAAATGCTCGGTCCTTGCCTGGTTGCAGCTCGTGGCTGTCAATTTCTGGCTATTTTCAGAGGCGTGCGAAAGTTGTACCCTTTATCTGCTTCCGTCCTGAAGTACCGCTTTCTCGTGCGTGCACATGTCTGTCGGTTGATCTGCATTCATTCAGTGCGCGTGGCATTGTGTACCAAGTACTCACGCACGTCTGCTGTAGGCGTTGGGACATGGGACCAGTGATGGAAATAAGCGCAGGTCGAGAAGTACGTTTCTCAGCGCAAATAATTGGAGTGGTGGGTTTTGATTGATTGATATGTGGGGTTTTAACGTCCCAAAACAACCGTATGATTATGAGAGACGCTAGTTGGTTTTGCAAGTCGACGATGTCGATGCGCTTGGAAGACGCGGACAGGGAAGAGACTGCCCGGGTCACTACGTGTGTCCTGTCTCATCCCTGCCCGCGTCTTCAAAGCGTACTCACATCGTCGACAAGAAGTAAGAGAAAGAAGCTAATGCCAAGCTAGGGCAGGATAACAACTCCTTAAATTGAGCGTCTGGATAAGAAGTGGCCCTGACCGCGCTCGTTCCAAGTCGAAAAGGATCTCTTTAAGCTTGCTCTGTCATTTCGTTTGCTTTCACTACCTCTGTCTGCACCGCGCGTGACGGCAGCTCGCGTAACCAATGGGTTGCCCACGCGTTGTAGATTTTCTGACAGAGCAGACAGCGCTGAAAGAGGCTCGACGGCGTGCACACGTGCCGCCGCCGTACCTGTCCGTGCGCATTTAGTTGCGCGCTTGTGTTCTGGATTGTTGCAGGAGGGGACCTTTCGTCGATTCAGGTCGTCGTCGTCTCCCGTAACGGAGGGGGCGAAAGCAATCGAAGCAGGGGGTGGAGGGGGGGGGGGCGAGAGGGGTGAGAGGACCGAGAGAAAACGACGTGCTGGCGCAGCAGTCACCGCGAGCCGGCCTGATGCCGTAATAGAGCCGTCTGACTCGCGACCTGGAAATGCGCAACACCACGGCGGCTCGCGGTCCCTGCGCCGTTTCATGACTACGCACCAGCGCTGGAAAGAAGGGGGAGCTTGTGCTGCTAGTACTTCGCCGCTGGTGGGCGCGGGGCGTTACGTAACTAGCGGTATCGGCGCGCGCGCATGCGTATAGGCTGCTTGGGAATCCCCCCCCCCCCCCCCTCCTTGTTATGAGGACGGACGTGGCGCGCTGACAGGCGAGATATGTTGCACGGAAAACTTCTAAATATAGCATCTTCGGGAATTGTGCCCCGGAGAAGTCGCGGAGCAGTCTAGAATTTCCCCAAAACCAAAAAGGAACAGAACGCCCCGTTTCTGTGGAGGGGCAAATAGAATACCAGCCGTTGCGCGTCGTCTGCTGATCGTCTGCTACGCGCGCGCCACGCAACGAATGCTGGGATTGCACAGCGTCACTCCCGTGATTTTTTCGGAGCACCTCGGAGCAACAACAACAACAACAAAAAAAAGGTGCCCCGACAGGGTGCGCCCTGGTTACCGAAGACGTAAAGCCCCTTGATCAAGGGGCTTTACGAAGACGGTTGTTGCGCACCGGTGCGCTTTCTCTAAGATGCCATGAGCCATGACCAGGATTCGGAGACTTGTGGATGTAGCGCCATCTCTCGTTGGTCACAGTGGTGGCCTGTCGGAACTGAATGGAAGATAGGCGAAAAAAATCTTATCTGACGAAAAAGCTAGTTATCCAAAACGACTCCAGCTTTTTTTATACAGCAGATACTTTCTTGAATAGTCTGGCAAAGTTACAGTGCCGCAGTACAAAACCACCAATCTTCCCACAGCGTTTAATACTTAACAATGAAATATCATGTGATTCTATGGGTGGTGTTCAATTGTCCTGTGGAGCCACATGCTTTGTAGTGTGATAGTGCAAAGTTTGCCGAAATGTACCAGTGGGTCATTTGCTAAATACAACCAGGAGTTGTTTTTGATAACTAACGTTTTTTTTTTTTTTCAAGAGATGTGGCTTTTCTAACATATTTCCCCATCAGTTATGGCAGGCCACCGTTCCTGCTGCCGAGAGAGGACGCTACGTCCATATATCCACAATTCCTACGAATGTATGTTGCTTGCGCGTTGAAGCGCTTCTCTTGAGCACGTGTTCCTTATTGAAACGAAGGGCTTTTGAACCGCTGGTTGAGCAATGGGGCGGCGGCAAAGGTCGCTCCACCATCTGCATATGTACTAAATATTGTCCTTTAACGCGAAAACACATGAGTGTGACATATTGGGGCGTGGAGGTATCGTTCATTGAGAACGCCGCACAGCGTTTAATAATTACGTATACCGTAACAATCGGGGCCATCACTAGCAAAGAAGGCATCTTGTAAAAATGTTTACATGACCGTGCACATACATATCCGTGCATCAGTGATGTCATGAAGTATTCGTCCTTGGTCTTTTTCCCTTTCAAGTGGACTTCACGCGGAATTAAGTAATAGGGTGATTGTTAGGGTATTACGTCCCAAGACCACGGTATGATTATGAGGGACGCCGTAATGGAGGCCTCATCTTGACAATATGGTGTCCTTGAACGTGCACTGATGTCGCACAATACGCCCCGCCGCGGTGGTCTAGTGGCTAAGGTACTCGGCTGCTGACCCGCAGGTCGTGAGATCGAATCCCAGCTGCGGCGGCTGCATTTCCTATGGAGGCGGAAATGTCGTAGGCCCGTGTGCTCAGATTTGGGTGCACGTTAAACAAACCCAGGTGGTCAAAATTCCCGGAGTCCTCCACTACGGCGTCTCTCATAATCACATGGTGGCTTTGGCACGTTAAACCCCACAAATCAATCAATGTCGCACAGTACATGCAAGGTCCTCTTATCACATCGCCAACATCAAAAGAAGAACGTCGCGGCTGGGTGACATTAGGATCAGCAGGCGAACACTGTAACGGCTACACCACTGCTGCGGACACGCGAAATTTATATCGGCGAAAGCATTGCATATTGGGGCCGAGAGCCGAAGTTTTCTTTAGTGAGATTTTCGCATCGATTTTGCCTCACCGAGTTATGCACAGTGTGGAATGTAAGAGACGCCGTAGTGGAGGCCGGGCTTCAAACATTTAATCATCTGGGACCCGTACTTACGAGACCCTCTTACGCTATATTGGTTGGTAAAATAATTAATTGTTCATTAGGTAAGTTGTGTTAATGCTGTCTTTGGACCGGGTGGGTGAAGAGCTCATCCCTGTGGACTAACTACGTTCAGTTTTGTGTCGCCTGTGTAGGCGCCTCATCCAAAAGGAACCATTAAGACGTGCTAACCGTGCGTCTGTAAGATGTTCTACAGCTGTAGCTCACTGCTTGGCTGTGTGTGTCCTCTCCTTGCCAGCGCCAAAGTAAAGTACCAGTTCGCTTCAAGTGACGTGAAAGCACTTGCACTGGCCTCACTGAACTATTTTGAGAACAATTGATACGAAACAGTCTCTAGCGTGAATAGAAACTGTTATTCGCGACTAAAGTTCAGCTCATGCCCTCGTCCGACTGTCCGACTGTTGAGCATCGGATATGGCAGCCGCCCAGCAGCATCCACTAACGAACGATAAACTTAGTTGACGTGGTGCCAACTTTTATATTCGCACGTGCTTTGCACAGCAACTCTGCATTGAACCAGCTTAACGGGACGCTGAAGAGAAATAATAAGTAGCACTATATTGACAGATTACGCTTGTGTAATTAATCAAATCTCCATTACTGGCCAAAACACAGTGCGTGAAAGCGAGAGAACGACAGTATTGAAAAAAAAAAAACAAAACAAGGTGGCGCCCTCTGTCATGCTCTGTGGGTACCCCATTTAATGACGTCAGATTCCCTATCTTGAATAATCAATTCCTGCTACGATTCACAGACGAGAAAGGAATCGCATAAGTTTTTGCAACAAGTAAACATGTAGTAAGCTAGAATTGTTGCTTCGCGTTGCGACCGTGGAGCTCTCGGACGACTGCTGATTCGCAGAAATTGGCAGCTGAGATGGTGACGTCAAGTCCCCCATTCTTCGCGGGCGATTCAAATTTAGCAGAAGCACCAGCGACTTTTGGAGGTGGTTTTCGATGTGAAAAGTCCGCTCATTGGACTACAAAAAGAAGTGATAGACCCTAACACTGCTAAAACGATCAATCTACCTTAACTTATTATTTTCCTTTAGTATCCCTTTAACGCTAATCCAGTCGGTGTCATCGCATGCCGATGGAAGTCGGCAGCCAAGTTAATGAGGTTTTTCGTAGACTTAAGAATCGTTCTCTTTGTTTTTTATCGGCCGGCTGCCTTTCGTAAATCAGTGCGGGTGTATTGGCTGGTGTACATATTTCTACGAAGAGCGGCAGAATGTACAACTGTGATAAATATGGGCTGGAGATCGCATGGCCATGCAGCGAAGATTTTTCTGTGACGGTGTTGGTCTTTTATTACCACACCGGGCTGTGGCTGTCTGTACCGCTGCGTATATGGCGTACGTTCTTGGACCAGCTTGAGGGGCGTGTACGGGTCCCAACTGGGCTCTCTACACCATGTATGTGCGGCGCCTCTCACAGGCCACTATTCCAATTGCTGCTCTTTATGAACACTCCTCGCCTGCGACAGGAGCAGCGAGACACTATGGCGGCAGCGGTGGTGTTGATGTCGGTCGTCCTCAGCTGTCACATTGTTCTCGACAGCGGTGCGTAGCAGCGTAGTCGGCGCTGCACTTTTTTTTTTTTTTCAGGGACGACCCTGAGCGCACAGAGCACACAACATGGTGGCGGCGTTCCTTCCATCTCCCTGTTTCCTTCTTTCTTCTATGAAAGCGAAGCACCTATGTTTTCCTGTGGTTGTCGATTTGTGGTAAGCATTGCTCGAAAAAGCATCGCGTTTTGATTAGTCGTAATTTTGTGTGTATCGACTTCGCCATGCACTACCGAATAAATCGCGAACCCAACGAGAACTGCAGGGAGAGATGAGCCTTTCGGACGAGCGAAGTTCTTTATTGGGAGAGTAGACTTGCGGGAAGCGTCCCAACGATGGCGTTAACTCGGGTATTACCATATGCGCGGATAGCGTGTGGCGTGCGATCACACATACCGGTCGGCTAAAACGAAAGAGCTCGCATGGTGTAGCGCCTCACCGCCGCCGGTCTTTCCGGTGCAGTAGAAGAGGCCCTCCCTCATTGCCCATCTTCATCGTCTGGTCTAGCTGTCATGTTTTATTCTTGATGCCCTGCTGCTACGCAATAAGTACTGATAATGAAGCCTCTCTGACAGCGTCGAAGGCGCCGCTCACGTAGACCAGAGACCCAGCTGTTGGAGGCAGACCTTGATCCCTGTGTACGCCAAGGCGGGCAAATAAGTTTTTTCATAGAAGAATTTCATGCAAGAGCAAGATCTCTTAGCAGAGAATGCACTCGACATATCTTTGTCGTCATCACGAGATGGCGTTTTTTTGGCAACGTAGCGTTCTTTCGCGGGATAATGTATGGAGCGATCGAGTGATAGCTTGCAAGTAGCAGGGCGGTGAAACTGTCTAGTGCTAGCTAGGGTTCGGGAACAAATTATAATAATATGTGTGGCTTCTGAATCAGTGCAGTCGAATGGCGAAACAGGGCTATTTGTGACGCATCCTGAGGCAACCTGAGCCGCCTGAGCTGACTAGCAAGTTTCTGCCAGCGGCACTTTTCTATCGCGAATATTTCACTCCTAGGAAGTGTACCGACACGTAGTACGTGCTAGTGGTATGCCGCTGCAACAGTGGTGCAGGGAGGCCACGGAAATCAAACGCGATCCGTGAAGCGATTGATGACGTGCGCGTCGTTTCTGCGTGTAGTTATGAAATAAATGAAATAAAGCGCTGTTGATACGTAAAAGAAAGAAAGAAGGAAAGAAAAAGAAGAAACAAACGAACAAGCTGGGTGTAGAAACAAAAAAAATTACACGTGGGAAAAATTTACAAATTTTCGGTATCTACCTCATGATCATTTTCGTTTGTAACTTCTTATGGTCGTTGGCTGACTGCTTACGACGAGGATGCATCGTCAGGATTGTGTGTAACCAAGGTAATCGAGCGTAAGAACTTTTTTTTTTTAGTTTGCTGAGTACAAGCTCTCTGGCACATTACCTTCGGTAATAATGTATTCGTCTTTGTTGTACAGTTTCTGAACTTCGCAAATCCTCCGAACAGTCTTGCCGCCGTGAGGTGATGTCGGCACACAGAGAAGGCACACAGCGAATAAATTCGCGAAAGCCATTCGTGCGATGGAGTTATTACTTGCTGTTACTGAAAAGGGTTCACCCATGTGAATGCAGATTATTTCGGCCTCGCGTTTTCGGAGCGACTGTCAACTGAAGGAACAGCATCCGCAGTCCATCAATAGCGCTTCGTTACAAACCTTTCACTCCTTAGACGACAAAAAAAAAAAAAAAGTGAGCGCTTTATTGTATGAACGCATCCCAGTAACCGAATGCGCACTTCTTCGTCCTCGCGCATCCGGCGTTGTCTTCCACCACTTCAGTCGCCTTAAATGGGCAGGCATGTCTCCGTCATCCTATCCGTGACGGTGGTAGCCTGAGCGTGTTCTCGTGACTGTAGGTACGTGGGCGCATGCGAGAGCGCCGCGAGAACGTCTCGAGTAGCGTTGAGGACGCATGTACGCCGTATACATGTCGCCTGCATGTGTATATTGTGTACGACGATGCGTGCAGCCGCTTGCTCAGGTTTCGACCGGCGGCCATATCGAGAGAAGACGAGCCCCCCCGCGCTTCGATTTTCATTCCCATTGTTCCATTCGTGGGAACGCTCGATCTCGCGACCACGAGACATGAACATGAGAAGGATAACTCCGGTAGAGAAAACAAACCGTTGCTTGAGTGCCCGTGCACTTGGGTTTAGCTACACGCTAGGGAACCCCAAGGTTTGGAAATTTTCGGAATTTTGCGCTATGGTGTCCATGTTAATAATGTCGTTGCTGAACGCAAACAATTATTGTTAAGAGGGGACTGTCATGGCAAGTACACCACCCGTGTTCTTACGCGATAAAATATATCGTACTCTTGAAGCCTCCCTGTTGTACGAAGTTAACAAACGTGCCTTTGTATTGTTTATAAAGTTAGCCTGTTGTTCCCTTGCCGCGTAACACAGTACGAAATAACGTGGGCCCTCTGGTACATCAGATGGAACCAGCAGCGTACTGATTGGTGCTAGGCTATGCGCAAGTGTCTCTCTTCCGCCCATGGTTGGGCTACTTAATTTTTTCCGCGCCAAACTTCAGCAGATTGCGGTTGGTGGCGCCCGCGTAGCGCGTATGCAGTTGACATCTGCCCGCTCATCAGAGCACTGACGAGAATGAAACATTGGTACCACAATCTTTTAACTGTGAAAAAATAGCAAAAAAAAAAAAACGGGAATAACAGGGGGCGTCAGCTGGCAGAAAATATCGGCTCCTTATGCCGTCCGTGGCTGTTAAATCTTACTCGGTTAGCGAAACGCGTTGACGATACGGCATCGGTGAATCGAAGAACGTCGTTGTAACCCCACGCATAAGGTGACGCGCACCGCGAAGCCAAGCGCCCTTTCGAGTAGAGAACGAATAGAAAATAAAATGAGGATGAAAAAAAAAAAAGGACGAGAAAAAAGCAAAACTGATACAAACGTTCTTAACGCCAAGTGGCGTGATGCCAATCGTCTGTCGCCAGCATCTATCTTTCTCTGTAGAGAGGGAGAGAAAGAGAGGGGGAGGGTATCTATACCGGACCTCTGAAAGGAGCGGCGGCCAACAACCCACGCGCAAAAAGAAGCCCCGACGAAGCCTCACCGTACGCATCGCCGTCGAAGCAGTCTGTGGGCATTTGTCAGTCTTCGTGTTGCAAGGGTTCCCCTCAAACGTGCTTACTAAATCCCCGCTTGGAGGATACGCCCAAGTTACTAGGTGCAGGATGTAGTAACGTTGGATGCACCGGTGCTCGAGAAGCTGTAGCTATCTGCACCGTCAAGGAGGGAAAGTGCATGAGCCCGTCCATCTTGTGAGTCTTTCGAGGGAGTCCCTATGGCGCATCCCCCCCCCCCCCCCCCTTTTTTTTTCCGACTGAGTCATGCCGCGCGAAAAAAAAAACGACAAAAGAAACGATGCAACTGTGTTTCGGTTCATTCGTACCTGCCAGTGTCTATGATGAGCTGCCGAGACAGACAGAAAATAAAGAAGGCTGGAGCCGTGTGTCTCTCGTATGCGACCATGTATACGAGTCAATCAGTGGCGCAACGTTTTATACGGCGGAGAGGTTGCTCTCCCACTCTCGCTTCTTCCGCCGTACGTGCGGCTCGAGATGAATGACGCTGCCTCAGGAAAGTTACCTTCCCCACCCCTCATTCTTCTCGTTCACTGCTGGTTTCACCGCTCTTTTGTGGCGATCCTTTTACTCCGTTATAGATGCAGCTTGCACGACACACTGGAAGACAAGGGCAAGAATGGCGACGTCGACGCACTGCATCCTGTTGACCTTTTCAACGCCTCCTTTCTTTTTTTCTTTTTTAATTCCGATGGCTGTCTGTAACATTAACTTAATAATTGCGATGCGAGAACCAATTGATAATAACAACATTGAAAGGGTCCATTCTTTTATGTACTATATACCAAGATCGCATCGAAATTGCACTTAAACCTGGCCGTTCTGCTGTACGTATGTGTTAGCTATTCAATGCGATGTTTTATGACGTACCACTGTTGCAAGGGGGTGGTGGTAGGCACTACTGTTACTCTTTAGTCACGCACACTAAAACACCAGTGCACGGACCGAAAACCATGTGCCCGAGCTGAATGCGTACGTAGTAGAACCGACTGACTGTACATACGCGTCCTGGTCATCGTATAATGCGCATCTTTAATAGCTGGACATTTTGCGTGGCCTCGTACTATATGGTGCAGCAATCCATGCATGAGGGATTTTACCAATCGTTCAAGATCTGGCGTTGGGATGCGAGTAGCCACCAGCGCACACGAGCAAGCCGATGTGAACGTGCGCTTGAGACGACGCCTCCGTTGCATGCAATTCATGCTAAACTATGTGGGGGAGTTCTGAAATCGAAGAAAGAAAAAAAGAAAGAAAGAAACTAGTGATGACAATAAACCAATGGTACCGTGATCATATCTTAGGGCGGCATTTAACCTCGGCTCGTAATCTTGATGGCAACTCGCCACGAATTGCCAGAAGAGGGGCAATGATAGCGCAGGCAAGAGAGAGAGAGAGAGAGAGAGAGAGAGAGAGAGAGAGAGAGAGAGAGAGGCGGGGAGGAGAAAACGGAACCGGTTGATTGAACACGTGGCGCTAATGAGACTAAGAAGCGCAAAAGTACATATCAATTAACCAATCAATCAATCAATCAATCGAGTGCGATTTTAGAACCACCATTAGAATTATTGGCGTGAATCACGATTTATGCTTTCTGCGTGCGCTAGAAGCAAGGGCGCCGCCACAAGTACCGCCACTGCGGTGTATACTCCCGCCCTACGAACGGAGTCGGAGCAGCAACGCGCCAGTGTGCATTTCACGTCCCGGCCTCCGCCGGTTGCGACACGGCGTCGGAGTCTGCGGGCGTTGGGCCCACGTGCCGCATGCTCGTGTTTTATGCATGACGCGGCCGGGCGCATAATTCAAGCGATGCGCAGCGGAGACCACGTTCCACGCGGCAAACCGTCTTCGCCGCCGCCGTCTTTTTTTTTTCTTTTTCTTTTTTTTTTTTGTCGTGGCGGGACCCGACCGCGCCGCGACGTCGGAACTGTCTGGATCGGAGGATCGTGAACCGTCGGCGCGCGCCGCTGAATTAAACGATCGGCAGCTGAAAACAATCGTGCAGCGGTGGAAATGCCAACGGGTTATGGAGGGGCTATGCGAATGATGTTTTCACATATGTGCACATTTTGGTGGAAAAGGCGCACAGAAGGGAACGGCTGGCGCTAACTCGCAGCTGCAGGCTTCTTGGCAAAACGTACCAGTACGGTACCTGCCGTCGTTTCTTTCTGTCGTCGGTGTCTGTTTTGTCTGCGCCTTTTCCACCAAGATGAATACGTACCAACCAGCCCAATTTTCTGTTTGGTCTTTTTGTGGGCCTGCATGGTCTTTTATGCAGGGCGTGTATTCTCGTATTGTCAGCAGATAACCAAGTTCGCTGTATGCTGGAGGTGGTGTGCAGGTGCGAGCAAGGACTACCAAAAAAACAAACAAACAAATGTACACTGTCGTTCTTTATGAAAGGGAACACGCGAACGCGTGCCCTGCGCTCTGCGGCCGCTGCCTACAGCGCCATCAACCGAAAAGTGAAGCAAGCACGTTCGCTTTTGGCGTCATTCTATGGCCAAGCAAGATAACGAGCCATGGCCGGTAGACAAGCGCTGCTGTATTACGTTCCCTCACAGCTCGCGTGGCGAGCGATATCGGGCAATTACTGCAGCTTGCGCCGTGGCCGCGCTACAGTGTCTAGAAGTATACTGCCTAGTGTGCTGAGCGCGCGCATTCCGTACGAGAGTGGGTGGCCGCGCATGTGATGACTGCGCTCAGATGCCACAAGCGGCGCTGCGTGTCGAGAGGTGGCACGAACGCGTGAAATTTCTCTCGTCCTGTTGCTGCCGGAGCCTCGCCACGTTTAAAATCAGTGTGTGACAGCTGTCATCTGATTACTCTTGAAGTTCGATGGCGCCATATGTACACTGCAACACTATGAGATGTTGAAAGCTAAGCGACAATGCAAAGAAAGGACGTGTATTGTGCCGCAGTGTCAGAAAAGTTGTCGGTCGAGCAAGGAAAAGGTGTCTTGTTCCCCGCACTAACGGATCCAGCACAGTTTTCTGAATGAAAAAGTAGGATCAAGAGGGCAGACGAAAGGCTGAATCCGAAGGTTGTCGTGTGAGAAAAGAATTCTGAGAGTGACTCCACCGAACTATATTTTCGGATTAGGTTGAACGGTGTCGGGAAGGAAATCGTCGTTTAGGCAAAATTTCAAATATTAATATTTTTCTAAAGAATCGAAAATACCCTTTCGAATTTCATTCACAGTTTTTCTCCCATGTCAACGTCGGACTCCCTTTCCAACAACGTTTTGAGTATCATATGCGGCGAGTGTCTTGGGGTGTTTGTTTTCACTGGAATGAGTGTTTGTTTTCACTGGAATCCTAATGGAATGCAGGCTAAGAGGTAGAGGTTTTAGGGTCTTCTGTGATAATTCTTGCTCTCAAGAACAAAGCACACTTTAAAAAATAACTCTGGTGGTTATATTGTCAATGGTTTTTGAAATTAATTTCTTTGCGTACTGCAACCACTTTGAGCATCTATCTATCTATCTATCTATCTATCTATCTATCTATCTATCTATCTATCTATCTATCTATCTATCTATCTATCTATCTATCTATCTATCTGTCCGTCCGTCCGTCCGTCCGTCCGTCCGTCCGTCCGTCCGTCCGTCCGTCCGTCCGTCTGTCTGTCTGTCTGTCTGTCTGTCTGTCTGTCTGTCTGTCTGTCTGTCTGTCCGTCTGTCCATCTGTCTGTCTGTCTGTCTATCTAATCGCCTACGTCGGGGTGCCCTCACGACCACCCCCTAAACTTAGGGTCTTCGAAATACTTTGCAAGAAGAGCCAAATGTTCGTGAAATGCCAATGCTGGTTCCAATGTTGACTATACAATTTGTTGCATATATTTAGCACCACTTCATAATGTTTCACTGAGTAAAAATTTACAACAGGCTCACCTCGCATAGCATTGATTCCCAAGTTACGTGGGATCTGCGTCTTTTTTTTTTTTTTTTTGCGGGCAGTAGCGGATGGCGAAATTCATGCCATGAAATGATCTTCATTTGGTATTGAAAAGCGCCAGTGCTGTGAAAGCAATCAAGTAGTTCTTATACAATAAAGGATTATGTAAAAAACACTCCGAAAATGCAGGAAAGTAATAGTTGGCCTCGAGCGGCTCGGCCTCCTGCAGGCTTCGCAGCGCTTGCGGAGCGCAAGGATTGAACGCAAATGCACCCGCTCGCAGAGCAGCGCACCATGCGGGCACTGCCGGCAGTCATCAGCTGCGGGGCCATCTCCTCCTAGCCCGCGCTCAGCACACTAGGCTGTATATTTCTAGACAATGTAGTCGCGCACAACGTTTGATATGTTGGCAGCGGACTGTGCACTGCAGGCGGGAGCAGAGATGAAGTTCGATCTAGCAGCGCTTGTCTACCAGCCATAACTCGTTATTATTTATTTTTTGGGGGGTCACAGATGACGCTGAAAGCGAACGTGTTTTCTTTTTGCTGACGGTTGATGGTGCTGTAGGCAACCGCTGCAGAGCGCAGGCCACGCGTTCGCGTGTTCCCTTTCATAAAGGACGAGAGTGTACATGGTTGTGGTCAGAACGCTTAAAGGATATGAGGACTATCGCCCCCCCCCCCCTTTTTCTTTAAACAAATGAGTTAAACACTGGGAATGCTTGCGGGGCGCGACAGTCATCTGATGCCAACCTGCTCCCTCTGCTGCAGTGCGCGGCTCTCACGCAAAGGCACGAGAAGAGAGTGACGTATCAGCCAGCCTTCCTCCCCCGTGAAAGCCAAACAAGGGGGAAAAAAAAACGGTAGCGATTCGCGTGATCGTATGTCGTAAACGCGCAGGGGTGAACGCACCCGGTGTGAGCAGTGAGTCAAAAAGGCCAAGAACGAGCTGTTACGACAGCGTGGGCGCCGCCGAAGTTGCCCCTCATGCACGGCGCGAAATAACATCGCCGCCCTCATGTATATATGCCGATGGGGCTTCACTGGCGCACAGCGGGCACAGCTGCGGCGCGAAAAAGGCTGCAACGCGAAACCCGTCAATAGACGGGGCGCATAGAATGACGCTCCATATAGCCCCGGCTCCCTATATATATATATATATATATATATATATATATATATATATATATATATATATATATATATATATATCGTCGTCGTCGTATTTCATGCAGCTGTAAGGTTCGGAAGGAGGAAGTACGCTGATGACATCCCACCGCTGCCACCAGTTGTTAAGGTTCGGAAGGAAGGTCGCTCGAGGATTACGAAAACAGAAGAAGGTTTATGACATTATTTACACATATTTACAGAAAAGAAAGCTTAGGGGTTTCCCAAACCACGAGCGTGGTGGTTGAACGTTACATAGTTCAGAGCGCCGTCCAGCACTCCGCGGCGTCGTTTTAAGCCCTGTTGGTCTCCTCCTCTCCGAGTGGAACACCAATCACACACACACACACAGGTGAGGGGGGCGAGCATGCACGGTCCACGTGAACACTGCACTGTGGTGGCGCCAGCAGGGCTCTTCCTCGTCGTGTGTGTGCCGCTAGTCGAGAGTTCCCACGATCCTGGCAGCATACTTCCAAGGGTCCGCCGATTTGTTCGCTTCATTAGCGGGGCGATTTGCGGTGGCCGCCGCGGTCTCTTCCAGGAAGATGCTGTCTTTGTTGTCCTCTCTCGAACGGTTAACGGCGTCGTGGCGACACGACGTCTCATCCTCCAACTAGCAGGGACAATGCCTGGCGGGTATAGCCAGCCGGCCGGTCATCTACTTGATTGAGGATTAAAAGGAGCGCCGCTCTCCTGTCAGCTCTGGCGCCGGTCACAACAGCTTCCCCGTCGCCAGATGAATCACCGAGGTCATGAGGCACCGCTGCTGCTTGAAGGACCGATGAAAGGGTCCGCATTTGAAAGTCGGGAACTCGCCTTTGCTTGCCGCATTGTCTGGATAATTGCTCAAATCTTCGACAGCGTCTGGCAGACTTCGCTGAAGGAATTGAGACCCGAAGGGATTGAGATTGAGATCACGGCTGTAATCAGTTGCGCAGAATTTCAGCAGCTCCGCTCTTAAAATTGATGACAGACGTGGTGTTGATGACACCAAAGTTGATGACATAATTGGTGCATACGCGCAGTATGTCTAACTACAGTTATCGAACCAGTTTTGAGTAATTGCGTGAGGCTGGCTTAAAGGGAAACTCCGGTGCATTTTCGACCATACTAAGATAATGCTGTTTTCAAATTGTATTGACAGTCCTGCAAAAGCTGAGTGGTTTATTTTTGCCCAGGCACTCGTGAATAGTTTTAATTGAGCAATAAACGACGAGTGGAAACCGAAATCGGCAGCTCCTTTGTCATTCATGGTGGGTATGGGATGACGTCACGACAATCCGTCGCCGATGACGTTACGAGATCCACTACACCCCGTCACGGCTGACCAGGGTGTAAACAAATCCCACCTGTATTTTCCGACGCACGAAAAGAAAGTTGGCGATGTCACCCGACGTGGAATCAAGCTGTGCCAGCTCGTCTGAACTTACCCGTGACAAGTTCAGTGATAATTGCAGCTACTATCTGAGTGCGGGAAGCATCACTTTTTTATTTCGACCCACTGGCGCGTGAAGCATCTGACATGCCCCGCATCTATTTCCTCGTTGCTCAATATTGCAAGACCTGACGGAAACGGCGACTAACTCGCTGTATGCAGCTGACAAAAATGAGCTATGCTCGCGTTGTCGTCGCCTCGTAGAAGGAAGCGTGCGCTCTATCCGTGTGCTAGGGAAGGCGGAGTTTTTGAAAGAGAGAAGGCTTTTACGTCACATACACAGGTTGGCCCGCGTTTACAAGTGTGACTCCAGAATCGGCTACCTACTTTAAAATTTGTTTTCTAAAAAAGTAAATGACTTACGGTTGTATAATTTAGCACTTATCACCATGGTACCGACGGCAATACATGTTCAAGGTTTTATCGCAATCGGTGAATATCGAAAAAAAAAAACGCCAGAGTTGCCTTTTAAGTGCTTCTAGTTATTGACAAAAGGCCTTTTCCATGGCGTGCAAAAGACGAGGCTTTACACGCGCGGACTTCATAGCCGTCGTGTTCCTCGAAGAGCCGGCGGCAGTGTGGAAGAGGGTTGAACAACTGCTGGCTGCCTTTCTTCGAGACAAGCGGCCCGACGAATGCCGTGGTGACACGTCCCTGCTATGGAGCCACCATATCCCTGCTATCTATAGACGCTTTTCCGCTGCTAGCTTTCTAAGCAAAACTAGATGGCGCCACCGCACCGAAGCACCATGGCCTGCTCCTCGGCGGCATGGCCGTGATGTGGCGTGTGGCGGACGTTGCTCTGCAGCCTACGGCGAGAAACGGGTGGCGCAGGCTATTCGGGTGCTGGTGAGCGTAGCAAGAAAGTATGTCTCGTTGTATAAGTGGCTTTTTTATCAGAAGATGAAGAAAAGAGGAAAGAGAAGACGCTTCTGTCTCCCGTATCGGGGACACGGCTAAGCGCCTACTCGTTAGCAGTTTGCCGATCCAGGAGCGCTGCCGGGTGGCCATGTGAGAGTATGTGAAACACCGGCGCTCACCGCACTGTCTGCCATGTCAACACCTGACCTTATAACCGCTGCGCCCGCTTTGCTGCCCTTCAGCCCGCGCGGCGGCGAATTGGCCGGCCGTCGTCGATGATGGAATAAAGGCCATTAGATCACGTGTTCAAACGTGGCAGCGCCCGTTCGCCGCTGCGGCAAATGGTCTATACGTGCGGGTTACTTTTAGGCGGGAAAAGTGCCGCCTGTGTGCATGGGCTAGGCTAACGTCGCCTGTTGTAACACCGCCACCGCTTTCGAATGCAAGCCAATACATAACGAACACGTTGACAATGCGCCGGGGTTTTTCTTCTCAAGCAATACACGGAGAATAACGTTATGTATGCTTTCCTGACGCTCGTTGCAAAAGGCAGCTGGTTCGATATTCGGTCGGCAGGGTGTTATTGCCGCTGTTTCATGACTACCATACCAGAATACTTGCGCGAGTTACGACTTATCACGATTCTCGTACTGGCGTTGAGTGCTTGTTTAACTTCACCACGTGCAGCCCATACATTACCCGGCGCGATATTAATAGCAGCCGCGTTTGGACGCCGTGGTAGCCTGTATAGTTTAGCGTGTAAAGACTTGCGCTGCTAAGGTTGAGGGTGCGTGTTCGATTTCCGGCCATGGTGGCAGCATTTCGATTAGGACTAAATCTAAGGAACACCCTTGTGCTTAGATTTAGTGGCGGTCGAATAACCCAGGGTGACTGAAATTAATCCGGAGGCCCGTGCTATGGCGTGTCTTATAATCATATCGTGATTTTTGTGCGCATAAGACCCCTGCAAATAGTAATAATAGCCGCCGCGCGGACTAGAAGCTTAGAATAGAAGCTTGCAGATATGCTGCCTGTACTGGAAAGATATGCCACAGCGTCTCGACACTCAGTTCGTCGTTGTATATAAGACTCTACGGTAAGTTTGGCTTATCCAGCCACAGTCGCCTGGCGTTTCTTTTCTTTTATTCTTTTTGATCACCCTCACGGGTTGTTCGCACGCATTTGATGATACTAGTAAAGAAAATCGAATAAGGAAGATCAGGGGAGAGGGGGGGGGGGTTGCTGAAGTGCTCAAGGAAGAAACATGGTCGCCTCGCTGTGATGACGTTGAGTCGGCCACCTATCGTTTTCCAATATCGACCGCGGCGAAGCGTCTAAAGTCCCCGCTCTTTCTTTTCCGCGAATAAAGCATATCTATCTGGTCTCTCTCTCTCTCTCTCTCTCTCTCTCTCTCTCTCTCTCTCTGTGTGTGTGTGTGTGTGTGTGTGTGTGTGTGTGTGTGTGTGTGTGTGTGTGTGTGTGTGTGTGTGTTTCGTAATCACCACCAAGCTACACGTGTGCACTTCCCCTGCTCCCGGCGTGACAGATAAGCTTCACGTATTACAGCGGCCATTATTAGACATCACTGCGATCTAATCACAGGCGTGCAGCGAGATGCCCGCTACGAGAGCTTTTATAGACGTATTCCATGTTCGTAAACAGCGGTAGGCGCCGTCGACTTACCAAAGCGCTTGTAGCGGCGTCGCAGTGCGCAGGCTCCGCGCAGCGCAAAACTTGCCACCTCCCTCTATGATCACGTGACAACTGGCACAGCAGTCTCAAAGCCGCCTCCGAAGATAGCGCACAACTGTGTTCGGAGGCGGCATCGCAACTTGTCTGCTTGTCGTCCGTGTTCTCTACCGCGCAGTATACATCGATCAAGTAGTTCACCGCTTTGGCGTTATGTTTCTGCCGAAATTCAATGCATTTAGACGTTACAGAACGCATGTCGGAGTACTGCTTGCCTCGATCCCGATGTCACGCCATTCTTACTCTCACTGTCAAGTTGCAGCACGCCGAAACAACTGAAACACCTTTCGCATTGTGTCTGCAGTGTCCAGGGCGGCGATGAGAGCGCCGGTGACGGCGTCTTTCGCAGCGCCGCCTGTGCAGTCTGATGTACAGAACACCGCTGCGATACGGGGGAGCCGGAGCCGAAGGAGACAGGCGCGCGGCCGCCCGCTGTCTTTTGTCGCTCACTTAGGCTTTATTGAGGGAGATGCAGCCGATCCCTTGCGCGCGACAGAAATGACCTTCGGCTCCGGGGTGCAGCCCAACGGACAGCGAGAAACGGCGTTGTCTGCTGCCACTATCGGCCCAGCGGCGAGCGGAAATCGCCATCCCGGCGAGATGATTGTGGTTATATCAGAAGAAAAGAAAAGAAAGGTGCTGACCCGTAACTGTCTCTCCTTACGAGGACACCTCAACAGGTCAGCAGAGGGATGGGATATGGGGAATAAAAGATATAGAGAGAAGGAATAAAAAGAATAGAAGGAAAATAGATGGATAAGAAGCCGCCAGCCAACGAGAGGAAAAAAGAAGGAGATAGGAAAGTGGAGATCCGGTCGAAGCAGTCCAAGGGCGGGGTGCCACAATGCGAGAGCTGCACGGCATCAGGAGACCGCGGAGGGCGAACCAGTCGGCGGGAGCTACGCTGAAGTCGGAGATCGCGAGGGCACAACCGTCCAGCTTGAAATCCTCCGAGCGAATGCCGGCGAGATACAAAACACAGGCGCGCGTCAGTGTGTAGTATATAGGCGGACGCGTAAACAGACCCCAACGAAGCGGTCCTGGCAACGGCACTTAGTCGGCGCTTCTCGGCCATGAATCCGGAGATCCGACCCTGCCCGCTATCTTTCCCGAGATACGACGCGCTCCCAGTCCCGCAGCCGCTGCTGACTTACAGGTCGAAGGGTTTCTCCGGATATATATCGACAGTGAACGGAGAAAAAGGGTGCGAAACAGCGCCTTGGTCGACGCCTGAGCATTTGCCCTTGAACAGTGTACCCTTTGTTTCCCGCGCCCATCGTCGGCCAGGGCTATCAATGCTGAAGGCATCACCGTCGCCTGTAATAACCACTGGTTTTTGTCGCTGTAGAAGCAGGCTTCTTTGATATATATATATATATATATATATATATATATATATATATATATATATATATATATATATATATATATATATATAGCGTGTTTCAGGTGCGTTTTTAAGACCGTCTTGACGTCTCACTTTTCCTACCCGTATACTCCATTTTGGGGAATAGCCGTATTTGAACGGAGACAAATATCGAGCTAAATAAAGAGGAAACCAGGGGACACGGAGGGGGTCCCTCGCAATATGCGGGTACACAGTTTTGTACGACAACGACGTTGTGTAAGCGCTCCCAGCTGCATGCGGGCTCGAATGAACGAACGTTTGCACGGAGACGAGAGGAATGCGTTCATGGCGTGCGTGCTTGGGCGCGCTTAATAGCGATGCACCTGTTCTTGAGGACCGCTTCTTTTTCTTTTTTTCCCCGTGTGTTCGACCCAAGTTATAGAGGCGAGGGTCCTTTTTCGGGTGCATCTTCTGTGAAGTTCAAAGAAAAGAGGGAGAGGGTGTCGTTATGCGTGGCCTCGGTGATTGCTTGGCGACATGCGACGTCGCACAAGAGGGGTGTAGAGAAACTCGATGGAGGACATCATGTCGCTAGAACTGAGACATATTACGCAAATACACTTAAATACAATTTGAGTCTTCTTTTTTGATTGTATGTGCTTAGTGGATATGTATGTACGTATATATCGTTGATCGCGTGCCCGAGTCTATTGAGAATGCGAGCATTGTATAAGACCATAGCTCAATGTCAGTTATATCTTTGCCGAATGCGAAAGGAAAATCAAGTGAACATGTACATGCAGCGGTGCTGCAACGATGGCGAGGGCTTGGTGCAAAGAAGTGTCAAGCGCATGTGAGCTACAGTGTAAGTACGGTCCATCGGTACCCTGCTTTTCCGAGATAATGAAACCGTTTCCTGCAGGGAGTTTGACGTATTATAAAGATAATGGAAACACCACGCCTGGCGTATGTGTTAGCTTAGATGTGATGTGTTGCCACGGCGTTCCGTACCGCTGTAGCTGTAAACCGGCCTTGTGCGCTGCCGTTTTCACTGAACAAGTGGCGCCGTTCCGCGGCGCGGCGCGCTGCTAACCAGTCGCGACTGCGAGTAGCTGCGTAGGCGGGAAAATAGCATTTCCAAGAGATCAAGCTATTTTGCGGTCACACAGGAGTGTTGCGTGTATGGCTATGATAACATCTTCAGCAACGCTGCCGGTAAGCTGCGGGTCAGCTGCCAAAAAAATAAATAAATAAAAGTGTATGGACTGACGTAAAAGGCTCGCGAGTACGAGTGATGAAAGCGTTGGATAAGGGCTGGCGTAATGTGCGAGCTAAGCGGACGCTTTTAATTTTCTTAGCGCTTACTGTTATTTTGAATTCGTGCTCGATCAGCGCCGCCAGCAGTGGCCGTGCGCGTTGATCCGTCGTCCCAAGCGCCGCAGCGGCACCATACCAGCTGTCGAGGCCCTATGCGCGCGCGTGCCGCGGGTTAGCCGTGTGGCTCGTCAAGCTGGCTTCTCGCATATATAGGCGCTTCAAGGTGACGGTATAAACGGTAACGCTATGCCAAGTTGTTCTGTAACCTTGCTTCGAATGAAGGTCGCGGCCACTGATACTGACGCTTACACGCGCTGCCGCCACTCTTTAGGAGAGCAGGTGTGTGGCCTGTGTGGTTTTTCAACGGCCCGTGTAGAACATATATAGCGATGGCGTACGTAAGCATATTAATTAAAGGAAATGTCGGACGCTTCCGAATGCCACTAGACAACTCGCAACGAGTCCCGCGCTGTGTGTGTAGAGGTGATTCATCAACGGTTATCGTTTCGTTTGTCTACCATTACGTTTTAAATATTAAACACTAAAGTCAAATTTTCTAGACTGACCTTCCCAGGGTTAGCCGACCGCATCGATATTGCTGCCACCTGCGTCTGTCATAATCATATGGTGGTTTTGGGACGTTAAACTCCACATATCAGTCAATACTGCGGCCACCTGGCCGAGTAGTTCTGTACGAAGAAATGCATTCAGGCAACGAATCGGCCCATGTGTAGCTCGGTCTGCACTGCATACTCCTGCAGGTGTACCGATGCGAACTAACCTTTCTTTTCCTTTTCGCGCGCCTGCTCTTCTTTCCGCTTCTCTTTAATTTCTTTCTCTTTCCCTTTAGAGGGTAGGATAGCAAACCGAATGCTACAAATCCGATTGACCTCCCTGCCTTTCACTTATTTATATCTCTCTCTCTACAAATGAACTGGTGGCCGTCTTTCTTGCTGTTTGCGAGCCTTCATGGCGAAAGTTGATATGCCCAGCATCAGTATTGACTGGAACTTGCATTAAAAGTCACTTCTACTGTCAGAGAGAGAGAGAGAGAGAAAGAGGAGAGAGGGACTTGGGGCCCCTATTTTCTGTGCAGTTATACAACCTAACAAACTGTCCCTGATTATTCTCTGGGCTTCAGAGGTACGCCTTAAATTGCCCACACTTACTTTATATTCCTTTTATTTTTATTATAGTGAAAGTCCTGGCGCCCCAACCGATTCTTCCGCGCTTTTTGGCACGTGTATTTCGGTCTCTTACCGAGTATTGTGCAATGCGGATCTCAGCAGCAGTGCAGCGCGCAATCGCAATCGCGTGGATCACGTTTTTGGCATGATAGAGTTTCCGCGTATATGGCTTATTTGAGGCCTGCAAAGCTGGTAGGCGCTGCTTTGCAAACGTGTTGCAGGTGGCATGTTTTACAGAAGTTCATTAACCGCTTCTTGAAAGCGTCATTTCAAATTGACTCCAGAATTTGCGTTTTGTTATGCTGCTCATGGTCCACTTCATTTTTCAGTTGTTGTTGGGATCTTAGGATGTTACAGGACGTAAAGCAACCAGGGCGTGAAGTACGGATAGGAAAGATGGTCTGTTTTTTTCTCCGCTGCACCTCTTACACAAATGATGAAAAAGTACAACGGTACATGCTTGTACGTACGTGTCCTGTACGGCACAGCAAAACATAACTATGACACACTGAACGGATTAGGCTCACTTGAAGCCTTATTGTAGGACCCGCCGCGGGGGTCTAGTGGCTAAGGTACTCGGCTGCTGACCCGCAGGTCGCGGGATCGAATCCCGGCTGCGGCGGCTGTATTTCCGATGGAGGCGGAAATGTAGGCCCGTGTGCTCAGATTTGGGTGCACGCTTAAGAACCCCAGGTGGTCTAAATTTCGGAAGCCCTTCGTTACGGCGTCTCTCGTAATCATATGGTGGTTTTGGGACGTTAAACCCCACATATCAATCAAGCCTTATTGAAACAAAAGATGTTGATGATCACGAGACTTTGTTTTGTTCCCGTCCTTAACGCGCTAATAACTTGACCTTGTGCATCCTTTGTAGCACGTCCAGTTTGCCGCACTTGTCCGTCGGAGGATGTTCTTCGATAGCTTTAGTGAGGACCAGTGATGTTAGAAGTGGCGGTGGTTTTCATACCCGCACGCATGCGATTCGTAACAGCCTGGTTGCGCGCCAACCTAAATTTTATAGTTTTCTTTTAAGAATAAAGACGTAGATGCCTCGTTAATATAAATGTGACTGTCGGCACAAGGGATGCAAAAAATTATTATCGCGCGATGAAGTTGTTCTATGACGTCATCGTGACGCCACCCAGAAACCACGTGAGATACAAAAAGCTTTGAAAGGGGGCAGGGATCAATACAGTTGACTCAGAAGTAATATATGAATAAAGCTTTCGCCGTCCCCTTGTTTGAGGCAAATACAGGAGTGGCCGTGCGGCATTTTGTTTTTATCGAGGCTCAGCGTAAAGTGTGCGTTTCCCTCCAGTATTCGCCCTCTACGGTTTCCGAGGTTAATGTATCAAGTGCACGTCGGCGGCAAAAAAGGCGTGGGGCTCATAATAAACTCTTTCCTCTTTTTTGCCTGTCAAGGTAGGACGTTGCGAGATGTAACTCTGTCAGCCAGTCACTGCGGCCAAGGAGCCAGGAGCAGTATGCGGAAGTAAACGGGATTTTCAAGTTGTAGAACGCCCGGCTGCCGTGCCGGGGAAAAGTGGTGAATGGAATGGATGATGATAGAAGGAGGCGCCATATCCCAACCTCCGTGAACGATCCGTAGGCGTTTTGCACGCGCGAAAAAAAAATATTAAGTTTGCCGCGACAATTTATGCAGAGTATGTGTCATTCGTACGTCGCATATCTATACTGCCATAGCGACGAACTTGGCCTGGACCCTTTAGTGCAGTTACCCACCCGAGCTGTCCTGCTGTGTTGCAAAGCCCGCCGCGCTCATGTTGGTGCGACCCCCTTGCCTCTTTTTCGTCGGCGCTTGACCCGTTTAAGGCCGCGAGTCGCAGAGCTGCTGCTGTTGCTGGACGGCCTCTAGGCCTGTCACGGCAGACGTCATTACGGGCGGCACTGTCGACGGTTGCCCGCTAATTAAATCACCTTCTTGTTAACGTTGCTTCGTTCTGACGGGCCATCTATCCGCCTCAGGCGTGGCGCATGCGACGACGACGGCTGCTTCTGACGTCGAGTGAGAGTCAACCCCAGCCATCCATCGCCGTAGCTTTCTATTTACTTAGCATTTTTTTCGTGTGCGCTGATACGCCACCCCAGTAACGAGTATAATTGTCGTCTCTAGTTACGGTTCGGCTTGGGGAGCCACATTCGTTCCCGCAAAAAAACAAAAAACAAAAAAACGTGAGATTGCGAACAGATGGTGTTAGACCTTCGGTTTGACAGTGCCTTAATGCGAGCCAGTCTCCATGTATCCGTTGTTAAAACAGCACAAACTGTAGAACACGGACAAGTAGACACTGGTCTAGCGCGGAGTACTGTGTCTACTATATTATTTGTCGCTTTTTTAACTTTGGTTAGAACTTTGCTTTGTCTAGCCTGACTTCGACATCAGTGGTAATGGATGGATGTAGAAACTTTATTTGTAGTCCTGAGAAACGCGACTAGCGCGCATCAGGTGTAATGCAGGTCTTATTATTACTATTATTATTTTTCAATGATATAACTGATTTGGTTGGATGAGTGGGCGAGCCAGACTCCTGCGCCTTGCAGTATAATACTTGTTGGAGTCTTAACTCTCAAAGCCGTGATATAATCATGGAGGACGCTGTAGTGGGGGGGGGGGGGGGGCTCCAGAATATTCGACCGCATGTGGTGTGTCAACTTGCACCTCAATCGATTGATCGATTGATTGATATGTGGGGTTTAACGTCCCAAAACCACTATATGATTATGAGAGACGCCGTAGTCTTCGAAAATTTGGACCACCTGGGGTTCTTTAACGTGCACCCAAATCTGAGCACACGGGCCTACAACATTTCCACATGCAGCCGCCGCAGCCGGGATTTGATCCCGTGACCCGCGGGTCAGCAGCCGAGTACCTTAGCCACTGGACCACCACGGCGGGGTGACCTCAATCGAACTACACATGTCTCTAGCATTTCACCTCCATCGAAACACGGCATCCGCGGCCGGGACTCGATCCCGAGGCCTTAAGTCGGCAATCGAGCACTATAACCGTTACACCGACGCGGCGGGCCGCTTATGCGCCTCGTGTTCAAGCGGGAAAATCGGAGTAATTATACAAGCATTTCGATAGGAGCTGATGCCATCATAATGACAGGTATGTTGTTAGCGGAGCTGGCTCGCCACACGAGGACAGCGATTAGGAACGACAAACTTTGTGAGTTTGGTCATCCTACGTTGTTTATGTAAGCTATATAGTTTGCCGCCACTTGCATTCGGAGTATGTATAAGCCTCGGCACGCATCTATCCGAGAATATATCCGGCGAAGAGGCGTCGTCGACCGATCGAAAGCTTCGACGGAGGTGCGCCGCTGTGAATCAGTGGCTATGCTCTGCTGCTGATCCGAGGGTCGTGGGTTCGATCCCGGCCGCGGCACTTGCATTTTGGTGGAGGCGAAACGGTGGAGGCTTGTGTGCTGTGCGAAGTCAGCGCACGTTAAAGAACGCCAGATGGTCGAAATTTCCGGAGCCCTCCGCTATACGACGTCTCTCATAATGTTATCGTGATTTTGGGCCGTCAAACCCCAGATATTTATTGATAATATTATTTTTTATGAGGCAAATAAAGGTTGGTCTCTAAGAGCCTTTCGCACAGGAATTATTTCGATGTTTTGTATGTTTGCCTTCGGGATGCGCGAGAAACTATGTGCGACGTTTTGTTTGGTGGCGCGCTGTCCTGTGTATACACCGCGGTGCATGTTTCATATGGCTTAACGCGTGATGTACGCGACCTCTGCAGCCTGCTTTAATTATGCAAGGCCATATTCACCAGTCTGTTGCTACGGGGGCTCGCTTTCCTTTTCCTCCTTTTTTTTTTTATAATCAGGCCATGGTGCTGTCCGCTGGGCAAGCCGTTGCGTAAGTTGCCAACACGGTGACCCGTTGAATAGCACATAAAGAGCAGAGAAGAAATAAGTTGCGCGTGTCGAGCGCTATCACATGTAACTTCCTTCTTGGATGTCACCAATCAGCCTAACTCACTCCTATTGTCAGTTGCCGGCAGCCAGTTTCTTATACCAGTGAATTTACTATGTGTTTGCGTACGCGTGTATAATGAAGTAAACGCACATCGGGTCGATTTAACATACATACATACATACATACATACATACATACATACATACATACATACATACATACATACATACATACATACATACATACATACATACATACATACATACATACATACATACATACATACATACATACATACATACATACATACATACATACATACATGTACATACATGCACATGTCCTCCACTTTGCGGTCTTTTTTTCTTACCAACGTGGAACTACTGGCTGCATGTCGCTGGGAGTTTTTAGGCAGGAGAGAGAGAGAGAAAGAGAGAGAGAGGTGGAGAGAACTATGAAACTGGTGATTAAAGGAAAGTTCTTAGCAAAAAACATTAAAAGACACCATCCACTGGCATGTTGCCACTTCAACGCTATTACAGGAGAAAGGTGGTTGCGCTAATCTTAGAAGCTTCACGAGTTGTGATTCTCGTGTCACGACCATATTTTCAGCGCACCTCTGAAGAAAATTCCTATAAGAATTTCCCCCGACCGAGGTGCACTGTGCTCGCGATGCGTAAATAATTCATGTTGGAACGTCAAATGTAGGCGCGCAATAAAAAAAAAAGAAAGGTGAGGAGGGGGGGGGGGGGGCGAGGAGCGCCCAACGATCGGCGCTTGCTCTTTTTTTGTTTTTTTTTAACGAAGTCCCTTTCATCTATTTTAATCGAGTGGCGCATCTGCCGAGAGTGGTAAGCATTAAACTGGGGCTGCCGTCGCGAGGAAAAAGACTCCATGAACCAGGGAATGAAACGCGTACGTCAGAGTGGCCAAACAAAGTTCAGTAAGATGAAATGCGTGGTTGGCAGGGCGTATGCAATGGATGTATGTTGCGCACCCAGGCACGCCTTATAACACGGTCTACTCGTTCGTTTGTTGATCCCGCCCACACTGCGAATGATCACGGTACGGTGTTTCGTGTTGAAGAGTTCGAGCATGTCAGGAATAGTGTAGGGACCGATGACGTCTGCATAATGCTATAGCTCACGTTTTCACGCATAGAAGCCAGCCGCACGGGCGTTATGGCGATACGGTGATCGGCTGCTGAAAAGACGCAGGTTAGATCCCATTCGATCGATCCCGTTCGATCCCGTTCGATCGCATTTTCTCGGACGTCGAAATGCCAGAGGCCAGTGTACATAGATTCAGATGCACGTTAAAGGGGCCCTGCGACACAATTCAAGCATGTCTTTTTCATCGATTCGTCTGATGCTCCAAAAGGCGCCGAAGGATGAAGGAAGGAGGAAGGTCAGGGAAGTTAGCCAATTCTCAGGTGTCGATATCGTAGCGCAAGTGGCAATGCCGAAATCGAAGCTTTTGTAATTTTGATTCACGGTACAAACTACCTTGATTTCGAACTACGCTGACACACATCGGCTGTTTTTGTTACGGGAAGTGACGTCATGTCGTGTGACGACGACAAAGGGCGTTCGTGTTTGGTTGGCTTGACGTGACAAGTAGCGTACAATATTCACATGGTAGTAGCTATAGTCCATGTGAGTGAATGCTATAAACAGTAAAAACCCTTGTTATACTTTCTCAGAAAAAAAGAAATTCTGTTTCTAAATGATCTGTTATTATAACAATGAACACGACGCCTAGTCTTCGAACGCGCGGCTATGGTACTCCAGCTGCTAAAGGTAGAAACGCTTGCCGCACTATTGGTGAGCCAAAAATGAGAAATGTGGCGGATGCCGGCGTTGCCGTAGAACGCGTCTTGCATGGAAGCCGAGAATTGCCCCCGCGAAACGAATACGTGTGTATCTTACACAGTGCATGGGTTCGTGGGAGCGTCTGCTACCCGACGCCCGTGGTTGAAGTCTAGTTTATTTCCAACATATCAGGTCGGATGTCCCTAGGCGGAAAAAAATGCCGCAGGTATCTCGAGAGAGCCCGAAGATCTTTACAAAAACAGAAGGCATTAAAAAATATCGCGGAATTAACTATACATGCATAGGCCAAAGTAAGAGCTTGTTTCTTCTTAGTGAACAAAATAAACACACGGATTTTACATGGGTTACATAAATCTTGTGTGCACATGCGCAAGAACAACATTTTTTATAGGAAAGGAATAAGTCCAAGAAACTTGATATAATAGAGATAGTTCCGTTTCAGTAGATGCTGTATGTTAAGCGGCAGACTTCGCAGAAGTTTCTTCAACTTACGTTCACTCAGATCGAAATCGATACTAGTTGAAAATTGGTTCAGTATTGTCGGTATCTGATATTTTAGAAGGTACTCTCTGTAACGTGTGCAAAAAAAAAAAGGAGCTGGTCTAGATTGATTTCGGAGAGTGTATCGACAGGAGCTGTCAACCGAATGCTGATGAAGTTCGTTTTTCCGAGTATAAAGTATTAGTTTATATATGTAAAGGTCACTTGCTCTAGTAAGATCATAGTTTATAAAGAGCTGGTGGGCACATAGTTCGCTAGGAAGCCCATCAAAATTTTTAAATATTCTAAGAACTTTTTGCTGTAACACCTCTAATATTTTGCCCCGCCGCGGTGGTCTAGTGGCTAAGGCACTCGGCTGCTGACCCGCGGGTCGCGGGATCGAATCCCGGCTACGGCGGCTGCATTTCCGATGGAGGCGGAAATGTTGTAGGCCCGTGTGCTCAGATTTGGGTGCACGTTAAAGAACCCCAGGTGGTCTAAATTTCCGGAGCCCTCCACTACGGCGTCTCTCATAATCATATAGTGGTTTTGGGACGTTAAACCCCACATATCAATCAACCTCTAATATTTTGAGGTTCTGCTCAGACGTTTCTGCCCATACAAGCGCGCAGTAAGATAACCGGGAATAGAAAGGGGCGAAGTATATAGCCTTTTTCATAACCATGAAGGTGCAAGGTCTGATAGCTTATACATGCAGCCTACAATTTTGCCGAATTCCGGGAGAAATATTGGTATATGTGTAGTCCATGACATGTTTTCCTCGAACCGTACTCCTAGATAGAATTTTTTTTGTTTTACGACTTTTATCTAGTCATCTTCAGCATTGCTATCAGCCTTACCTGTATTCACGTTTATACTCGCGTCTACTCACAGGTATTCAAAGCAGTGTCGGTCGCACACAGTTTCAAGATTTAATAATTAGAGGCGTGAATTATGTAAGGGGGCGTGCCTTTACCTCCCCCACCAACTTTTCCAGATAATTTTTTGATTATTTTGTCTTATTTTGTAATCTCTTCCAAGTAAAATGAACTTACTGGTTTGTAAGCACCCAGAACTCGTTTTTGAAGATACTGTGTCAAGCGGCGCCACGAAGATTACCGATTGTGTGAGATATCGGTGTTAAAGCGCATTGACACCACGGTCAAAGAAGCTAATTCTAGGCTGACAAACCCATGAGTCGACTCACTCGGACTCGCTCAGAGTCAGATCAAGCCGTGACTCCGAGTGAGTCCAAAGCTCAAAATATATTTCATGAGTGAGTCTGAGTGAGCTCCACAAATTTTGCCGACCTGTGGTTTTAACACACTTCGGCATGGTGCCCTGGAAGCAGAATTTCGTTTAATACTTATTAGTAGGTTTAAATTTATAACATATTTGTTTTACTTGCGTTTAAGGCAAGCTTGTTTTCACGCAGCCATAATTCCAGATGTCTTAAATAATTAGTTACAGTAACTGAAAGATCGGCCATTGTTTTAGCACCCAAAAAAAGCATTCGTGTCATCTGCGCGCATAACTAAATTTTCCGTGTAAGGGATACACATATCGTAGATATAAAGAATTAATAACAAGGGTCCAAAAAAAGAGCATTGATGAAAACCTTGAGGGATGCCGTCTAAAAGAGCGATAGTGAGGTACTGTGTGAAGGCCACCACGAGGAGACATTTGCTACGTTTTTATGAGGCGCGCGTTGTGATTGGAAGCGGCCTTTTACGTCAGCAGGCGAGCGAAATGCGAAAGGGAACGTTTTTCGTCGTCTTGTGCTCTAGTTTTGAACTTTGCGGACTCATAATTTCACTTTTCTTGCACCGATTTATATCATTCTTTTTTCATTCGTTTCACCCGTGATTACTACACCTGTTCCAGTGCTAAATAATAAGGCTGTCGTAAAAGTGTCGCAGAACTCTTTTAAGGAATCCCAGATGATCTGAATTTTAGGAGAGACCGAGCGAAAAAGATGTTTCAATGAAAAGTTAGAGATGTTAGCTTGGCTGTTCGCCTGACATGCCACTTCGGGTGTCGGTAAATGATTGTGATAGTGCGTGCGTGCGTGCGTGTGTGTGTGTGTGTGTGCGTGTGTGTGTGTGTGTGTGTGTGTGTGTGTGTGTGTGTGTGTGATACACACGCTCACGCACGCGCGCAAATTTCGAAGCTCAGCCTTAATTATATATATATATATATATATATATATATATATATATATATATATATATATATATATATATATATATATATATATATATATATATATATATATATATATTGAAGGTGTAAGGCCGCCTTTAGAGAGCGTCTCTCTGATGTGTATCGCGCCTGCAGTCGCACAGAACTTGGTTCAAGTCCTTTGGGACGTTACATCGAACGTGCCATATAGTGAGTGCAGTGATCTAATAAGCATATGTAACGTTTACCCGGATGTGATGCACGCATGCTACTTCTTGTCTGTTAATGTTTCACGGCATATCGGAGTGACACCAGTGATTAGTTGTGTAAAGGTGATCGAAAATAGACAGGCCGATACTCGTAGTCGCCTAAATTTCAAAAGCCCTCTTCTACGACGTGCCTACTAATTTTAAGCTCCTTTTGGCTCGCAAAATCTCAGTAATCATTATATATTGTCGCTACGTGAAGACAGAGGTCGTATTTGAAGAACCTGAGAAAGCTAGCAGCGGGTCGGTCTTTTTATTTACCGCGCGCCACAGAGTTCCTCGTCTTTCTTGTTGTTGCTTTCTGAATGAAAGCGTGCAGATGCGCGTATATGCACTGTTGCCTTCGTCTTTCTTGCAGGACGCACGTGACAATATCAGCACTTTTTTTACCCCTAGTCGTGGGCTTTACAAAAGAGGGAATCAGCTTTTCCCGTGGAGATTGGAATCGCTATTTAGAGTACATTACATGTCTTAAGGCTGGTCAGCTGCATTTAATATATATGTATAGTATACCTTTCGGAGCGTGCGTGAACACAGGTCCTGCACCGAACTCCCAAACGCCGCGATGGTGCAGCCGAGACGAGCACCTTGCGTGTATATACAGACCGCCGTTCGCGTTATGGCGTGTGAGTGCTCGACCCGAGCTATTCTGCCGCTGTCCAGCTTGCGCTATATTCGCGTAACAGCCGTATATAGCGCCGTCTCTATATAGAGCTGCCCGCCTATTTGTCGCCGTCCTCGCTGGAAGCGTGACACCACCGCCTGCACCATCTCGCTTCTGATTATCCGAGGTCTGCGAGCTTTTCCAGGGACTGTTGCCGTGAGATGGTAATGTTGAGACCGCAGGCGATAACTGGTCTTCGATTTAGGTGCCTTCGCGATACACCCGCTCACTGGGCACGCTGTCTCGTATGACCTTCTCAAGAGTCCTCCCTCAAGGAGACCTCTAAGGGCGGGTGAAAAAACTCGCGCGCGAATATGCGGGCATTTTTTTTTTTTTGCCCGTTAGTTTTTGTATCTGCGGTGGAAGGAAAAGAAAAATGGAGAGGGAGGAATCACGAGGCCACAAATCCCTCGCCCCCGTTTTTATTTTTTTTCTTGAAATCTCTGAATGACGTAAACTAGCCTGCTATATCGGTATCATCATTTTAGAATACAAAATTGAGAGCGTCATATACTGCAGACTTCTAGGGACGTGAACTGTATATATACTGAAAATTTATTTTATTTTGTGCGTGGGCGAAATGGCAGGAAAGTTATATATGATCGTGACCTTGAAGCGGTGCTTTCATCGTAATTTGCTGAGGTCAGTAAAAGTAATTACATATGCCTCGCTTGGACGTAGCTGAGCCACGTTGCTACGAAATGATTATGATTTGATTTTCCCTCTCAGCGGTGACCAAACTGAATTTCATTGTAAATTATCAGATGACGCATGCCATGGATATTCCCCTCCTAGCTTTGTCTGCTGTTTGGCTGAGTTGTTTATTTTTTCCCTTTCTTTTTAGTACCACCGCGTTACACACACACACACACACACACACACACACACACACACACACCGCGTCACACACACATGTGTGTGTGTGTGTGTGTGACGCGGTGGTACTGAAGTTAAGAGACAGAACGAGGCGTGATAGGAGTTCAGTCAGTGTTCTAGCCATCTGCGGTCTTATATCTGACACCCAAAAGCTCTAGCGAATAGCCGCAAGGAGTGGCTGTATGCGCTACATCCGTTATTACCTCGAAGACGATGTATGATTCCGAGCGGACCTATTCGTATACTTTTATACAGGCCGTTGTACCGACAGCGATGAAAGCTATTTTTTTAAGGTGCGCACGCGAAAGGAACCAGGTGTTACGTGCGCTGTGGAGAGTGCATCGTAAGTTTGCCTCTTTGTGCCGGCTAGCCGATCGCGGAATGACGATGAAATGTAGCGCAGATGTACAAGTAGCCGCAGTGAATATCCGTTGCAGTCTTTTTCAGTTGGCGGAATAAACGAGGTGTAACAGTGAGCAAGGGGTTCGTGTTGCTGCGGATATGGTTGGCGCGGTGCAAATAAAGTACGTTCTGCTGGCATGAGCTGCATGGCTGAGGGTGCTGTAAAAGGAACTTGCTTTTCCGCCATCCCTCGGCCCGTGTTCCAGAAACACGTAGTTGATCATTAAGTAATCAAACGCAAATCGCGAGTAATACATGTCAACCGACACCATACGTATTACCTCCTGGGGGGGGGGGGGGTAAGTCTATAAGGTCAGTGTAAACAGGACTGAACAGAAATGGTGGCAGAATGTGGTCCAAGGAGATTAAAAAAAATTGCTGGAGTAGAAATTATTGCAGTGTAGCCGTGCTATGGCAAGATGGCGGCTGCGGCGACCATTTTACTAGGGTCATGATAAACTACCACAGTTCAGCTACTAAAAACGGAGCGTTTTTCTCGCACGCCCGAGAAGTTTAATTTGGAAACTTTTTTTTGGTCACATAGTGCTCCAACTGCGTTTTAGTGGTACTTAGTTTTCTTCGTAAGCGCCTCTTATTGTAGGCAAAGTTGATTGGAGAGTCAGTCACACTTACTCGTTTCTGTGTGTTGTTTATTTCGTCGGAAGCAACCATATTTTTATACAGCATTAACGTAGCATTTGCACTAACATATCAAAGCCAGTTCATGTAGCCACTAGCAAAAAAAGAGCACGCTTCCGACATCGTCGCAGGGTGGGAAAGCATTGCGGCAGCTTCCGCTCCAGCAATGTTTTTTTTTTATTTAACTTTGTTGGTGCGGCCCAACTACGCAGTGAATTTAACCCGCCGCAGTTCACTCGCTTACTGGGATTTCCATACGTTGCCATAGCGAAAAACAACTAACAAAGATGAAGTATAGTAAACAAATCGGAGGGAGACTGGGTGGTGCAGAAGGGAGAGTGCTGCTGGCATATCGCGTGCCGTCGCGAAGACCTGTCTGAACGCTGCTGATTATTGACTTTGTTGTGCACACGCATCTTGGCCGAGTGCGCGCGAGCTTTCCCCTTTTTGATTGATTGATTGATATGTGGGGTTTAACGTCCCAAAACCACCATATGATTATGAGAGACGCCGTAGTGGAGGGCTCCGGAAATTTCGACCACCTGGGGTTCTTTAACGTGCACCCAAATCTGAGTACACGGGCCTACAACATTTTCGCCTCCATCGGAAATGCAGCCGCCGCAGCCGGGATTTGAACCCGCGACCTGAGCTTTCCCCTTTTCCCCAGCCTTTTCCGCGTTTGTCTCTGTGTGCACGGGATCGCGAATCCTTATTTTCTCCGTTATGGTTCTGCGCAGTCGTTTGCTCTCGTGCCGGTACCCCCCCGTTTCCAAACGTATGCCGTAATGACCAGGGGCCCCTATTCGCGGCCGCTTTCCTCTCGTAAGTTCTGTCTGTGCTATTGGCCGGCTGCCTTGACCAATGTTATGTCCATCGTCAGGATTGATTGGTATTTGTTCCTACTGACATAGATTTTTGTAGTAACTGGTTGTTCCGAGTGTGGGCCATGGTGGGTCTTACTTTTACCTTTTACACAAGTCTTTTCAGCCGCGCAACAACGCTCAGAGAAAAGTTCACTGCCCTTGATTAATAATGTGATACTGGCTTTTCTTTCCAAACAGGTATTTTCTTAATGTGCGAGTGCACTATAGGGACTCGTATGCAGGGCATAACGAAATGAGGCACCTTTTCTCAAAGAAATAAAAGGAAAAGAAAGAAAGAAAGAAAGAAAGAAAAAAAAAGAAAATTTCTGACTTCGAAATTGTTCGTAAGCGCATATTATGACCAATCTTGGCATCTTACATATATACGAATGTGGCGCCCACATTTTATAAAACAACAAAGAACGTGTTCCAATACTCACCGTAGATGGCCAAATAGGCAGCTAAATGGACGGCGGCAATCTTAAGTCTGATTCCAATTCTCACGTAGCCGGCAAAATATACAGCTCCGAAAAGACCGCATCCTAGCCAAATACGATGCAGGCTACTTTCTGCTTTAACAAGACGATAGCTCAGAAAATCGCTCAGATAGATAGGATCTTGCCGGAATGGTCGCCTGCACACAAGCAGACGCTTCTCTAGACGCTAAATGTAAGTAACATTTATTATTTATTTAGATTTTAACACAAAATAAGCCAGAAAGTTAACACTTGCGTTTGTTTTTTCTTAGCTTTTTCTTCTCGACGCGAGGTGGTGTCTTGTCGCGTAAAAACCTTCCAGACGTGTTCCATTTCTCGGACAGCATTGGTGCGATGCTGTCTTCACAGCGTAGACTGTCTACGATGCGGTCTAAGAATCGGAACACAGCCAATAAAGCTTTCTGAATCAGGCCCCAGGTATGAAACTATCAAATCTGCACCACAATAATATATCTGCACACTCGATCACTGTCCATCATAATGACTAGTCTTCGCTTCGTTTGTCCTTCTGTTCCATTTCTTTCAGAGCCTCGTGTGGGCGCTTGCGCAAATTAGTGCTTTGAGAGAGTCACTTCTCGCGCCGCGTTACACGCCAGCTGGCATTTTCCCTGAAATGCGCCCCACAGTGCGTGCTTATTAGGCACGGAAGGTGTAATCGTGTTTGGTACAAAAACATAAGTACAGCTTTCCTTGTTCGTGCTGTGCAACGAGAAACTCGTGAGTGCATCTGTGCGTGCTCTCTCTTCGACGACGGTGGCAGAATAAGGCATTGGCCCTGGGCCCTAGATTTGCTCGATGCTTTCTTTTTTTCTTTTTTTTTTAATGAGCGAAAGTTGCACACTGATGGCTTGGTCGTATGTTGGCGAGCACATAAACGTCCTGCCGTCATAGCAACGGTAAGCGTCGTTACAGACAGATTATACACATCTATGAATAAAGGGATGTACTGCAGCTGGTTTCCAATTAGAGCTCATTAGATGAGGTAAGCGTTGGCTGCGCCGTCTCGACTTCCGCATTTACTGCGAGCGCCTAACAGGATCTATATGGCTCGCAACGCAGCCCTATAGTTGCCGTTGAGGACAGCGGGGAAAGGATGGCATAACTGTTTGTAGACGCACCGTTCGAGTGACGTGGGAAATCGGGTGCTCGCAACTGGGACAACTTTGGTGTTATGGAAACGATTGAACCTGAAGCACCCGGGTAGAAAGGTTTCGTAAATTGACGTCTTTGTCATAACTCCAAACCACTGTCTCTATTTTTGGCTGTAGGCGTGTAATGTACGGGAAGATGCTACATACTAGTAGCATATTCCATCTTCTGTATTTGCTTTCACCCCTTCATCTTCTCATCCTGAACTATCTTAGCAAATTGTACGCGCGTATGGTTTGACCGACCTCCCTTTGATTTCTTCCTCGCTTCCTCCTTCGGTTTGCGGCACGACGCTGTGGGAATGGGAATAGAAAGAGAGACAAACTAAAACTGCGTGTACTCGTGCGCAGTACTCGTGCCCTGTCTAAGGCACTCGCACAAACCAGTCGCTTTCATAAAGCACTAAAGTGTATTGCTATCTTCTAGGACGGTGCTTCGGTTTTGCCTATATGTGCGGCAGACGATCATATACGGTTTATTGATTCATAGGTCACCTATAGGCATTGGGCATTGATTGGCCTTGTATGGCATGGTTGATGCCATCATCGCAGCCGTTGGCATCGCGTTCAGTACTGTCAGCTTGATAACACTTGGTGCGTCCGCCTCTCTCATCCCTGTCTCACTCACACACACGCACGTATATATATATATATATATATATATATATATATATATATATATATATATATATATATATATATATATATATATATATATATATATATATAAACACTCGCATGTGACTATTCATTCCCTGTTGTATATAATATTATAGAGCGCGCAAGTGACGATGCAGTGTATTATCAGCAGTCCACTACGTCAAGCTTATAACGGGAAGAACATTTCGTACGTTCGTTGCGCTGGTACGCATAAACGGTCTGAACGGCACTGAATATTCGCATACACGCAGGCATCACCGAAAAATGCGCCTGTCTTTATGGACGAGGCTTTTTCCCGCGGGCTGCGTATATGGGTCCTTCGCGGCCAACGGCGCTTGTCTCACGCACGCAAGCTGCTTTTCATTCGGCAGCCGCGCCTGGTATAGATACGCATGTCGCCGTGCGCATTTTCGATGGATGCGAAAATGCTGTAGGCCCGTGTGCTCAGATTTGGGTGCACGTTAAATAACCCCGGGTGGCGGAAATTATCGAAGCCCTCCAATGCGGCGTCTCTCGTAATCACATGGTGGTTTCCGGCCGTTACACGCCACTTATCAATCAGGTCGCCGTGCAGCTCTGAACTGTATTGCGTCGCCAGGGGGGCGGGCGTCCTCCTCTTCACGGGTTGTCGCGTTCACTGCGTCGTATGCGTTTTGCGTGCCTTCGGCATGAATGTTCCGCTGACTCGCACCGGACGACCAGCGCCTGCAAGTGTAGGCGACGTACGCATCTTTTTTCGGGCCCGTCGTCCCTCGGCTATAGTGGGTGGGCGACCTCGGAACACAGCGTGTGCCGGGTACGGCTCGTTGCTCACGTACCGTGCTGCTGTTGACAGGGTTCCTCTACAAATTCCTTGCGCCTCTATTGTTAACGCGCAACGTTGGCACATCGTTGGTGTAAAAACCGGGGCATTTAGCGCCTGCCGAAGCTCACCCTTTATGCGTGCCCGTTGTGACCCGCAGGAAGGCGACGCCTAATGTAGTTGTAAGGCTTGCGTCAGTCGCACTGCCTGATAGGTCGCTGACTGATTCGAGAGGAACGCTGCTATACAGTGTAACTGGGTGCTTGTGTGACAAGCTTATACCGTGGTAGATGAACCCACGATAGCGTTGTCTGTCTGCGGGCAGTGTGACTGCCCGTCGAAGAAGACCACCTGTTTAGCAACACGTGATTGGTCTCGTCGAATCTGGTTCAAAAGGAAGGTTCACCAAGAATTTCCTTACAAAGCAACCATTTACCAAGAATATTGCGAAACGCTCGCGTCTCCGGTTCGATATATTTACTCTGTGACGCCGTATAGGCTGCGCAGTGTGTGCCGTCTACTGTATGACAGAGAACACATAGATTCATGGTTCTACATATCGTAAACACAATAGATAATTCAGAGTTAGGTGGGCAGATCAAATTAATACGATTGCGGATATAATGCGGTCGCAGTAAGCGCAGGGCCGAGTTGATTGGCGAAACATGAGAGAGGCCTTTGCGCTGCAGTGGGCGTAGTTAGGATGACGGAGCATTCTCGTAAAATTCCAGTGTCGTGCCACAAAGACCACAGATTTTTCGGAATATTTGATTGTATGATAACACCGCCTGTATGTATATATAACAGCCTATGTACGGGGAACATGTATACTTCGTACCACGCTACTCGAAGTTTACGAAGCTGTTATACTGCTACTGTACTACTAACAGGTTCGTGCGCAAGCCTATATACTATACGTAATTTTGTTTGCCAAACAGAACTTTTTTCTCGCCCGTTTTTTTTTTTTTTTCAAATATGGTGATGAAACGAGGCTACCCCATGAGATGCCGCCACATGCTCGTATTTCCCGTTTGTTGCCTCGACGCTCGCGCCTCAACGCACCCTATAGCGTTCCCAAATCGGGAATACCTAGTACTTGAAGGCTTTGAAAAATTGCTTGCCGCTATGATGCTGCCGAATCCTGATTCCGGCTGAATTGACTGAACTTTTCGTGCGCTAAACGCTATGTCGTAGGCTAAGTGGCGTAGCCAAATGGGTTGTTGGGAGAGCTCAACCGCCGTACCACTCCCCACCTCCCGAAATTATCGCATTTTGTATGTGCATGTATCGTCCACTGACAGAAACACGAGCATAAATTTTTAAGGGTCGGACAACTCCCCCCTCCCCGAAAAAAGCCCTTGATTGGTCGCCAGGTTTTGTTGAATAGATGAACAGCTTGAGCTCGAATTCGTTCTTACATGCAGACCATATTATAGCCTACGAAAAACGCATTGAAATGCACTCACTATACGTTAGTTCGAAACGCCATGCTGTCCCACTTCTTGGTGATACGAATTGTCACAATTTATCCGTTCGTATGCCGCCTTGCTGCGGCCCGCTGTTCGCGGGCCGTAATAATTACCCCACTATTACGTGCTCCATGGAGTAGGATCGTCATCTTCCTGGACATTGTCTACCCGAACTTCAGGCTAGCTTTTTTTTTTTTGAAGTCGACGCTGTAGTCAGTCGTTGGCTCGCGCTGCAGGTTCCTTCGGCTAATGCGCGCAGACCGCACGCCCACGCGACTGCACTGAATGCATTGACCGGCATTCACGTTTCGGTGATTGTCGCCGCCTCGCGCGGCCTGGTGTTGCCGCGGCATCGCTTGACGAAGACCGTGTTACGCGAAAGAGAGGGAGATGGTTGTCGGCGCGTTTACATATTTATTAACGGGGCTCGCCTCCTGCAGCCGGTTGAGGGTGGCGGCGAGCAGCTACGAGGAATGGCGCGGGCTGGCGATATTATGCGACGACCCAGAACACACCGGCGCCGTGGTGCATGCATGCAGCGTGCATGCGCGCCAGAGCGCTGCAAAATGAAGTGACACTTACTATAACGTCACGGTGGCAACGCATTCGAGTCGCGTCCTCGATAGATTCGCCACCGTCCCCCGTGTGCTCTTTACGCCGGTTTGGGAAAAATATCAAATATGTCAGCGGGAATCCAAGCCACCGTGAATGCGTTGACCACTTGAAGTATGCATTCCTATACGACTATGTTTCTGGAAAACGCGAAAGAAAGTTTTCTCGCCCAGAAATGCTGAAGGGGGAGGGGGGTGGGGGGAAGGCGTGTTCCGGTGCATGTCTAGCGGCCCTGACATGCATGACTGTACGGAAATTCTATCAGGCGGCGTTGTTGTCGGAGATGCGTATTCAATCAGCGCATGGTTGAACGGAGCTCGCCCTGGATACGTCTTCTACTCTGTCCCATTTCTTGCCCATTGACCCGTTTCAGCCGCCTTGCCAACACAAATGAATAAAGGCCCATTCTGTCTAACTAGAATAGCTCGAGTCGCATTGCTGCGTTCCCACCGAAAAAGATTGTTTATACGTTGTAATGAAAGAATGAATTGAACCTTTATTTCGTAAAACAGGACGACGTCTCTTGGCCGCAGTTTGGAATGGGTGGGGAAGAGATTATACGGTGTACAGGGTAAGCATATGAAGCTAACATCAGTTCGTGTTCTGTTGTAGGCCCGTGTGCTCAGATTTGGGTGCACATTAAATAACACCAGGTGGTCGAAATTTCCGGAGCCCTCCACTACGGCGTCTCTCATAATCTTATGGTGGTTTTGGGACGTTAAACCCGACATATCAATCAATCAAATCAGTTCGTGTTCATCCGTTTTCAGTAGAGGTTCAATAGAGTCGCTCTCGCGCGACATGGTCGACCTCTTCTACACCACTCAAAACAGGCCACAAAGAAAACTAGCGATCAGTAAAGGAACCAGACCAAACGCCGTTCATAATTTCCAACTAACTTCTTTTACTACTCGTCTGCACGCGTTTATTACATCATCGTTTTCCACGTGCATCACGAGGCACGAGAGAGTGTTGCGCGTCTGCAGTCTCTTCCGTCGCGCTCGTGTGACCAGTCGTAACCCAAGCCAACGCATTGCACTGCTCGTGTTGGCACGATAGCGCTGCTCTGCGTCATGGGGCCCGCGCACGTGAGACTCGCTGGGTTTCCTACAGCCACCGCCCGTTGTGTTTGTGTGTTTTTTTATTTCGGAGGCTCCGCTCTGCTTCCTCGGACTCTATTACACCGGCACGCTTCTCATCAACGCTCTCACTGTCCATCGCCGATGCCGTTCTGCGCGTCTGCGGAAAATGACGTTGAATTCCTGTTAACGTGACCCGTTTGGGGAAGGAGGATTGACTACGCAGATGAGCAATTTGAATCGTGGAATCGGCGCGAGAAAGAGAGGCGTACATTTTGCGATAAATATAGCGATAGCTGGAGAAGCTGGCAATTAAACACATCTCAATATGTTTAAGAAAAGACGTGAAATCGTTGACTCCGCAACCGACCTAATGCTTCTGTGTTCTAATTGCACCATTGGCTCCGGCACACGGCACAACTGCGAAAGTAAACTTGGGAATTCTGTAGTCATTGACCAACGGAATATGGCAGACAGTGATTTGAAGGAATTTCTGCATTGAAAAGGGAATATAGCTGATGCCGCTATACTCTTTCATCTTCTTTAGCACAAAATCGCCTGGCCATCGACAATTACGCATATACAGTGTCCGAAATGAAATCCAGCCGCTATGGGGGTGCAGCAGCGGACGGAAACAGTCTCGCGCCGTATTAAATCATTCGCATCGGTATTTCTACTTCGTGGCCTTCCAGGCAGGAGTCTCGTGCGCGTGACATCGCCTGTATAATAAAATTCACCCGGTACACCATATACGCAAATGGGGGGAAAAGTCGCTCGCGATATGTTTACACGACTGCGTATTCGCAACAAGATCCGCCTGTATGTATAGAGGCCAACATGGCCACGGAACACGCTCTATACTACTTCTTTTCACGTGTTTCTGCTTCACTATCGTGCCAGTAGGGCTATGTTAATTCAAAATATAACGTTGCTGCCTTTCGTGTTCTTCTTCTTTCCAAATGCCTGGCGCGATTCGCATGCGGAAATCTCGCGCAAAAGAAAAACGCTCCGGGTCATATATATCGAGTCACCCTGGCGAGTCCACGGATGCACGGATACGCGGCTTCCGGAATGTCCGCATGACTGGCGGTGTAGAAGGAGAGCGCTCTTGGCTAGCATATGCGTAGCATGTTTCATATACGTCACAAAAGGGTAGCTATATATGCTCGTCCGGATGCTCGGCTTTTGATGAGCGCCTCGGCGTGACCGAATGATGGCTCCCTTAATCCACGCATACACACGCCGTCTCACTCGCTGCCGGCTGAATTGTGTGTTTTTCGCTCTCTATGTCGTCCAGTGAGCGGCATGCATCGTACACATGGTAATCTCGAGCGGCGTGTCATTCGATTTGAATGCGTGCAGGGATACGTCGCCTGATCGAGCGGATTGCGTTGTCGCGCGGAGGTGCTCAATACTCCGTGATCAGACTTGACAGTGGAGCGATTGCAGTCATTTAAAGTACTTTTTACTCTGATGAGTAAGGTAATCAATTCCTGTTGTTGGCTGCAGTAATTTGGAAAGGTAATGAATTACTTCCAGCGATCCATTTCAACAAAATCACTCGCTACTATCCCAGTTACTTGTAGCTTAAGTATACCATGTCCGCTTCCGTTATGGCCTGAAAATTTCACCATGAAAATAACAGACAGGTGAAATCTCAGTGTCGAATCGGATCTCAATCTGAAACCTCTCTGTCTTAATCTCAGTGTAAAGCCCCTATAACGTGGCAAGTTCAACAAAGACCTCTGAGCTTTACCCACGGTAGTTGAATTAGTCAGTGCATGAATTATTAACATATCGGAAAACGATTTCAAGACAAGTTTGTTAATTTGCCAAATTAGTAGTAATGTAACGTTGTGGCTTGCTGTAAATGGTTAATGTAAGTTATTTACATTCAAAGCTTTTCATAAAGTTATTATTGATTTGTTTCAATTATTTTTAGAAGTAACTTTGTCATCTCTGTTCCTGATCACGTACATACAAAACTGTTGCGTTCCACTCTGCGCCACCTGGGGAAGGTCGTTTCTCAATGTCCTTCCTTCGTTGTCATGCGCGTAAAGTTAGTTTTGCTCGGCGAATACACGGAAAAGCTTCAGTGGCAGAACGCTGTTAATTTGAAAGAATAGGGGGAGGGTGGCTTCTTGGTAATATCGGGCGTGTGTGACGTAAGGACATATTGACTAATGACTCACTTAAATACATGGCTGCAAGTGAGAACAAGGGTGGAGGGGAGGGGTACAGTTTCAGCTATTAAGAAAATTATTATATAACGGTGGAGAAGCGAGCTTGTGCGCTTCGGAGCCACTTTGTAAATCAATACCTCCGCGCATAATACTGATATAATGTGTGTCGCTGCTGCTGCTGCTGGTGCCACGATCGAATAAGTGAGAAAGTTTGCCTTACTCTCGTCTCGCAACTGTTTTGATAGAGTAATGTATGAAAAAAAAAAAGAGCCAAACTTCACGAATAACGACGCTGTGCCTCCTTGACTACTTCGCAACCTGCTATATGTAAAAAAAAAGAGAGAGAGAGCGAGAGACAGAGAGAGAGAGAGAGAGAGACCAACACGGTATTCCAGCCTTGGCGACGTAACATTTGCCACTTCGGTGTTTCGCAAAGCGGCAATCGGATCGCCCGGTTGAAGAAAATTTCGTCCTCGCCTGCCCAACCTCCACGCTCTTATTCTCTCTCTTTCTTCTTAACGGGCAAGTTTTTAATTTTGCATGCTCAGTTTACGCGTGCGCCAGGATTCATCCGTCATGGAGTTCTGCTTTTATCAGTGTTCACATATAGCACTGTAAACAGAGGAAAAGATGCGCAATCCTTTCTTTTTCTTCTTCTTTGCTGCGTGTAAACACAGCTTACGGCGGGGAATTTGCGCCATGCAGAAATGAACTAAAATAAAATAATAATAAAAACTAGCAGCGTTGACGCGTCTGCAGCCTCGAATGTTCTCGCGACCCGTTCCGCTCGTTTCTTTTTTATTTTTATTTTTGTATTTTTCTTCGCCGAATCGCCGTGACTCGGCTTCGTTTCGTGTCGTATATCTACAGCGGTGTCTCGCGTGCCGCGTGCTAGAGGTGCAAAAAATGCAAAAAAGCAAGAAGGGAAAAAGAAAACAAAACAAGACACAAAATAGCGCGAGTGACAACCGCTGTACATATTGCAGATTCTCCCGCGCGAGAATGTGCACGCGTACTACGTATAACGCACGTTACGCGCATGAATTCAAAGCAGCTGCTTTCACGTGTGTGTTCGCGCGTACACACGATTGGCTCGCATAACTGCTTCAGCTGGGATTTCTCGGATGTTCGTCGCGCAAGGCATGCGCATTCGCCAGAGTTGCCGCTTGTTTACCGTTAGTGTCCTCCAAGTACGGCAATTATTTTTTCTTGTTTTTTTTTAACCTTTGCGTTCCCTCGCGTCCATCCTCACCGTAGAGTATGATAGTCAGCATACCCGGACTTCTGTGCTTGACGTGTTCGGTTGCAAAAACACAGTAACATGGACACTATTCCCCCACCCCCCTTTTAGTATTACACCGACTAATAAGTATCTTGTAAGGAGGAGGCGTGTGAAGGCGCGCCTGATTTGTGTGTGTGTGTGTGTGTGTGTGTGTGTGTGTGTGTGTGTGTGTGTGTGTGTGTGTGTGTGTGTGTGTGTGTGTGTGTGTGTGTGTGTGTGTGGGTGGGTGGGTGTGGATGTTTGTGTGTGTGTGGGTGTTTGTGTGTGTGTGTGTGTGTGTGTGTGCGTGCGTGCGTGCGTGCGTGCGTGCGCAATAATGCTCTCTCGTGCGTTCGTACATCGTGAAGCTGTTTGTAGGTGTATCATTCGTGAGCGCACGCAGCTGCTTCCGGCCCAGTTATTATACAGACACTCCAATTCCTGATCGTGCGCAACTACTGACGGTAGCGTGGCATGTTTTAATGATACAATTTCGATATAATGCCTTTTTTTTCGTATATAGACTTTCATTCGTTTTTGTAATGCCCAATATTTCTGCATTTCAGATTAGAGTAACGATTAGCGCTTTCAGCTTCTTCCTTTCATTCATGGTGATATTTCAACGCGCTAAAAATATAAATAAAAGATTACTATCACACCGTGTATACGGGACAATACACTGTCTGATATATTTTGTGCGTACTTAAATTTTATCGTACTTCGTAACCAACTCGGTCAGCTTTCAATTCTACAGCGTCCTGTGACGCCCCGCCACGGTGGTCTAGTGGCTAAGGTACTCGGCTGCTGACCCGCAGGTCGCGGGTTCAAATCCCGGCTGCGGCGGCTGCATTTCCGATGGAGGCGGAAATGTTGTAGGCCCGTGTACTCAGATTTGGGTGCACGTTAAAGAACCCCAGGTGGTCAAAATTTCGGGAGCCCTCCACTACGGCGTATCTCATAATCATAAGGTGGTTTTGGGACGTTAAACCCCACATATCAATCAATCATTAGTGTGTGTCAGGGAAGTTGTGTGTGGGAATCGGAGCATTGATCGGTGTATATAGAGTGTACCATGCAACTACACCCTCCCTTATAGTGTCCTGTACTATATTTAAGCAGACGCTATATAATAAAGGTCGCCCATTACACCCATCTTGCACAGGTAATTACTTGTTGCAACCGTCTCTGAGTCAGATGTGGGAAAATAGTTTTTTGAGTACGGTCAAATAACGAGTGGAAGACAGAGAGAGAAAGAAACGGTGGGAGGGGAACCCGGGGAAATTGTTATCCGACCTAATTTCAAGGTGGTCTAACTGTTGGTATTTGCTCTGCTGTTGTGACTTTATCGATTGCGCAACACAAGACAACAAGTGTTTCGTCTTCGTGTTTCCCGTGCGTGAAGGCATTCCCTTCGGCGTGCCCCTGTTGCAACTTCTTGATTGCTCGCAAAACTCTTGCGTGTATTTTCCCGCATCTATAGGGTGACATTAACCGTATGCGCGTGTGTGTTCACCGCGACTGTGCGTGTTTGTTGCGCAAAGAGCGCGCGCGTTGCACCATCTGCGCGACAACTCTATAGCCTTTTTTTTTTTTCGCGGGCTTTTCTGTGTACGTAACGGAGACGGAGATGACCCTTTTATTGAATTTCGCGTCGTCTCCCGAAGGAAATTGGAAGCGTGAGCTAGGCGGGGTCCTTCGCTTTGTGTACGCATGTACATGTTCTTCGTGTTTGGCGCTGTACACGATATGCATGTCGTACATGCATATTATGGATCTCTCTTCGGCCATATCGTATAAGTAGTTGTTTGTGGGCTGTCATCTGTGTCAGCTCGCGTAGCACCATTCGGGCAACGTATATTACTTAAGTACGTCGCTCACTTTCATTTCATCAGCGGCGCCCGTCGGGTGTGTGCGCAAATCCCGTCTTGTAAATATGGATGTGTTTGGTGCTCGCATACTGTACATGCAGAAGAGATTGGGAAGGGGGGGGGGGGAGGCGTCTTTGGACATTGGTCGTTGTTGCTGGCGTGCTATACAAAAATATAGCTGGTCTTACAATTAAATGGCTCTGCGGCTAACTTGCCTTTGCGCATATTCAAGAAGGATCCCAGAAGATAAGCAAGATAGTGAAACTTTGATGGGGATCTGTGACATTGATATTTCCGCTAGTCGCACGTTACAGCTATCTTTATTTAGGTGGGTGTCGTCAGACCGAGTACAAGTCTATGAATATAGCGGTAAAATGAAAAAAAAAGAGGAAATTTAGACATTGGCTTAGTCTTGAAAACATAGCCCATATAGGAAATAAAACATTGTATCTCGAAACGAGAGGGTTTAAAAAATTCTGAGTCATCAGAATAAAGAAATCTTATTGTTTGTTTACACCAAGGTTTCAGTAGTAAGGCAATCATTTATTAGACTGGTCTACTTCTCAGCTTGTGCATCAAGAATGTCTTTTATTTAAGCGTCATTACTGCTTATATATATATTGTAGCTCTCGTGATAACTACAACCGTAGGCGCTGTTAGGTTCATTCCATTTATTTATTTATGTATGTATTTATTTATTTAAAAATACACCACAGGCCCCAGAAGAGGCATATGGTGAAGGGGGCATATAGTGCAATACAATCCCTTAAATACGCGTATTAACAATAATTCGCCACATAACATAAAATATTGCGCAGGAGTAAATGCAGATTGCAGTTACAGTACATAACACAGCAAAAATACAATTGCATCTTTATGCTCTAAGTAATGAAAAGGAAAGCTTGTGCCAATGCTATCAAAAGACAAACGTAATCAGAATAAAAAGGAACCTTGCATAATCTTATCACAAGTAAAGAAATAGGGTATTTTGATTAGCCTGTATTTCAACTATATCTATATACCTTAAAGACCCCGGAGGGGTGTTACATAGGGGGAGGGGGGAAGATATATAAAAAAAAACGTGATTGATCTCTCTTCTGAGGAACCGCAATAACCCGAAACTTAAACGTGACCTCGCAGAGGTAGTTGAGCATTCATTGTGCATTGTTCTGCGCAAGGTGTAGGGATGACTGCTGCGGTAACGAATTGCAATTTGACGCGGAGAACGGCAAGCAGCTCGAAACTTCCTGCGCACACCTCAACCAGAAAGCACGCGCGAAATGAGCATACACAGGATGAGCGCGGACAACCAGCGGTCCCAATTATAACGTCGTGTGTAAGCAGTGCGCTTTTTGCGTAAACGCAGCCGCGGCTGTGAGTAAATTGACGTTCTCGCCCTCTTTAACTTCTGTAACTTCAAAGCAAACTCGCGGTGGAAGCAGAAGAGGTGCAAATGCCCCGCCGTGGTGGTCCAGTGGCTAAGGTACTCGGCTGCTGACCCGCAGGTCGCGGGATCCAATCCCGGTTGCGACGGCTGCATTTCCGATGGAGGCGGAAATGTTGTAGGCCCGTGTGCTCAGATTTGGGCGCATGTTAAAGAACCCCAGTTGACACAAATTTTCGGAGACTACGGCGTCTCTCATAATCATATGGTGGCTTTGGGACGTTAAACCTCGCATATCAAACTAGAAGAGGGGCAAAGCACCCGATTCCCGAGATAAGCGCGCGCGAGTAAGCCACCACGCTAGAGAACATCAAACCCACTTCGACCACGTGATGTGGAGGCGTGCTTGCCTAACGCATGCCCGTCGTGCCATCTCGCTACTGATTACTGAAACAGGCTGAAGTATGAGAGCTCTGAAGATCGCCCGTGGTACATCTGCATATAAATGGCTCGCTGTTAACATGTTAAAGAAGGCTCGCTCTGTGGTGTTGTGATTAGCGTCGCGCGCTGGGGAACGCGAGGGCACTGGTTCGACGCGTTGCTGCGGAACTTTTCCTTCTCGTTTGTTTTATTAGCAATCTGTTAGTAGCCCCGCCGCGGTGGTCTAGTGGCTAAGGTACTCGGCTGCTGACCCGCAGGGCGCGGGTTCGAATCCCGGCTGCGGCGGCTGCATTTCCGATGGAGGCGGAAATGTTGTAGGCACGTGTGCTCAGATTTGGGTGCACGTTAAAGAACCTCAGGTGGTCTAAATTTCCGGAGCCCTCCACTACGGCGTCTCTCATAATCATATAGTGGTTTTGGGACGTTAAACCCCACATATCAATCAATCTGTTAGTAAATGTTTTACGACGTCATATCCGTGACGGAATTACGTCACGGAGCCGTGGTGAACCCCGGCATAAAACATTTTCGCGTTAGAAGTACAGAATTTTGTCCGCGAAAATTTTTTGTCTTTCTTCGAAGAAGGTGATTGCACGCCTGTGTGCTTCAAACCATTATGGTATAACTGGGTCATGATCGCGAATCGCCTATTTTGACGGCATGAATTATGGATTTTTACTTGTTTTACCTGGTAGCAGGTATCTCCAAGCCTTTTCCCGGTAGCCTTGAATGCGTGAACAGCAAGTTGAGAATGTTCTTCATCGGGATGTATTTCGAATACTAAGCGCTGACCTCTATTTTACTTGTATCGCGCGCTCGTGTGTGTGTGTGTGTGTGTGTGTGTGTGTCGGAGATGTCTCGACAAATTTCGTTTCGAAGAGGTGCGTGTGTGCGCGCGCATTATACACCAGCGCTATAGTAGTATTCGTAATATATCGTCATAAAGGACATTCGCCCCTTGTTGTTTGCGCATTCAAGCCAGGAAGATGGCCGCAATCGGAAGGGGGGGGGGCAATCGAGGAAAACGAGAACCCCGTCTCTTTCTTTTCTTCCACTGGAAAATGACCGATATGCCCAACGAGGACAAACAAGGGGCCCATTTTTGTACTCTCCTCACGTTCAGATTGACGCTCTGTCTCCGCTCCAGCGTCAATCTTTGGCGAACACTACGTGATCCGGCTGTAACTGTTCGCCTCTGACGACGAACACGATATCTGGACATTTGCTTCGCCGCCGAATAGCTTCTGTTTATTCATTTATTTGTCGTCCAACTTCTCGGAAACCATTTGTAATCCCTTCGGAACCTATAGGCCCAGTGGGATTGGCTGTCTCTTTGTGACCCCTACATGGCCTTCCTGCTACGTTTTCTTTGTCTTAGCTTCATCCTTGAGACATATTGAAGACAGAATGAAGATTTATTGCTTTGAGGCGTGCGTGACATGTGATCTCGAAGTCGTCTCGCTGCATTAAAAAGAAAGAGAGAAAGAAAATGTGAGAGCTATACGTGGGGTGAGAGAGAGTACGCCAGGGACTGCAATAAGTCTCTGCACGGATACGGGGTGACGGCAGGCAGAGGTCGAGTATATGAGATTATAATGTCAGTCCCGTGAGGAATGGTACGTTTTTTACGCGCGTTGACCGTGTCTGTTTTTGGCAATATCTGCGTCCGTGTTCTTCAGCGACGTGACTTCGCACTATGTGAGGTGGCGCAGCTTGCAAAGGTATAATCTAGAGCTGCGGCGGTTTTTCGATGGTCTTTGAAAAATTACTCGTTTTGATACGCATCTATGCTCGCAGAGAACGAAAAGAAGGTTAATGTATAGATAATATACACATTTTGGCAGTTTTTGTCTCTTTGCGAACTGCTTTTACGATTCATAGGATAAAAGTAAAAGAGAGAAAGAGAGAGGGGTGGTGGCAAATCGCAGTGGTCACATTTTTTTTTTTCGCTGGACACTCGAGGAAAACTTCGGCTGTAACTTGGGGTCATCCTCGCATGTGGCGTTGTTTTACTGGTGGCGTTCGGCCATTGCTCGTCTGAAGGAGTCTTTCTCAAGCGCCGCCGATTCCTCGTATCTTCGGTGAATTGTGCAGTCGAGTGAACTGTACAGTACCTTTTGAAATACCGCCAGGTTTCTTAAGTTATTTTTTAGCGTAGATTTGTGCTTACTAAATTGTTATTTTGTTGATCGCTTCTATTTAGCCTCTTCTCCCTTTATTATGATGCTGCCTGTATAGCGCTTCAGTATGTGACAATGAACACAGCGTGAAATGACGGCACAAAAGACGAAATATATACAAGACAAAGCAATGCGAAAAAGGCATTCGGTTGTTCGTTTTACCGGCAGTGTGCATCGCCATATGCAATGATGGTCAACCAACTAGTCCACCTGTACTCTTTAGGTTATACCTGTGTATACTGTGAACACGTTTCAGACTTTTAGGGTGTTTTTGACTCGTGTTACAGCGTGCACCCCAAGGGTAATAAGTGAAACGCCCTTTAAAATGAAGTTTTCACTAACACCCTTGTTTGCGGTGTTTTTGTAGGGTCTCTGGGGAGTTTTGTTTTCCCCGTTTGGACACCAGCGTGCTAAGGGGATACGTAGAACAAGATGGTGGTGCATATTGGAGCGAAAACCGCCCACTTCGAATCTTTCTAGCAGTGAGCCTGCTTTATTAAACTCATTCATTGGCAGATATTGCTCGTATTTGATTTAGAATCGAGTGATGAGGCTTCGTTATCTGTGTATCACCGACAAAATAGCTCCGTTTTTTCGATAAACGGCCGATTTCTGTCGGCAGAAGGCTTATCAAGGTTTGTTTACGAAGTAAATTGGGTCAAAGAAAGGGAATTTAGAAGGTAACGTTAGTGTTTTTATTTAACTCGATTTGGGGGCTTGAATGGAGGGCAGCGGAAGTTTTTCTGCTTCTTTTTGGAGCCTTAAAAACTTCCTTTTATACGCGGCCGAAGAAAAAAAAAGTATTTCAGACACGAAATTAGTGTTTCGGAGACATTTATTGCTATTGTTTATCGTAGGGACATATTAGAAAACGTACATCCACGCACAAACATGACATTTGCATACAAGTAAGCACGACACAGAAATCGAACTCGGGACCACACGCTCTGTAAGCACAAACGATAACCATTACACCACAGCGCCACCACTAGCTTGCCTGGTTTATCACGGGGGTTTATATTTACAAGGGGGCTACTAACACGTCGGCGACACTTCAAACTTTCGTTCTCGTAGCAGCGGCATGTGTCAGCGCTTGTGCAACGCCACTGCCTAAACTGAAAAGTGAGATGTAGGCCACGGTGAACACCTTCGGCTTCGAGCTATTTGGCTCGTCGTTTCGTGCCGCTAGAAGAATGATAAACGTGTGCCCACTTGAGCACTTCTCCATACATCCACAGTGCTTCACTCGCCCGAAATTTGTAGATACCTGCGTGACAAAAGTTACCTTCAGATGGCCGAACATATGTGCATTCCATGGGCATATGCTGTGGGGCTGTTTACAGTACCTGCACGCGTCTCGTGGCAGCGGCGTGTTCTGAGTTGTTCGAGACCGCCTGTGTTTCCATTGTAGATAGATGTCTGGGACTGCCGCCGCACAGAATCTTCAGCGACGAGGACAAAACACTGAGCAACATCTCTATCATTTCATGACTCTGACGCGACTGACTATGAGCAGCCGCTGAGCGGGAGCGTGCCATCGTTTATCGTTCTCGTCTGCCATCGGCGCGTTCACCAACGCTGCGGTTTCCCATAGCATACAAAAAATGAAAGTTGCACAAGGAGATGCTCATGAGCCTGCACAGGATTCCTATACAGTGGTAGAGGAGAGGGGCGAAGGTTTGTCGCAGGGCCCACCCTCCCTACTAAATCAATGTGCGGAGCGGAAGTTCGCATCCCCTCCCTAACGATTAGGTGGGACCCCCCCCGCCCCCCCGCTCTTGTGTGCATGCCTATGCAGGTGCCAAACTTACAAGGACACTGTAACGCGCATAGACTGAGTGCCTTTACTGCACGCGTACTGTCGGGAGCCAAATGCAAGGGCAGCATTGCCTTATGACCAGCTGAACGATAATCTATATCCGCAATGAGCACTTATTCGCAACTCGCATTTTAGCTCGCCACACAGTGGTTACGTTATCCAAAACTGTAAACTGTGTGTGGACGCGGTGCCGCTCGGCCGTATCGAAGGTATGCAGGCTCTTCCTTTGGCATTATATTGATTTCATGGTAAAACAACATAGGCGAAGTTGTTTTGTGGTCGCAGTGCTGGTTGAACCCGAGCCCAACCGTTTGAAGTGTGCCCTCTGTGGCATTCCGTACAACGGATATCATTCGACGATGTGAATAAATAATTGATTAGCGCGTCGTGAATTTGTTAAGCATCCTGAAAAATTTGTGCTTTAGTGTGACAACGCGCTTCTTTCCCCTGCACAGTAGAATGCATGCCGGCCAGCACTAAAGGCAAATCGCAGACAGCTCCGGAAACAAATAACTTAGAAACCTTGCGAGATGAGGTGAACTAGGAGTTTTCTGGTAGTCTCGTTCGTGATGAATGACGTCAGATCGTGAACTTACCTCCTTTCTCCCCTAATATATCCACGTTATTTCCTAAGGAAGTAAAATTGAGGTCGCAGAACCATATTACTCTTTTTTTGTTACACCCTATTGGTGCAGAAGTGTGAATAAAGGTAATATCACGCCCTTAAAACGTCCAATTCGGCTAGTTTGCGTTTACAGTGTAGGCTCGCTAGAATGCCTGGTGTGAAATGCGTATACCTGCCAATCATTAGCGTTCGTGAGCGTGCGCACTTGTGTGTACATGTGTTTGTGCGTGTGTGTGTGTGCGTGTGTACGTGTGTGTGTGTGTGGGGGGGGGGGGGTTGGACCTCAAGCAAAGCGAGGCAAAGACGCACTGGCACAGCATTGAGCCCGCTTACTTCACGTTCGGATGAGACGGCGCAAGTGTTCTCTTCATCTTCATTATTATTATTATTATTTATTATATTCACTTTTTTGCACACTACATTTTCAAAAAAAGTGTGGTGCAAGTCTTTCGAGTTTCGCCAGATCTCGCGATGGAACATCAACTCTGCTGCCTCGCTGCAAGAGGACGACACCGTGGTATCACGATGTGCTTCTATTATGCGCGGCCAGTTCGTACGTACCGTAAAGCGTGTACGGCTGAAGCTCTCTTGGACGCTCGGGGCTCCGGAGGTGGCGTGCCTGGGCACGCGGACTGTTTCAACTCGCGGCGCTATTCTACATTGCGGGCGAATATGCAAAGCGGCGGTGTTGCAAGCTCAGGTTCGCTACCGTCATTAGTGCGCGCTTCGGTTGTTATCGTTTTTAGAGAGACCCTGTTGTCTTACTGGTGGTGTTCTATATATAAGTGTTTGTGGGAGGGGTTTCATTCTGCCTGCGCCGCTTACCCACGGTTATGCGCCTCAAGAGCTCCGCGAGTGCGCTTCGCCGCTCTGACGAAAGAGAGTGCAGAAAACTGGCTAGCGTGACGGCATGCTCTCTGTGTTTGCAGGATGGAGCCCTGATGGAGACAAGCGACAATAAAAAAAAAAAAAAAGAAGAGCGAGATAATGAAGGCGCAACGAACAAACAGGTGCGCCTGGCCGTATAGCACATGCACGCGAAAGTGGAAGCACCGCCTCGGTATATATATATATATATATATATATATATATATATATATATTATCGTCATGTTTGTCGTCTGGTTCGTCCAATTTTCTCTGCGCTCGTTCGTTTGTATTTGTTTCGAACTTTACAGCTGCTTGAGAGCCGTTTGACTGTGCAGGCAAAGACGGTATTGTGCACTAGATAAAGAAACAGCGACATTGTTCACGCAACCGGCGCCGCATTCCGTTTGTCCGCACGGGCGCGGTGGAGTGACGCCGCCTTCGTTCTGTCGGGCGGTTTGTGTGTGCTCGGTCGCTCTTCTGACGGCGTGTAGTGTTTGGCCGCGGCCGCTATAGACGCCCACTGAAGTATACCATGGTCGGAGTCCTGCTTACCTGACAGTTTGCCGACCTCATTCCGTGTCTTCTCCTTTCTTTGGACGCGCTCTGTCTCGTCGGTGAGGTCTCGGGCGTTAACAACGAGTTGAGATGGAGTGGGAAGGGCGACTACCTTCTCTTTCTTTGTTTCTCTCACAGGCGCCGGGGTGGTCTCGTTTTCACTGCCATTCATAAATGTTGCACCCTCGTAGGCTCGTCACCAACGTAGGGAAAACTATATGTATGAGCTCTGTAATGTAACGATTCTTTTCACTCTATTTAATTCGTCTAGATCACTTCCGAGGGTTTACATAGAAAAAAAAAAATCACGAGCCAGCGTCCATATCCGACGCCTTTGGCGCCTACAGCTAGAGAGAGAGAGATGAGAGGAAGGCAGGTTAACCAGACGGTAATATCCGGTACGCCGATCTGCACTGTGGTGGCAAAAGGACGGATCGGAAAGATAGCGGGAGATAAAAAGCAAGAAGAAAAGCACACTCAAACGCGCGCACAGGAGAGCGTTCCACTCGGGAGTCGTTCAGACAGACCACCATATCGCAGCAAGCTATAGTACCGCTTGAACAGCCTTGTTTTGCGACGTTAACGAAGCATTTGAGTGACCAACGTGGGTGAAGAAACGCGTGTCCTCCGTCTTATTGCACGCCTCGCACGACATGGCCAGATCGAGTCACAGCTAGGGTTAGGAGGCAGGAACGCAACGGTGACACTCTGCCAACAAAAAGTCTTCGCGTCATGAACTGGCGTAGGCGTAAGGTGGAGGCGTATTTTGAGTGACTGCTGAGAAAAAAAAAAAAAAGGCTGGCTAAAGTGTCCGCTTACAGCTTGCGTGCGTGCTGTCATTGGGTCGTCTCGCCGCGCGAGGCTTTTAATACACCCGGAGAGTGCCGCGCTACGCGAAGCGCACTGCGTCGCGTGTGCCAACACCCCCGGTTGCCGTGGTGTCATCGGTTCAGCGTTGGCTGAGCCTGGAGAAAGACTGGTGCTAGCCCTAGCGTGGAAGGAAGCTATCGGTGACACCGCGTTACGAGATCGTTCGGTATGATGTGCGTTAAAAGAACCCCAGGTGGTCAAAATTTCCGGAGTCTTTCACTGCGGCGTCTCTCATAATCATATGGTGGTTTTAGGACGTTGAACCCCACATATCAATCAATCAATCGGTGTAATGCATAGCTGTTAGCTTGTATACATACGGTGACAAGTGGCTCGCCGTGGTCTGGCAGAAGCACGAGCGCCGCGCATATAACCCGGATAAATCATTTCATAAAGACGGCACCCCCATAAAACATCGCTTAGATTAATAAATAGGGGAGGAATTGTAGGTGTGGCGCTAGTACGGTACGAAGCGAACGCACGAACCGACAAACACGGGTGGCGCCAACTTTCAACTTCCGTGTTCGTCGGTTCGTATTTCGTCTCTGTCCTTTTAGTGACATACATATTTTACCCTAGTAATGAACTCAGAACCAACTATACTCCGTTTCATACATCTGGTGCAACGCCGTGGAAGCTAGCGAGACTTGTTGCAGTCGATGGGTTCGCAAAAAAAAAAAAAAGTAGTTCGACGTTCTTACTACCAATAATTTAGTTTTTCTTTTCGTTATTACGGCGAGAAGTAATTGAAGATATGCGCCTTACGAAGAACAGCGCCGTTCAACGTCGGCTATTATGTGGCTGTATGGCTTAGTTTTCACGTGACGTCACATCTGGGTACGTCCGATGGCGGCCACCTGGACCTTCAGTGTCTTTGCAGGATAGGACACAACAGGGTCGTTCGGTACCCGCGGTCTGTCGTGCTCACCCCGCTTTCTTCTGTTCGCCAGTCGCGCCAAAGCGGAGCACTAACGGACACGAGGGTGCACCGGCACTAATCGTATGTCACGCGAGTCACCGCGAAACGCGCGGAGTTATACGTTTTGCTGGCCGAACTTCTTGCAAAGCTTCCGCAGCGTTGCACCTGATGTATGAAACGGAGTATTGGGCGCGAGACCCACCACTGGATGCGCGAGCGCTGCAATCGCTGTGACGTGCAGGGTTGGATGACGTAATCTCTCGCCTCGCTCTGGTGAAGGAAAGCTGGCATGCGTTGTTCGTGTTATATCGCTTTATCTTCATCTGTGCGGAGTTCTGCTGACTACACAATGCGCAAAGTTGCAGTAAACGTTACCGGCGGCGTGCGCTGCGTATGCGATGCCACTGTCGTGGGCGCTGGTAGTGCCACTGTCACCTTTATCTTTTTTTTTTATAGTTGTAGCTGTTATCTCGAGCCCTTGAGGTTAAAATGAGCACACACCATAAAAGTTTACATAAAAGCAGAAAGTTTGTTTGCACACGGGAGCCTCGTTCACAATGAAAAATGGATGTGGAAACAGTGCGATTATGTATGCTTTAAAATGGGACTCTGAATTGTAAGGTAGTCAATATGTAGCCCGGAAGTCCAGTTCCTTTTTTCTTTGTTTTCGTTATTTTTACCCTATTCCGGTCTCTATCGTGGCCAGTTGCTTCTGCGTGTTTGGCCAGCCCGTTTGATGAAATCTTTTTTTTTTTGATTATACATGTGCGCTCCAGTCTAAGGCTTACTTCTCGTGCCACGATAACTTTTACCGCAGTCTGCGCCACCACCATCCTCCTCCCCGGGTGTCCGTCCTCATGCGTGTACCCGACCACGTGGATTTCCATCCGCCAAGGGTTGGCTCACCAATCCCTTGCCCCCTCCTCCCAAATTTTTGCATGTTATATAGCGCACGAAATAACGGCCGCCCACACCTGCTTGCTCGGCCACCAGTTCTAATCAAGGCGGTGCCTCCGCCGAAAAAAAAAAATTCTGCCAACGTGCCTGCCGTCCGTAACTTCAGCTCACAGGGTTCCTTGCTTATAAGTTACGTCTGTAGAATGGGCCCACAGCCACTGTAACTTCATCTTAATGTTGTATTGATCTGCAGGTGAAAGCGTGGTAAGCTTCGAAAACTGATAGTTCATGGCAGCTCTTCGAAGACGATTCACACAGCCTATGAATAAAACTGCAAAAAAAAAAAAAAACTGAACACAGGCAACTTTACTGCAACACCAAATTGTCGTTTAGATCATGGTACGCAAGACCTCGCAGCATGCTCGAGGTTGTAAGACGATACGACCGGCTGATCGCATTTTCTAAATAACAATCTATACATTTGTAGAAGCGCTGGAACTGAACCAATCATTCGTAGTTTTCACCCATGTGTGGCTAGATGGCCATCGAATGTGCAACGTATGACCACCGTATAAACTTTGCGCAATAAATATCAGGAGCGTGCCACAGAGAAAAGTTACAACTCTGAATGAGGCACGCGCGTGCGTGATTCTCACGTTTGCCCGCAATCTAACAGAAAAGTTGCGGCTGCATTCGGCTGTAAGAATGCTGTGTTGCTTCTCACAAAGCGGAGAATCCGCTTGCGCTTGTGCTTCGTTGGGTTATGTGTCCTAAGCATAAATGTAATTTGCGCATGCTTGTCGTGTCAACCGTGGCCCGTCATAAGGTGAAAACCTATATGCAATTAATGAAGCAGCGTGGTTGCGTGCATATCTTGCAGCAAAGTTTCTTTACCCTTACCCATTTATACCCATTCGATGCTTCAATTCGACGCGGAATGAATGAGCCGTCACTTTTTACAGAGGTGGCGCGCTCGGCCGCCGTGTTTTTTTTTTTGTTTGTTTGTTTAGGAGGCCGTAGCAGACGACGCCGGCAGTCAAGCATTATGAGAAGCGTAAAACTTTTCCGGGGCAGTTATTTAGCGCTTCGTACAGCCAGCGAAGAAGCTGCAGCAGAATTATAGAATTTTGTTGAGTGAAGTACAATATGAATAAAAAAAGGAGACGTGGAAGCGGTTGCGGACGAGAGGGCTGGCGGAGCAATCCAACCACGTACGTCACAGGGATGCCTCCACATGATGGCGCCACGGTATGTCCTCGCGCCCGATAGCTCAGCCACATTCGCTTTGTAGTACGTCTTTCTTTCTTTCTTTCTTTCTTTCTTTCTTTCTTTCTTTCTTTCTTTCTTTCTTTCTTTCTTTCTTTCTTTCTTTCTTTCTTTCTTTCTTTTTTCCTTTCTTTCTTTCTTAATTTCTGCAATATTCTTATTAATATACAATTCTTTGTTGCGATAGTGCTCGAGTTTCTCTCAAGCAAATTGAAGGAATCTTGCGCGAGCGATATAGTGCGTTCTTTCAGTATAGCGTAAAAATTGAATGTAGTCGCAGTTTCATGGCTGTGAATGAGGTAAAAAAAAAGTGCGAATGTTATACGGCACAGGAAGACATACAAAAGACAAGCGGTCACTTCCAACAGTTCTGTCCTTTGTGTTGCCCAGTGTAATGTTTTTTTTTTTAATTTATATGTCAATAAATGAGCCAGGCAACGCACCAATGCATTTTGCTGATCGACTGGATATGAGGAGTCCCTGGAAATGGCAAGGATTTGGCAAACGATCAGCTATGCTAAAATATGGCTGGCTATATACGCCGTTCATATCTATGATAATTAGACGTGGGTCGGGAGTGTTATAGATGATGGGAAGACGTAAGGATTCGGCTGGACGAGAACCAGGTATTGCTTCGTGATCCGCATGAACGACACCTATCAGTGCAGAAGGTTGTTTGAGCGTGTTATTGGCGGTTCTTAAACGGATGTATAGTGACTGCGTGTACGGCAGGCGACAGCTGCTTTGGCGACAGCTGCTTCGGTGACACCTGGAGACGCGGGGTTATAGACTAAGCGTGTCCGGTAGTCAGTGGTCGGCTTTAGGGTTTTAAGCTCCGCCGAAGCATCCGCTCGACCGTATAGGCGGGCATTTTTCACTCTAGAGGCCTGTGAGCGGTGGCGTAAAGCCCTCTGCAAAGACATTATCACGCGTGACCTTCATTGTACTTGGACACAGGTGAACGTGTATACGTTTAACATTCACGTACAACAGCCTAAAGGCATGTCTTCTTGCGCCTCTAAAGTTAGGGGTGCTTGGAAATGCTTGGGAATATCTCGCTATAACTGCCAGCATTCGCGACTTGGAAACATCGGCACCGAGTGACATTTGCTGTAGTGTATAATGTTAGCTTCACGTGTGGGCTTTGCATACGTCGGTCAAACCGGCCGACGCCTGAACGACATACGAGGGCATATATAGTCACATAGCTCAGCAATACAGAGCTCTGCTGTCTTTGAGCGTATACAGAGAGCATAACAAACATGAAACGTACACAGAGAGCCAAATGCACGCGAGGTAAACGAAGCTTACCATATTCATACGCATGGACACGCTTGCGTCAGTGGGCCGCTGGTTTCCCTCTATGAATGTCAACGTGTTGAAAACGTGACAGCCTGTTTGGCCGACGCATTCAAAGCGATTACTTTTTGCCTTTCCCTGCACAGATACTGTCGTTTTGTTTGTTTTTAAAACAAATTTTCTATATATATCGCGTATTCGAGCGATAAACCAGTGGTTGTTGGTCCAGTGCCCTGTCTGCCATTCTTTCGCCGTCCTGTTGGCAGTGCTGTTTTTTTTTTCGCGACCAGCCCATGCTATAGGTGCACCTTTTCAAGTTTATGAAATGTGCACATATCTGGGACCTGTGTCGTAACTTCGGGATGACGCGGAGTGAACATGTGACGCGCACATGGTGACATCCTGTCAGAACCCTCCAAAGTATACGTGCTTTTTCGTTCACCTTTTGCAAATGCCGGCACGAATGTATTTGTCACTTCGCTCGTTTTCTTGCAGCGTGCGCTCTGCGGGGCTTTAACGAAGTTATCCAACTACGCGCTCCTTTACCGCAGCATTGTCCGTTTTGTTGCGTTGCGTACGAGGGGTTTTAGAATGCGTGCATATTTATTTCGCAGAGGCTCGAAGGTTTGTCGGCTAATCATTTATTTTTATTTGTCGCTTTGACGCAGTGTTGTGAACTCTCGAACTGTCAAGGGGGCGAAAGTGTAATCGTAACATCATTTTCTGCGCGTGTCTCTCGCTTCAGCGTGTGAGGCAAGCGCTAAGGGCCAAATATCCGGTGGCGCACAGAAGCGCTTGAGGTTTTTTTTTTCCCGCCAAGTATATTCAGGTTCTTGGCGGTGTTGCGAACGGTCGTGGTTGGCGTGCGTTCTCTCTCTTTGTCTCTCTCTGCATTACATTGTTTTTTTTACAAAGTCGTTCATTTCTTCGTGCCGATCTTGCGCTTCGCTTCGTCGACACTCGAAAGAGCTCTTCCTATTGTCCCGACTTCGGCTGTGGTGACCTGGAATCCCGCCGTAGAGCTCCTGCGCAGTTCTGCCGGCTTCTTCGGACAGGAGACGGCAGCCTGTTACTGCAGTAAAATTTCCCAAGAGAAGCAGGGGAAATGTATTTTCGAGGCAGATTTTCACTTCATGTAAATGTTCCCCGACCTGACATCAATGTGTCCGACATACTGCGTATTTCCTATGTGATGGCAGCGTTGTTGTTGTTGTTTTTTTATCAGCGTCTTTATGGTGTCTGAGATGCTGTACATTCGCAGCAGACTTTGCAAGTCATTTTATTCTTCAAGGGGTTACAGGGGCTGCCAGTTTTGTAAATAGAGAAAAGTTTTGCTACAGTTAAATGCCTGGTTTTAGATGGAGCATGCATGCTTCGCTGTTTGAATCACTGCGTTCGGCTCACAATGCTCTGGGTGGAGCATTTTAAAAATGGTTGCCAAGGGTTGGGAAACGCAGTCGGACGAGGCAAAAGGTTGAATGGATTGACGAAATTGAGAAGTTAGTTCGTGAGGATAAATTGAAGAAGCTCGCACAGAATAGGGTAAGCTAGAGATATTTGGGAGAGCTATGGGTCTTCGCCCTGCAGTGCGTTAAAACGGGCTGAGAATTCTGAAAGTATGTGGAAGCTCGATTTGACCAAGAGATGACAAGAACTAACAACTATCTACCCGACAGGACCAGCGTTGCTTGCCAACCTAACTTTATTGGGAGGAGCATCGGCCATTTTAATTGAGATGAAAACAACTCGTTCAAGTCAAGTTGTAGCTCCACATTTTGTCCCTTTTGACAAGTCTGCAAAAGAAAGAGAAAAAGAAAGAAGGAAAGAAAGCGAAAAAGATAGAAACGGATGGGAAAAATATAACGCAGCTGACGAGGTGGCCTTTCATGCACGTATTGTAACTTTCTTGCTAGGATTCACTACAGACGTATTGAACAAAAGATGTATACACATTATTTTGCAGCCGTTGTGTGTTTCTGTCCTTCTTGTTATTTTTCGTTCGAATTTTGTGCAGTAAATTCCCTGAGTGGTTGGATAGAATTCGAGCCAACCTGCAGCCAGTGCCTGAAAATGAAGAGCTTATAGTTTTTTTTCTTGTTAACAGATCAGGGCTTGTTTCGCTGTTTCCTATATGTCTACGCGTCACAGTCAGTATTAGATTGTAGAGTGCACTTTTTTTAAATATTATCATTTTGGTCTAATTCCCTGCTATCATATGGAGCGTTTAGAATGCGTGCAGAGAATACCACGCATTGGGCATGTGTCCTAGTACTTCTCCCTTCTAGAATGAAATTTACCTTTTTCACACACACACACACACACACACACACACACACACACACACACACACACACACACACACACACACACACACACACACACACACACACACACACACACACACACACACACACACACACACACACACACACACACACACACACACACACACACACACACACACACACACACACACACACACACACACACACACACACACACACACACACACACACACACACACACACACACACACACACACACACACACACACACACACACACACACACACACACACACACACACACACACACACACACACACACACACACACACACACACACACACACACACACACACACACACACACACACACACACACACACACACACACACACACTTATAACTATCAGTTAAAGCGCACGAAAACAGAGAGGACAAGTGCTTTCGTGTGCGCTTTAACTGATAGTTATACCATGCATATCCAACTAGCCCAACTTTCAATTCTGTTGCACCCCTCCCTTGCCGACGAGGAAAAACTGCTGCCTGTCTCATTCTGTGTAATGAAAAATAAATTCGATCTCTTTTGTCTCTAGCGTAATGCAGTTGTGGTAATTTCGAATGGAATTTCCAATTTTGTCGGCTCAATTAGATGACCAGCCTTTTTTTTTGCAAAACTTGTGTTTCTTCATTTGTGTTTTAGTTATTTTCGGTTCCATCATTACCCTGCACGGAGCCGTGCGGTAGCTACCTTTCTCATCAGCTATTCTGTTGGGCAAATTACGTAAAAAAGAAAAAAAGCTATTAACTATATGGTATGAATCGTCATTTGTGTGCAATATGGGCCGCATATTGCTTTTTCCCCTTTGTTTTCTATATGGACTGCCGTTTATGCTTTGCTAAATTAACGAATCATGATAGGAACAGTAACTGTTTTCTTGGCGCGTGAGAAATTTTAGAGAACAACTTAAGGGAAAAGGCCAAACGTGCGGCACTGTAGGAATGCGAAGTAAATACCCTAAAAGGTATTTACTTCGCATTAAAGCTTTTTCTCGCGTTCCTTCATACAGTGAGATCCGCGTTTCGGTATACAGGAAGTTGCGATATCTTAAGGTACGAGATCTTGTCGCACACATTCCCTGGAGCATTGATTTATGTAAGGTAAGCCACGATGCTGTTATTTCGCGATGCTTAACCATCAGGCAATCACCTGTCCAACTTTTTTTCTATCATCTTTTACTCCCCTTATCCCCCAGTTTGACACTTCTTGAACGCCCTTTATATATATCATTATCATCACCATCATCATCATCAGCAGCAGCAGCAGCAGCCTGAGCCTGACAATGCCCACTGCTGGACAAAGGCCTTTCCCATGTTCCGCCAGTCAGCAAGGTCATGCGCTTGCTGCTGCCATTTCAAATCCGCAATCTTCCTAGTCTCACCTGCCCACATAACTTTGTCTCCCCTTCACCTGCTTGCCTTCTCTGCCCATGACCATTTCTTCTTCTTGATTTCAACTATGGTATCCTCAATCCTTGATACACTCTATCTTCTCGGCCCGTTAGGATATAAATATATATGTTATTATGTAGAGAGAGAGAGAGAGAGATAGAGAGAGATCTGCAGCTGCCAAATGAATCGCGAAAAGTTAGGCGCTGCTAGACCGACGTGTGTATGCGTCAGCGCAGACTCTACTGACTCCATAGGTTTTAGTTAATGGCTGCTGCCAAAGTTCTTATCAATGAGGTCATCTGACGCTGGCTATGTAAGCGCGCTGCAGTGCAAGATTCAGTGCGGTTGCGCCTGTGTGAGCGGTTCATATCTATACGGCATTCGGAGGCCACACGCTGTGTGGCGCTGGCCAGTTAGCAATGCCTAAAAACGTTTGCCTGAGGCGCGTTTACACGAGAGAACAACACCAATTTCGGTCTGCCGACTGTCTTTGGGGGTGTCCTTTGTCTTGTCGTCGTCCTGTTTACACTGCAACGACACAAACAGTCCGCCGGTGGTCTCTGGAAGACTCCGATCGTACCTTGTCGTGCTCAAAGCCTTTAGTTGGCTAATTTTCTAGTTACACTGAAGGCACACAGGGAGACACCCACTAAACTTGCACACCTTAATCTAATTTTCAGCCATGCTCCCCGCTCTGCCATTGTCTTTCTCCGGCTACGCGGCGCAACCCTTGCCGTAAGTCACGGCGTCGAAGGATGAGGGTATAGGACACGCAAAAGGGAAGCGATGACTTCCGTGCGGTGCCCACGATGCCCATTCAGACGTCGTGTCAGGGTCGTGTCGCTCTACTGTACACGCGCCTTTTGCTGGCCTCAGCCCCTATCATGGTTCGATATTCTTCTACACCAATGTGCCTTGTCGAAGTAGGTTCCTTTCTGAGCTTGTTCAGTGCAATGAAAAAGGCTTATTAGACAGTGATAACGAAGGTCATTTGGAAATGTCTTTGGCAGTTTGTCCACGTGTTTATTATTATTATTATTATTATTATTATTATTATTATTATTATTATTATTATTATTATGATTGAATGTATGTGGAACACTCTCCGTACTTTAGTTTATGCAACTGCACCACAGAATCGAAGTATTATCTCTCACGTGGGTTACGTGGGTTCTGCTGAGTCACTTAGGAACTCTACTCCCTCAAAGCTGAACAGTTGGCTGTAGCCCCTGCCTTTTTGAATGACAGGAGGTCGCAATTATACACCGTTTCAAGGTAGACGGTCAGGGCTTTTGCCTCTTGTTCCGTCTGTACTAAAGTATTTGAACTATTTGAAAGTAGGACACTTTCACCTCCATACCATTGCCTAGTTTCCCGCACATTTAGAATCCTTACTGGACTCCCTCGTAAACCTGAATGACACTGCTCACTCCGGGGTGCGCGTACTAACCCTCCGCTCTGGGAAGGACGTATGGGTCCGCAGGTTGGCAGGGGGCTGTTTAGGGACGTTTTACTTGCGTTTAGTTGAATGGCTAAACACTACCAGTTGAGGAGGCGTTCCTTTCCGCCTCCGCACAGCAAGTTGTCTGGACCTCAGACCATCACGTTTAGAATGTTTGAGTCCAGGTCTTATCCAAGTTTATTTTTCCTTAGCATGGTATCATCAGAGGCTTTTGGGTCTACTTGCCCTGATTGTGGTGAGGTTAGTCACTTAGAACGTATGCTCCTGCGGTGCCCCTTGTTACGGGGCCAAAGCCGGTTCACAGAAGAGGATAGGGACTCTGCCTTACGAAGTTCTGAGTTACTACCGCAACAACGGGTGATCCAGCGAGACTACGATGCGGCTGTGAGGCTATGCCTCCCTGTCCCCTCGAGGGAGCGGCCCTCGACGTTGCTGTAAAAGAGTAGCGTTTCTCAGGACCTAATTAAGCTCTCTCTCTCTCTCTCTCTCTCTCTCTCTCTCTCTCTCTCTCTCTCTCTCTCTCTCTCTCTCTCTCTCTCTTTCTCTCTCTCTCTCTGTTTCTCTGTCTTCTCGCTTCTCGTGCCGCTGTCAGCGGAACGCTACACTCCGCGCCAAATGTTAATAATGCTAATACTGTTAACAATATACGGTGGTACACTACACAAACACCAATAAGTTCGTCGCCGGGCAGTGCCCCGGCCTGCGAGCGACGGCTTTGAGTACCGGCTGCATCATTCGCCGCACGTATCGATAAGGGGTTCGCCAAGGATCCACGTGTCGTATATACAGTCGGCGTATACATATACCCCTCGCATCCTTACATTATAGGCAGAGCACATAGTGAGCCCCGCTGGGAGACCTCATTATAATGACTGACTGTGACTCGCAGTAGAATCGTCCCGCGTATGCACGGCGGGTACCGGTATGTGTATACACTGCGAAGCCGCGGCGCGCCTGCTGTTCGTCTGAGGCGCGGACGATCTCGCGGCCATTTGTTCGCGGAGACCATAATGGAGATCGATCTGCACAATGCGGCTCTATTTGCCCAGTAGCACCGGTGTCAAAATGAAAGAAACTTCGCGCGTAGGACGCAGCGTACAGCGTATCCCAAGCAATTCGGAGCACGTCGCATGCCTCCTTTTCTTTGTTTTTTTTTTCAGACAGCTCAACGCGTGCGCGTCGTCCATCAGTCCGAGATAGAGACCTATGCTCCATCTCTCGCATTCTTCCCGGTGTCCATTGATGTATTTTTTTTTAATTTTTCGTTTTATTTTTCTCTCAACGTTCGTTACGCCACACCGCTCCGTCAGAAGCGAGATTTACAGCGTTCGTCTGGTTTCTGTCCGGAGCCTGTATATTGCTGCACTCTTTTGCGATTGCTTTCTATCTCGCTCTCTCGGCCTCCAAGGCGCGAGTCCAGGCCTACTCTCTCTCTCTTCCTCTGTTTTGTATCCCTTTCTTTCAGTGTTTGCTTTTTAACTCTTGCTTTAGCGTTTCTTTCTTCTCCCTTACAATGTTGCTTGCGTATATGCATACCTAGAAATGCTGCCGATTGAAGTCGCCCCGCCCCGCTCTGCAACTGTCTTGCTGTCCGCATTTATCTCTCTCTCTCTCTTTCTCTTGCGCGATTTGTCTGATCTGCTTTCTGCTGTAGTCAGTAGCGGCAGCCAATCAGGAAGACTGCGTTTCAGCCTCCGCGGAGGATCTCAAGGCGTCCTGGTAAGGGAAGATGACTATTCATCGCGGCGGTAAATATCGCTAAACAAAAGGAAGAAAAATCCGCAGTGAATCGCCTTTGGGAGTTGCCCTAGTGATGCGTAAGCATATAGTGTTTTCATTTGTGTTGCAACCTTTCCTAGAACGTTATTTTCGTGGCGTCTTTTCATATTCTTCTTATATCGTCCTTCAGCGTCCGGAACCAGGGGCGTAGCCAGAGGATTGCACACCGAGCACGTGCCCCCCCCCCCCTTTCATTGTTTTTTTCGCCCTAGCATAGACAGCAAAAATGACTATTCTAAGGTGCCCCCCCCCCCCAAAAAAAAAATGTCTGGCTGCGCGCCTGTCCGGAACGCTTCGTGAGCACGGAAAACGCGCGTCCGGCATCATTTTTTTTTTTTGCAAAATAAGAATTAAGCTCGTGCGTACAATCCTTCTAGTCGTTTCTAGGGAGTACTTCTGTTCCACTACTGCGAAAATCAACGTGCATTCGTAGAAAGTGATCTCATTTGATATTTGTCTTGCATCACTGGCACAGAGAAATCGTATGGCTCAGATGTATTTTTGTTCTTGTAGCTTAAGGTTGTAGGTCAGTAGGTAAGAAACTCGCATCCGGAATGGGGAGCCCACTTGGCTCTAAAAACACCACTTAAATTTGTTTGTTCTTTTATGCTTTGTAGCGATCTGCCTTAAATGACAAAGAGAGATAGATAAACACAGCTTTCTTGTTGAGTCGGCCTAGAAATGCTTGGCCATTTGAAGAGCAAAAAAAAAAAACACTGCTAAAATGCTTTTTTGGTAGATTTTTATTTAGTCAAGGCCGCTTATTGCACGTTGGTTATTTAATACCGGATAGTTTAACTGATTCTAGAGTCGGCTAGCGTATTCAGGGAGCTCATTTTCGTATCTCGATGTAGCAACGTTTATAGAGGTGCACATTAAAAAAAATTATCAGTCTTAATCTTCAAAAAGTCTTACTTACCGGCAAATACGAACCGAGGCGCAAATCACGGAGTCAAGAGTGTTCTTGTTGTGGTGGCGTGTGACATCGTGTGCGGGCGAAAAGGACGAAAATAAAGAAAAGCTTTGGGATGAGATAGTGCGCGCAAGGTCCGCGCTGCCGGCATTGTCAAGTCTAATAGATATACTGACAAAAACAGTGTTCATTCAAAGCCTTTAAGCCCAGAGTGATGTTCTGTACTACACCGAAGAATTGCCATTTCGAGAGAGGAAAATTCTCTATTTTGGACACTTTTCTCTGCACGTGCTGACAAAATTCCCAGCATGTTTTCCTGCACAATATTTGTATCATACGAGCGACCCTTCACTCACTCACTCACTCACTCACACACACACGCACGCACGCACGCACGCACGCACGCACGCATGTGCGTGACGAGCTTGCGACTGTTAAAATCAAGACTGTAGTGCCTATGCTCCCGCACAACAAAACTATGATTTTCTTAACTCATGTATCTTCTGTAATACTTCATCGCAAATAGTGCTCATAGAGTCCACACCAGCAGTACTTAGTAGATGCCTAAATAAATATCAGACTAATCCCAAGGATTATGCTTGCATGCTCCATGTGCCAGAACCGATTGCACATGCCGAAGGCGCACTGTGGCCGCATAAAATTGGTCATTCATCGGTGAATATAACCATTCCCTGCGATATCGCAAAGATTTACTTTTTCCCTTTCGTCCAAAATGATGACTGGAAATTCCCAGAAACAAAGAAAATTCCCTGTACGGAACATCACTGTTTAAGCCCTGTTTGGCAAGAAAGAAGCTTTCCGAGGGATTTCCGTTTTCCAGAACAATTGGGGGCGACGTTCCCTGGACACCAAAATCTGCGATAGCACAGCGCCGATGATATGTATATATAAGCAAAGCAGGAAAGCCGATAGACTTCGGCGCGACTCCGCGTGACGCGGAAAGTACGCCGGGGACACTTGTTTGTGGAAGCAGTATAGCACCTTTAACGAGCTTAAGTATATATATTCGGCGATGTGCTGTCAAGACATTTCTACAAAAGGCATGATTGATTTGCTGAACGGTGGATACTCTCCGATACAGGGCTTGGATTGTGAGTATAGTCTTTACGGTGTGCACTAGTTAGGAGCGTGTTAAATTACCACGGATGACTGAAACTAATCCGGTTTTGGCGTGTAACTAAACAACTAGAAACTCCACAAGTTTAAACTCCACAACTTGAGACTCCACAACTAGAAACTCCACAACTTGAAACTCCTCAACTAGAAACTCCACAACCAGAAACTCCACAACTAGAAACTCCGCAACTAGAAACTGCGCAACTAGAGACTCCACAACTAGAAACTCCACAACTAGAAACTCCACAACTACAAACTCCACAAATACAGACTCGGCAACTAGAAATTCCATATCTAGAAACTCCACAACTAGTAACTGCAAAACTAGAGACTTCACAACTAGAAACTCAACAACTAGAAACTCCACAACTAAAAACTCCACAACTGGAAACTCCACAACTTGAGACTCCGCAACTTGAAACTTCACAACTAGAAACTCCGCCATTAAAAACTCCGCAACTAGAAACTCCGCAACTAGAAACTCCACAACTTAAAACTCCACAACTAGATACTCCACAACTGGAAACTCCACAACTAGATACTTCACAACTGGAAACTCCACAACTAGATACTCCAAAACTGGAAACTCCACAACTAAAGACTCCACAACTAAAGACTCCACAACTCGAAACTCCACAACTAGAATCTCCACAACTAAAAACTCCACAACCAGAGACTCCACAACTTCACAACTAGAAACTCCCCAGCTTGTGACTCCGCAACTTGAAACTCCACAACTAGAAACTCCGCAACTTGAAACTCCACAACAAGGGACTCCACAACTAGAAACTCCACAACTAGAAACTTCACAACTCGAAACTCCACTACTAGATACTCCACAACTTTTGGCTTTTGGTACTTTTGGCTCGCAACATCCCAGAATTCCTTATATTTTATTTAGTGCCGATCAAGCTTCCACGTGTTGTCGTTCGATTTGTTCATCCCGTCTCAACCATTGCAATAGTCTGCATGTAGAATGCGTGTATACGAATTTCAACGTGTCTCTGGTTTATCAGGTACCTTGGTTGAAAAAAAAAATCTTAGCTGCTACCTTCTTCTTATGCATGATATGCCCACAATTCCCGCACTTTCGAGAGTCCACAAACTGTAGTACTCATTTGGTCCTGTCTAGTATACAACTGACGCAATTGCTTGCTTGCCCCACATTTTCGTTCGAGGTCGTGTCACTGCAGGGCGCCTTTAGCGATCCAGAAGGCGCAAATACCCTCTGGTTTGACGCCAATATATGACGGGCTCCTTTTATAGGATCAGCGTCGCAGCCAGACTTTCCCGGCACGGATCACGGAATGTGGAATAGATTCGTTGAATTGAATTGAATTGCGTTGCTTCAATCTGATCGGTCTTCAGAGTACATTCGAGACGAGCGCTGGATAGCCTTCCACACATCTGCGGGATCGCAGCTGCATTGTAGTGAATATGTATGTATGTATGTATGTATGTATGTATGTATGTATGTATGTATGTATGTATGTATGTATGTATGTATGTATGCATGCATGCATGCATGTATGTATGTATGTATGTATGTATGTATGTATGTATGACGCACGAGTACAGTTGAGGGACAAATATAGTCAGAGAGAGAGAGAGAGAGAGAGAGAGAGAGCCCGCTGTCCGGCAAGTTAATACCAAACGCTGCTGGCCAGAGATAGTAGTGGCAGCACGCAGCAGCAGCTTCAAGGCACGTCAATTTCCAGGGATGACGGGTCGCTCGCTTGCGCAGTATACGCTAGTAGACGCAAGTCACGACTCGCGCTTGCGGAGATAGCGGGAGAGACAAATGGGCCTTCTCCGGGCAGCAGCTGCAGCTGTGGCTCCTTCCTGCCTGTCGAATCCTCCGGCCACAGCGAGTGGCGTGCGACGTATGTTGCGCCCCCCCCCCCCCCCTTACTCTATCTCTGGATCGAAGCTTGTCGTGTGTAGATACCTACATTTGGGAGCTCTCGTAGTGGCTGCTCATTATAACCTCATTATCTTTATTGTTTTCGCGTTAAATATCAGAAGGGCGTTGCTTTTCGTTTCTTATTCATACACTTGGCAATGTCTCAAGCCAGTGGTACACGCCTTGATTCAACCTTGAAATTTATTTGACGCACGAACGATACATACACCGGGGCCGATATGATGCACAGGTCTCTTTGACTCGATTTTATTGCCTTCGTATTGTTCGATACAGACCAGTCGAGGTGATGGCGTATGCCCGCAGTTACGAAAAAGGAGTCTGTATAGTAGGGTTGCATTATTCATGCAAGCGCTTAGCGATTGACACGAGGTTGGCCAGATGAACTGTTCATGTGAGATGTAGTGTACTTCAGTAGACGTATTTTGCATGAGCTCTTGGAGAACAAGCATTGCACATTAGTGTGTGGATTTCACTGATTCAAAAGATATATGCAGCCTACGTGATAACGCCTTACCGTCTCGGTGTGTAGGGGCGCTGCCGCATTTCGCTTTCCTTCCAGGTCATTTTCGTTTAATATAGCCAGAAGCATGCTCATTTCAACAATTGCCTGTCAGCTAGTTGACCGGTGTGCAAAATAAACCCACGACGTTAATGGAGCCGTGCTCCATTTTTCAGGTCAGAAAATGCTGCCAGTCCAGGTTCCTGAGAACACGCGAGCCGAGCATTATAGTGCAGCACGCGGCCTGAAAATCACACTCAATTTTCGAAGTACGTTAGAAATTGTTCTCTCTTTTTTTCTACGAATGATGCCATATGGCCTTAAGATCGCACCGTTTACCCGAATTCACGGCTATTGGCCGATTTGAGCATCGCGGACTGCATAGTTAGCATGGCCGCCGCGGGAGGCCGCCACATACCCGCGTGTGCTCTCGCGATCACTTTGAAAGTAAGCCGCACGTTCGAAGAAAAAAGATGAAAACTGCTTAAAATCATGGTGCACGCGTTCCTAATGTTCATTATCCTTGCCATCCCTCCCCGCTTACCTTCCAGCGTGCGAGTGGGTACGAAAGTAGAGAAAAAGCAGTTACAGCATGTCACAGATCTCACTAATTCCGCTCGTACGTGATGGATTCTAAATATTTCTGCGGTGGTCGATTCGGGTTACAGTAAACTTCTTTAAAAGTGAACTTGTTCAGGAGAAGAAGATTCGTTTCATGTATCGCCACTATAATGACATATTTTCACCGCCACCGCATCTGGATGCACTTGGTTGAACCCCCTTTTCCCACCGGTGTCGCGTTGATTCTCTGAAACTCCTACATTCACTGTATTACTCGCTACGTTACTGTTACACCAACATATCTCACCTACAAGGCGTCTAGTATACAAGAAGCTGTAGTAAGTTAAACTTACCGGCCTTTTTGGCTAGAAATGAACCCATTAAATGCAGTTTTTTTTAAGTAAGTGCTAAACTTCGCAATGATTTACCCGCTACTATTCGTTTCTAGACACAGGAGGAACTGTCATCCTGTGGTAATTACTTGCTATCATGGGGTTCTTATACGTTTATGCACTTTGCGTTTTTCCTTGTATATTAATTTGCCATATGAGCTTTTGCCCCACTAGTGCAGTATGTGTAAATTAAAAAAGTGAAATAAAGTGAATAGTGGTTTCGCTGATGTCGCATGCTGCCGCGATGCACGTACGGCCATAACTAGCAGGGTGCTGCCTACCCGCACACTGTGGAAGTGCGGTGGAGCCGAAGCGAATAACTTAAACTACTTCTACTTAAAACTACAGTTAAGTGTTGGCCCTGCCTACCATTATCAGTGGATGAAAGGAATGTAAACAACCGTGATATATATATATATATATATATATATATATATATATATATATATATATATATATATATATATATATATATATATATATATATATATATATATATATATTCATTTGATAATAGAACGGCCGAAACCTTTGCGTCAGAGAAAAGATGACGGAAAAAAAGCAAAAAAAAAAGGTGGCAATACTGTATCGGGAGGTGTCTGCAGCGTATCTGTTATGATTAGCTCGCCGGGCGCTTTTGTATGGGATCTTGATCTCCTATGACGCCCCCATACGCGAGATTATTGAACACTCAAGCGGTCAACGCCTCCGTCAACGTTCGGGCTGCCCAATAGGGTGCGTATATGTCTTTGCGAGATCTGGTTGTCACGTATACAAAGAGAATGCAATTGGTTTACTTGAAGTTTTTTAAAGATGACAGTCTTTCTTGGGGACCTTCGACGCAAAAATTTTGGTCTGTCTGTCTGTCTGTCTGCCTGCCTGTACATTTGTCTGTTTGTCCGCCATTAACGGTACCCTAAATGGCACTAAAGTGGCCAAACGATATTCCGAATGGCCGACCCCATCCGCAGCGCCCACCAATATTGCTCAAGGTTCAACGTTCATATTTCTGCGATTGTCAATTAACAAGCAATTATTGTGCATATCTGAGGCACCATAACAACACGTCAATATTCTGTATGTGTGTCTTTTACTAGAAAAGGCGTACATATGTAATTCTAAGGACCGTAGCGTTTATCCCGCAGCGCTGACCATGCAACGCTTGCACGAAAAGGCAAGTGTTTCCAACGCTTGGCTAAGACGACATGGTGGTGGCACCTACTCGTCGCCTTGCACTCTACTCCTTGTCACCACCCAGACGGGCGCGCAAGGCGCGCGCGCTTCGTTTTCCTAGATAAGTGCCAGATAGCGCTCATGTCTCACGTGTGACGTCACTTGATGCGCTCGTTCGCCTCCGCTGCATGCTCGAGGCACTCTAACGCAGCGCTTCCAGAATACCATTCACCGATTTCCTTGCGCAGAACATCAAATAAACATTTTGTTCGCTCTCTCCAGACGCTAGACTATCGTCTTTCGACGACATTTGCAGTTTAACATGCAGATATGGGGCCAATTTTTAACTGCTTTCTTTATCTTTACGCATTTCTAAGCCAATTAGGCCTATAGCTCGTTGCATCGCGTTGGGGTAGTTTCAAAATGTGTCTAATCTTAATCGCTGTTTTTCTAATCGTTTCCACAGTGATTTTAATTGCGCTGCTCGAAGTTCGGTCTCATGAATAACGCAAGCTTTATATAGCACTATATATAGCTCGTCCGTTGATGAGCGCCTGTTTGGGATTCAATCGATACATCTTCGAAAAGGAAAAGTTGGCGTGATATCCGACAATATAGGTTTTAACTTGTTGTGAGTCGATGTCGCATTTCTTAGTGACATGCAGCGTGTAACTGTCAGTTCGATTGCGAAAACGAGCAGCCTACAGCTAATCTGTAATTATATATAACGAGCACTACACAATGAAATCGTGACGGCCGCTGTTTTTATCAATGCGTGTGCTTTATATTAATCGGAAACAAAAATAAGCGAATCATCTCTATTTTCTCTTCCTTGCCCGCCGCCTTACCTTTCCGTCGTTAATGGTTACCCCGATTATCAGATGTTAGGTTGCCTTATATATATCTATATATATAGCGGTTGAACTTGTCAACCTGTCCAGCATTTAAACATGATTGCTGTAGCCGTACGCTCATCGATGTATATATTAGGCGATGTTATATATAACTGAAAAAGAATGAACGCTCAGAATTGATTCGACTTATATTTGGCTATCATGAGCCCGCCGCGGTGGATCACTGGTTATGGTGCTCGGCTGCTGACCTGAAGGTCGCTGGGTTCGATGCCAGTCGCGGCGGTCGCATTCACATGGAGGCAAGATGGTAGAGGCCCGTCTACTCTGCGATGTCAGTACACCTTAAGTAACACCAGGTATACTCCAATTTTCCGGAGCCTTCCACTACGGCGCCTGTCGTAATCATGTTGTGGTTTCGGGACGTAAAGCCCAAGATATTATTATAATTGGCTATCATGACTACCAGATTGCTCAGCTGTCTTGCCTACTATAGAGAAACGCCTGCCACTGCGTCATAATCGTCGCGTTTCACAATGCGCCACTCTCGTAAGACCGACAAATCGCAGTCGAGTATATAGCGACATTTCCATAGTACAGAGTGAGCGCCTCCTTTCCCAACTATTGCTCTGTGAGTACAAAAGCAGACGTACCTGCTACTGTCGTGCACTTTCGGAGGGTCGTTCGTCGTTTCGAACAGTTCAGGTTTTAATATGGCAGCGCCCATTGATTCCTCGTTTGGAAGGTTGGAAGGTATACAAAAAAGAACCTGCGGTTGACGGCGTCCAGGAGCATTGTTCAGCGTCACAGCGCATGATGCCTTGCACACACTCTCTCTGCATATGCAGGCGTCTGATAGAGAAATGTTATGGTTGGTTTAAAACCAATCTATTTCGCATACATTATTATATAGCACAATACTTTTTTTATGACTTCTTTCTGTATCCGATACACAAAGAGTAGAACTGCAAGCGCTTCCTGTATCTGTTCTTCATAAAGAGATACGCTCCCCGCAATGATGGATCATTACCAACTATCCCGATCGAATTGTCTGTTATGTCTCGCGCATTCGCCCTCAAGGTTATCTGTTTCAGCGTTATGTATAGACGATGGCAATGGAGACATGACTGTTACTGTAGTCCTTCGCACGGTTTGTCCACTTTCATGCTCGTTTGGTGTGATCGTCGCCATCTTCTACATATTTATTTATTTTATTTATTTATTGCATACTGCCAGCCACCTCTTGGTGGCCAAGGCAGGAGTGATACAAACTTTCATACTTGCAGTCACTTATAACACTATTCTTCACGGCGCAGAAATAAAATCACCACATAACAGGTTTGCGTGGAACATGAATACTCGGGTTACAGGAGCAACACAAGAGCGGTATCAAAAATACAATCCAAATTTTGTTCCTAACACGAAGTGAAAAAAACATCATAAAAAGAATTGAAGTCTGCACATACGACCAGACAGCTTTTACTACAGACAGGCAGTGGCAGCTGATAAGAATGCGTCGGGCGCTGCGATGCTGGTGACGTCATGAGGTAGTTCATTCCAGTCGGAAATTGTTCGTGGAAAGAAGGAATAACGCCGAGAATTTGTTTTTGTAAGTGGCACCACTATGGTGTTATCATGCTTGTTCCGAGTTTTCCGCGATGTATTGTACTGCATGTAAGTGTTAAAGGCGAGTCCTGAGTGTCCGTTGACTATGTTATAAAGGAATTTTAAGCGATGTAGCTTTCTACGCGACTCCAATGTGGGAAGGGCGGATCTATTACGGATTATATTATTATTATTTCCATATGGGCGTTGTGCGACTGCGTAAACGTGTTCCTGCTCCTAGGCTCTAATAACCGAGACTTCGAAGACCTTCTGCAAATTTCACGGTGTTTTCTAGTTCTTCGTGGTATGCGCTGGCGCTCATGAAGTCACTCATCCAGTATAGACAGCATATCTCCTTATATATAACGTGGTTGACAGGCCTTTGTTTTTTTTTTTTGGGGGGGGGGGGGGGTCTCAGCCTTTTTTCGCTTTGTCATCGTTTGCTCTCCCCCACGTGGCTGAGGATAGTCGGTAAAACCAGCGTATAACCCACCACGGCCGTCTATATGTTGTGGTGCTCGAGTCCTGATGGAATCCAGACGCGGATCGAATACCGGCTCTGGCGGCCGCATTTTCGATGGGAGGCGGACATACTTGAGGCCCGTGTGTTTCTATAGACTTCGGTGCACGTTAAAGAACCCCGCGTGGTTCAAATTTCCGGGGCCTTCCTCTATACGCTGTCTCTAACAATCTTGTCGTGGTTTCTGACGCGTTAAGCCCCAACAATCAATAATAATAATAATAATAATAATAATAATAATAATAATAATAATAATAATAATATCTTATACTTGCTAGTAATAGGAAAAACAGCAATGCTACGAATAGTGTTTTACGTCCGTTTTAGAGTTTTTCTCGCGCCCCGCCGTGGTGGTCTAGCGGCTAAGGTACTCGGCTGCTGACACGCAGGTCGCGGGATCAAACCCCGGCTGTGGCGGCTGCATTTCCGATGGAGGCGGAAATGTTGTAGGCCCGTGTACACAGATTTGGGTGCACGTTAAAGAACCCCGGGTGGTCGAAATTTCCGGAGCCCTCCCCTACGGTGTCTCTCATACACTGTAAACAAAAGTTAGCCGAAATGGGAGTTTCTCCAGCACATGAGCCCACAAAACTCCCCTGCCCCAATTATTTACACCCTGGTAGGGAGTGAACTCGGCACATGTCATCGTAAAACGCCCCCTCGTTAATCACAGAGTTTATGAACGACATGACCTTGTTAAACTCTCCAGGGAGTTTCAGGTCACGTGGTTACAAACTCCCTATAGGAGCTTTAAAAACCCTCTTTGGGCGTGACGTGTGTGTGTGTGTGTGTGTGTGTGTGTGTGTGTGTGTGTGTGTGTGTGTGTGTGTGTGTGTGTGTGTATGTGTCTGTACGGGCATATGTTTGCACGTCGGTGTGAAACACATGTGATTTGTGTGGCTAACCGTGTAAGCATCTGTCAACAGGCAACGAAATTATAAGTGCAGCGAAGAATAGCAACGACCGGTTGGTATTTACTGGGAACATTTCAATATATTTCGCACCCTAAACCACGCTGCACATCGGTCCGATTCCTCAACGAAACGTCCTGAATGCCACGCTTCAAAGGGCCGAGTAACAAAAAACTTCGAAGAATAAATTAATGGTAGCAAAAGTAAGCTGTTACGATCGTCAGCGGCTGCTCCTGGAGTTTCACCATCAGAAACTTTGAAGTGGTCTGAAGTAGGCTTCGCTCGACTACGGCAGGCTGGCCGGCAACCGGTCTGAGAGTTGCGCCGGCGACGCGCTCGCCCCGTCTCCGCCGATAGTGGCTTCTCGGAGTGTCACCGGTATTTCACCGGCTGTAACATCTAAGTGGTAAGAAGGCCTCGCTATGCCGTCGGTATCAAGCCGGCATCGTATCGAACTCGCACTGTGCGCTAGCCACCGCGGCAAGCGCTACGAGCTAGCACCGACCACCGGCGATGCAAAGAATGTGTTTCACAAAAAATGAAGGCTGCTGGGATGTATAACAGTCTTCTGCGCCTTGCGACCGTAGCTGTCAATGACTAAATACAAGGCGAGCGCCGAACGAGGCGGAGTACGATCGTCAGCGATTGCACCGTAAAACTTCGAAGCGGTTCGAAGTAGGCTTCGCTCGACTACGGCAGGCTGGCCGGCAACCGGTCTGAGAGTTGCGCCGGCGACGCGCTCGCCCCGTCTCCTCCGATAGTGGCTTCTCGGAGTGTCACCGGTATTTCACCGGCTGCAACATCTAAGCGGTAGGAAGGCCTCGCTATGGCGTCGGTATCAAGCCGGCATCGTATCGAGCTCGCACTGCGCACCGGCCGCCGTGGCGAGCTCTGCGAGCTATACATGCAATGCATGCGAGCAACGGGAACAGCGACTGCGAACCGTCTCATTCGTTTAAGTCTATCGCTCCGTAGCTTAAACTGCGTGGATAGCGGACACCTATTTCTGTGCATGGGAAAAACGAGACGTAAACTGCACATCAGCAAGCATTTTGTGATCGCCAGCTGTCATTCATCGAATCACCGTGCCGTACTCGTGAGTGAGGCCCAGTCGTCGAACGCGGTAGCGGCGGTCTACCTCGGTTCATCGCTGGAGCTGTTGAATGTGCCTCGTTAATGTGTTCATTCAAGGCCGCGCGCACTTTGTGTATGATTCAGTGCATTTTACGGGTCCACAAACAGCACTGCTGATGCGAATTCAGCCTGTACGACAGAGCGTCAACTGATAAAACTTTTTCGTTATAGTAAAAAAAAATATTAAATATTAGGCAGGATTAGGATAAAAGGCATGTGTGTTGAAGTGCTTACATCAGACCACCGCAAGTTCATACTTACGCCGTGCGTATTTATTGCTTAATTATTAGAAACAAAAAGGCTTTAACCTGGGCTACAGGAGGTCAGAATGTGGTGCCTATATATACTCGGTGACTATATGGTAGGTGTGTACTGCGTGTGGCAAGCTGTGGTGAGTGCGAGTGTTGTGATATTACGTGAACGTTGTGATAATGTTTGTGTACTGTAATCATTGTTGTGCGTATAAAATGTAATGTAATTAAAGTTACGCTTGCGCATGGTACGGCTGCTGACGTAATTTTTTTTCTCGGTCGATGCAAAAAATTTACTCCCATACTGACCTGAAAAAGTTCCCCTATGGATGTAAATAAAAACCCCCCTGACACCATGCGAAAACCCCCTTCTGATGGGGAGTAAATTTTTTACTCCCAGAGACGGGTTTTTTAAACTCCCATCTGGGTGTGCGCTAGAGGACAAGGTCATTTACTCCCATTTCGGCTTATTTCTGTTTACAGTGTAATCAAATGGTGGTTTTGGGACGTTAAACCGCACAAAACAATCAATAGGGTTTTTTCTCGCGTTTTCGTGACACCGATTGTGCGCTGGTATATCGCTTTGTTTCTTTTTTGTTATTTTCTATTGTCCATTCGGTTCTTCGTCACTTTATGTCAACGTTTGGCCTCATTCATCACGATTTCTTGTCTTTCGTTAGCCATTTTTCTATATTTTTGACAGCGTGTTCGTTGCAGACCGGTGGCTGATAGACAAATGTCTTACATGATAAAGACTGGAGCTAAAGGAGGTCACGGGTTGTTTCCTGAGCGGACGATCCATGGAGTGCCGCCGCATCTAAATTACAAAATGTTTCCTACCTTTGGCCCCCTTTGCACCGATATGGCCACTCACTATAGCCAGGTACGCCGGCTGCGGTTCAAGCATCACCGATACGACGCATCGGCGCAGGAGTGGGGCGATCCGCCTTCGTGTACAAAACCAGATTAGATTCTGGCCGCAATAGCGGGCTTGTGCAAAATGGCGATAAACGCTTTTTATGTTACTCAAATATGCTGTACATCTTTTCCATTTAGGGGCGAAGCTTTTTAGGCTTTCACGATGCCCGTTGTCGCCGTCGTCGAAGCTCCCCGTCAGACCACAACACAGGTGTTACATATACCGTACATATAGAGCGTTCATAGCGCGCACATAGTTTAAACATAGACCGTACTCTGTCCGTGCATCCATCCATCCATCCATCCATCCATCCATCCATCCATCCATCCATCCATCCATCCATCCATCCATCCATCCATCCATCCGTCCATCCATCCATCCATCCATCCATCCATCCATCCATCCATCCATCCGTCCGTCCATACATCCGTCCGTCCATGCGTTTGTCCATCCGTCCGTGCGTGCGTGCGTCCTTCCGTTCATCCGACCGTCCGTGCATCAGTCCGTCCGTCTATGCGTGCGTGCGTCCTTGTATACTAGTCGGTGACTCCAACGTCGACATTGTGGACTTCAGGACATCTGGCTTCGCTCTGTCATCCGCATTCAATTCGTGGATCTGCAGCGATTCTTCTTTTTGCGTGATATGTCGCTTATTGCTATTCTTTGTTCCTTCAGTGACTGATATTTCAATCATATATATATATATATATTAAATTCACATATAAACCCAATAAAGTGGCTGGGGGAATGTCTGTCGTGGTAGCTCAAGTGGTAGAGCATCGAACGCGTCATTCGAAGGTTGCAGGTTTGAATCCTGCCCACGGCAAGTTATCTTTTCACCCACTTTTCTTCTTTGTTACATTACAATCCGGTCTAATATCTTCCCCTATACTTTCCTTGGCATTATTGTCTGATAGATCTCAGTAATATTGTGTTAAACACGGAAAAACGAGCCTTTAAGTATACACTTCTTTCGTATATATATATATATATATATATATATATATATATATATATATATATATATATATATATATATATATATATATATATATATATATATATATATATATGAAAGTAGATGCGCTCTCACATAACAACTGTTTATTGTGCCGACGTTTCGACAGGAACCCTGTCTTTTTCAAGGCATAATACTATTTACACATATTCCGTGCCTTTTTATATCCTGTCGAGACAGGAGGGGAGGGGTCAAATGAGAAAGAGAGAGAAAAAAAAAGAAGGAAGAAACAGCGAAACGGGAGGACAAACAATAAATAAAATATAGAAAATCTAGGAGAAGAAGCAAGATCGACATGGCGTAATTAGAAAGGGGCAGCGTTTCAACAGAGTAGGGCAGAGGTAGATGAGGAGTGTCATCATTGTCAACAATACCTCCCCCGCACCCACACTTCCCCAAGTGGGCAGAGAGCCGCCGTTTTTGTATTTCACCTTTCCGTGTAGTCCGCTGGCGGCTCGTTCCTCTTTGAAGTGTATGACAAGTTAATGGGGAGGGCTTAAGCGCTTTAAGTGCATGCTGGTGGCATCGGGAGTAGCGAAAAAGCCGGTGAATGAGGCACTGCCATCGATATTCGTTATATGCATTGGTTCCTTGTCAGTGAAGGAACAGAATGTGCGTTAAAGGATTATCGAAGGAAAAAAAAAAGAAGAAGAACAGGGGGGGGGGGGGGAGAGACTGTACCACTCCGGGACAGTCACCACACAGTTGAGGCGCACTGGCAAGATATGCGCGCATGTAGGAAAAAGTTAACGAAACCACCTAGCTGTCAGCTCCTTGTCAGTGAAGGAAAAGAATGTGCGTTGAAGCTTGACGAAGAAAAAAAAAAGGGGGGGGGGGGGACCGTACGACCTCCGGGACCACTTATCTGTGCGTTCCGGCTGTGCTTGATGAGGCAAATCGTTTCTTTGTTGTCAGATGCATAGGCCAAAAGCCTCGTTAGCGGGTAATATTATTGTCGTAATGAAACCGGACTGATTAGAGAGAAGCGTTTGCGTCTTTTAGTTGTCGTAACGCAGACAGAGTGCCTGGGTGTTCATTTATTCCGTATTTTATCGTGTTAAATTTGTAGATAAAATAAGATTCCCGTTGTTCCCGTTCTCTGATTGTTCGAAATTTGTTTTCTAGTAGTGTAACCCTGATGTCATCAAAGCTGTGGTCTTTTAATGTGCAGTGTTTTGAAAGTGGAAGGCCTGGCAGAGATCGTACATGTGCCCGATGGTTGTTGAATCTAATTCTAAATGGAGTGTCTGTCTGGCCCACGTATTGCTTGTTACATACCCCACATTCCAGGAGGTATATGACGTTGTCGGAGTCACAGTCTAGTGCACCTCTTATCCTGTGCTTAAAATCCGAGTGGGTGCTTTTCGCCACTGTCGTTGTCTGCATGTGTTTGCATACCCTGCATCTGCTTTTTCCGCAAGGGTGACACCCAATTTGAGATTTCACACCTATCTTTGAATTTATTAAATGATCCTTTATATTTTTCGGCCTTCTGTATACAACACAAGGAGGAGAAGTGAAAATTTTGGATAGTCGCACGCTCTGTTCCAATATGTTGAAGTGTTTTCTTAGGACCTTGTTTATGTTCGGTGGGTTGCTCGTGAAAGTTAATAGCAAGTTTTTGTTGCGGTGTTGGTCGGCGTTTCTCTGGTGGTTGAGAAGAATCTGGCGGTCCAGATTTTCAGCTTTTTTGATGGCGTCATCGATGATAGCTGGCGGGTATTCTTGATTAAGGAGTACTTCGCGCATATGTGTGCTGTTTTTGTGGAAGTCCTCGGTGCGGGAGCAAATTCGTCGAAATCTGTGTGCTTGGGAATAGGGAATGCTGGTCTTGCAATGTCGCGGGTGGCAGCTTTTGAAGTGCAGGTATTGTTGCCTGTCTGTAGGTTTTCTGTATACGTTAGTTACCAACGCACCATCGTCAACTCGAATGAGTACATCAAGAAAGTTTATTTCAGTGTTAGAGTAGGTGTGTGTAAAATAAATGCTGGGGTGTACCTGGTTGAAAGCCTGTATGAATTTGAGGAGCTCGTTTTCCGAATGTGTCCAAATTATGAATATATCATCTAGGTACCGTTTATAGAGTAATGGTTTGATATTACAAGATGAAAGAAAATTGGACTCTATGTGGTGCATGAATATGTTAGCGTAGTTTGGGGCCATTCTTGTACCCATTGCCGTACCGCTGATTTGAAGATAGTACTGGTTGTTAAATTCAAAGCTGTTCAAATCGAGTACAAGTCTTGTGAAGATTTCAATTACTTTTTTGCTTGGATAAGCGACAGGGTTGTGTGTGCCATACGATTCAACAAGTGCCCTTACACCATCGTCATGTGGGATATTTGTGTAGAGTGAGCTAACATCCAATGTTACGAGAAATGCACCGTCTGGAATTTTCACGTCTGCTATTTCCCGAAGAAAGTGGTTTGTGTCACGCAAGAAGGACTCATGTGTGGGTGGTATGTCTTTGATTAAAGAATCAATATAACTGGAAATGGGTTCCGTTAACGTTCCCGTGCCTGATATAATGGGTCTGCCAGGGTTATTTTCTTTATGAATCTTCGGCAGCATGTAAAAACGACCAGGCGCCGAATGTACCGTGATAAGTGCCTTTTTAAGCTTTGAATTAATGGCGCCTTCACGTGTGAGATTCTCTAGGGTTGTTACAATGATTTTTTTGTGTTCCGTGGTAGGGTCAAAGTCGAGGTGTTTGTAGAATTGTTTGTTATTTAGTTGTCGCTTGCCTTCCTCAATGTAGTCCGATCTATTCAGAACAACAATCGCGCCTCCTTTGTCTGCTGGTTTGATGACGAGATCTTCGCAGTTGCTCAACGTGAGTAGTGCCTCTTTTTCTCTTTTTGATATGTTATTCATGCTTGGTTTGTGCACTTTGTACGCATGTATAACATCTTTTTGGACCGCGTCTATATAGAGATCCAGATGTCGATCTCTGTTGGCGTCTGGGGTCCATTGCCGTCCGATTACCCCACGAAAAAGTGTGTTATCTTTTTCGGGTTTATCAAAGAAATATTCCTCCAATCGTAAATTTCGTGCGAAGTTGTCTAGGTCTTTTAGGAGCGTGAATTCATCATACCTTCCGTTGCCAGGGCAGAATGTAAGTCCGCGTGATAGTATACTCAATTCTTCTTTGCTGAGTTCTTTGTCGGAAAGGTTAATAACGTTTGGCTCTTTGGGGTGTGGTGGCAAATTTTTTTGAACGTGAGATGATTTGGTATTTTTTCTGTAAGCAGCAGTGGGTATAGCTTGTGACACATTGTCCCGCGCAAATTTCTTCCTCTTAAGTTTTTCAATTTCCTCCGTTTTTTTGTGCTCAAATACGTCTAGTTCTTTAGTTTCCCACTCCGAAAGAGAAAAGTTATTTCTTAAATACCGCTCCTCGTCTGTCAGTGCGTTTAGAGTCTTTCTACAGTGTTCGATGGTGACCTTCGTTAGCTCCTGTGTGGCGTGATCGAGAATTTCGTTCCACCGTTTCATTTCCCCTTCGGCAAAGTTATGCATCGATGGTGTTAGCGACAAGCGCAGCCCCTTCGGAGCCGTACCCGCCAGTACATATTGCTCGAGGCTTTGCACGTGGAATTCGTGCCGTATTCTTTTGTCAACCACTTTTCTAAGTTTAAGAAAATTTGGACCCGTTCTATGGCCTAGTTCATCTGAAACGGACGGAGTTTGCCCACTCGCACAGCCAGTATGTCACTTTGCACAGACGCGGCGAATAGGGCCGCAAGGTGCCCGGAGGTCGTACCTGGTTTGGGTTGGAGCTCCATCCCGTTGTGCCTCCCGTGACGAGCTGGCCTGTAGACGCCTGCTGTTGGCTGCTGGTGGTTGCTGCTTGTTCGTTGATAATGTTGGCTGCTGATTTTTCCTTGCGGGTGGTTTATTCTGGCCGCTCGTTGCTGTTGATTTTGGTACAGCTGGCCGTTGTTGTTGGCCCGGATTACCCTTCGTCACCGTTTCCGGGGTGTGTGTTGTAGGCGTCGACGACCGCCGTGGCAAGCGTGACGGCAGTTGTGCACTCGGTGAGGGGGGTCTCGACGGGGTATGCTGGCCTGGAGAACGGGCAGCAACTGTTTCTGGGGCTGCTGGGTTCATATTCTTCTCTTTGCCGCCTCGACAGGTGGCATCGGAAGAGTCACGCCGCAGTGCTTGGGAGTAGGATGGCGTCTCCCGAAGCTCGTACGCCCCCACCTCTGGTTGTGGCGCGTGTTCCAGCCAGTTGTTGATGTAAGGCCGCCGTAGGTCGAGGAGCAGGTTGTAGATGTTCCAGGCCAGGAGAGACACTCCAGCGAAGCTCGGGTGCAGACCATCGGCCGCGAGTACGGTCCACGGCGGGAGCGCGTCGATGCGATGGTTCACATAGAAGACGCCCTCTCTCTCATGGCACAAACTCAGCAGTCGCAAGTTAAACTCCCGAGCCTCGAAGTTGAACCGCCTCACCGCACGCCAGTTGTGTCGGCGGAGTCGTTGGTTGGGGGCTCGTGGGAGCACTAGTGTGGCAAACACCATAGGAATATCTGGTCTCTCATGCCGGATGCGGTCAAGGAGGGCGACGTAACGGTTGAATGCTGTAGGGGCATCCGTATTGGCCAGGTCGTTAGTTCCAATGTGCAGAATAAGGTTCGAGGTACCTTTAGGGACGAAGTCCAATAGCTCTCCGATGTCGCCAATGCATGCGCCAGGCTGGCAGATGAAGGCAGGTGAATGGGGGCTGGCCGGATCGAAGTGTTGATGCAGGTACTTTAGTTGTGAGTCACCGACTATTGCCGTCGAGGCTCCGTGGATCGGAAACCTCCATGTAAGTTGCTTGCGAAAGGCGCGGGCAGCAGCCATTTGTGGTAAGGCTTATATGCAGAAGAATAACTTCGGTTGCCGCAAGGTTATAAATATGAAAGTAGATGCGCTCTCACATAAAACGTCGGCACAATAAACAGTTGTTATGTGAGAGCGCATCTACTTTCATATTTATAACCTTGCGGCAACCGAAGTTATTCTTCTATATATATATATATATATATATATATATATATATATATATATATATATATATATATATATATATTGTAACTAAAGAAAGGGGAACCAGACAGAGCGAGCGCTTACTTTAATGCATTTATGTAGCCGGAATTTTTCTCCGATGGAGGAAAGAGGGGGCACTATGAAGGTCCTGACTATTTTAGCAAAACACCTATTTTCGTGCTTTATTTTCGTTAAAACACCTCTTTCCATCATATATTTCAAAGAGGGGTGTGGGCGGGCTATATACCCCCTTGCTACGGGCTTACGTCAAGCTAAAGTTTATTTTTAGGAATAAGCCAAGTTTTACCGTACAACTAAACTTGAAAAAGAATGCTATATCTTCTCAAGGATGAAATGTGCAACTAAAACGAAACAACCTTGGCGCACTACTTAGGTTAAAAAACGGCGCTGAAAAGATTTCATGTGTGGTGGGCATGTTGCAGCCGTTACGCGACTTCTCAGCGTGGACAACCTAGATGTGTCACATCACCAGGTTAATATAAGGCTGACTGACACAAGCATTTCTGTGGATATAAAAGGCTTCAACGATTTCCCTCGTTACTTCGTCACGGTGCCGGAAAAAAACAGGGGCTTTGTTTAGATCGGGTTCGCGCCCGCATTGTCACCCGTTTGCATGCACCCGCCTTTTCGCAATCCCCATCATGGAGCGCTCGCCTTTCGCTTAGTTGCCGACCTGTATAGGTCGCAATCTTTCCACTCACAGTATAGTCAATGATATTTCAGTAACGCGTCCAACCCCGCTTTAGCTTTATGTGTAGTATGCTTGTTTATATACGCGTTCCATTTAACCCGTCGAGAAAGCGCGTGTGCTTGCAGGTCTTCGCTGCGGCTAGCGCGGGGCTTCAACCCCTGCCGGGCTCGCAGCACCGACGTCTCGGTTTCTCGGAAAACGTGCCCCGAATATCGCTCCGTGGTTCACGACCCGACGGCCTGGCTGTTCGCGGCTGTGATCATTGACCCAAGCTTGGCGCGAAGAGCAGTGCCGTCAGAAAGGAAAAAAAAAAAACAGAAAATGCTATAACAAATCACTAAAAGCACCGTACTGAGTACTGTATTCGCGCCACGCACGGGCACATGAACAGTACAAGAGTCTGGATTAGGTTTATGCGCCGTCATGCTAAAGGTCAAGAGCACAAGGGGCTCCTTTATATATATATTCGCATGCACACCTGGTGGCGAAGATTTTGTTGAGATGTTTACGCGTTGTCTATACATTTGGCGTATATATAGTGTTGCCAGTTATTCGTATATTTTAATGTACGGTAACCAAGGAGTTGGACATGTACACGTTGTTATCTGTAACTTTACCCATGTGAACTTTACCCATGTGATATAACCACATGTTAGATCCTTACGAATCTGTTTCCGTCTACATCGCGGATTGCGGTATGCTTAAAACAAACACGTTTGAAGGCGTTATCGGCGAACCAAGCCTTAGATGTTGTGAAGGGTACGAGGTTGATGGAATCCTACCGCTGCCACCATGCAGTTGTTATGGGTTCGAGGTTGATGATAGGTACGGCGGGTTCTCTTTAGGGTAGCTGGCTCCCCGTCGTCGTCCGCATAGCCGATCTTCGCCAGTGAGGGGACGTGTTCTGAAGGCTGAACGAAAAGTTTATTTATATGATGATAAAGATGGAACTGTACAGTTATTCAGCAGAGCTTCAGCTATGTACATACATTCAGCTCAGATTCAGCTATGATTTAGCATAGATTCAGCTTATTTACAAAATGCTTTGGTTTTAATTGCTTGTTGATTCCTTACACGGCAGTCCGAAGAAGGTGGTGACTATTGCCACGAATCAGGTGTCGGGAAGTTGCAGTGGTCCACCCACCAGAAAGGGGACAGAAATTGGGCCACTCGTGAGAAGAAGGACGTGGGTGAGAATGTTCAATAGTTTTCACGAGCGCGCCACACAATGACGCATCCGGCCCACGCCTTGAAGGCATCGCTGGGCGAAGAGGTAGAGTCCGATGGAGATGGAAAGTTGAGGTCATCCTGGGAGATGACTGCTGACACGAACGTCTACAGCGGTCCATGGCTGCTTTCAGCTACAGAGTTCCAGAACCCTCTCGAACACGGCAGTCCGAGTGCTTGATTCCTGAAAACGACTGCTGCGACGCCTTCCCACGCTTAAGGACTGACTGTACTTTTGTGACGACCTCGCGTAGGCGCCAATACCAGAGTCGAGAGGTTGACTTCATGGGAACTGCAACTGTGCTGCCGTCTCACGTTGTTCAACCGGGCTCAACAAACGGGTTGTTCGCAAAGCTTCATCGGTCGAGTTCCTCGTAACCCGGCCACAGCGAACTGCGTGGCCCACAATGGCGCCCGTCTTTACAGTAGCTGCCCTCGGTACACTTCTTATTACTTCGCACGTTTGTGACCTCCCTGTGGGAGTGCTCTATGCCTCGGACGCCCGCAGGAACTGCTTTGTAGACGTTTTCTGGTCCCTCAACAGCCTTCTTTATTGAGGTACGAATGATTGGAACATGGACGCACGCATGCACGCACACACAAACACACACACGTAGACTCACCGCGGGAGGATGTATGTATGTATGTACGTGCGTGCGTGCGTGCGTGTGTGTGTGTGTGTGTGTGTGTGTGTGTGTGTGTGTGTGTGTGAGTGAGAGAGAGAGAGAAAGTGACATCTGATAAAGACGAAACAGTTCTGCGATGCACTGCAAAACGCTCGCCTGCTTATTACCTAAAGTGTTAGTCCCGGGTTCGATCCCCAGATCAGGACGAATATCTCGTCATCTGAGAAGCTTTTCATTCTAAAAAAAACCGTGTGGACTTATTTGTAGCTTTGTGCTACAAACGGACGGTTGCCGATTTTCTCTTTCATAGCCCGTCCTCCACTTTGTGGAATTCCGCATAACTCATTTGCCATCAACGTTTTCTCTCTCGAAGACGGTTGGCTTTCACCAATCAGAGTTGTTCCAACATACTTCCTTCGTGTTTATTTCCTGCACGTTAATTATATACCTACTCCTGGCATGGTCGATTCAGGGATACGCGACGCGGTCCAGGTTGCCATGCCAAATCACTGCGCACCGCTTCATGAACTCGTCCTTTTTTCTTCTATATTCTTCTTGAAGCTGTACTGACTGCGATTTTTCGCTTATGCTGTGTTCGCAGGTACAAACCATGGTAGCCTGTCGGAGCCGACTGTTCATCTGACACCAGCTGCGCCGATCACCCTCCGCCGGCTGAACATACAGTAAGGGCGGCAATCTTGAGCTGGTGAGTGTACCGGAAATTACTTAAGGCGGCACCCGTGTTTGCCGTCCGTCGAGTCTCGATCGGCTGAACGGGACCTATCGGCTGCGTGAGATGTTGAAGTCGGAATGATGTATCCTTCATTTACAGAACCTCTAGACTCTTCGGGGCGTGTTTGTTGTATTGAATGACATCTAATCTTTATTGGCTCAAGGTGTGGTCGAACAGTACCGCATGTAGCGCTCGTGCCACCGAGTACAAGTGAAGGGACCGGTGTACTTTCTTGTCTGTTCCCTGTTGGAAGCGATGTCTTCAGTTTCGATTGGGTGTAAATTGAAAAGGCGAGGCGTGTCTGCGTATAACGTCAATGGCTTTTATCAGAATGAAGCGTAAGCCTTGCCCCCTCATGGCATTAAGGGCGATTAGACAGATCGCACACCACTGCCATCTGTTGTTTAATATTTTGACAAAGGAACCTTGTCGGGTTCTCGTGTTTGAAAGGTCAAGCTTAATAAGTGTTAATTACTGTACTTCCTCGCATATATAATCCGTCCTTGCATATAACCTTTACATCTAGAATTGGGCACTCCCGTGTGACAAGCAATCAAAGCAGTAAAAGAAAGCTCGTTATCTCCTCTCACCTGCAAAGTATACCAGGACCAGCACCGCATCCCGAGACAGCGAGCAGCGTTTTCTTCAATAAAGGTGACGACTGTAATTGGTGCGCGTCACGAATTCCTTCTGGTATAGCAATTCTGCATAGTGAGATGATGGTGTGTCCTATTAATGCGATCACCGTTAACTATATGTAATAATAATGAGCATAGAAAGAACCTTGGAAACGGTTATACTATGTGTACGTGCTTTTAATGTTCAAAGTTTCACCAATGGCGCCCCCTACAATATATACGTCATCTTTAGCCTGGCGTACAATTATTGACACGCTTGAATCTGCGTTGCCGTGGGCGTGCCTTTACATGCCCCCCCCCCCCCCTTCCCCACAAAGTGGAGTGACATTTGTATTCAAGTAGAACATTTGTATCAATGTTTTTGAAAAGTAGCTGCATGGTGTTTGAATCTCTAACGTCTTTTGGTGGAAAACGTAAGCGAAGGGGTAGGAGTCTATTGGAGATAGCGGTGTTGCTGTATTCGTGAGATCTTTAGTTGCGTATGTTTTATAAGCAGCTCAAGAGATCCTTGAATTGAGCTTTAAAAAAAAAAGTCAGAATGGTTATAGGAGCACACAGTTTGTAATTGCCTGCTCAATTTCTTCAGCAGCATCACCGACTGAAGTATAACGCCATCGTCATTTTTTAAAGAAGAGGAGGGTGAACTGAGCTGACGTCATCAGGTTTATCAGGGATGAAGTCACTGGGAGTCATGACTGTCTCGACCAATCAGAGGTGGCGCAGCAAGGCTTCGCGGCGTGCCCGGTGACATACGTGAAAAGAAAGAAAAAAATGGGGTGTCGACAATTAGAGAGCTAACATTGACCTGACTACAAAGAGTGCATGCGAGCCCAGGAAATGTTTTCGTGGAATGTGCTCAGGATTTTGACTTCCCAGAAAAAGCCTGTGAGTACGCCGTCCACTGAAATAAAGGTAGAGGGGGGTGGGGGGGGGGGAAGAAAAATCTATAGTGTAGACATCGAAACCTTACTGTTTCTGAAAAGTTTTTTTGGAGATAAAATGTTAGAGCATTAAATCCGGGCTGCCGCGGGACGGCACACTATCGAAAATAGAGCTCGCTCCAGCGGCTTTTGAGGCTGGCCAAGACGTGCCTCGCTGCCGAGCAGCTGAATGATTATCGAAAAAAAATGGGGATAAAAAAAGGCTTTGTGGCTTGAGGTGAACGGAACTGGACGGGCAGAAGAATTCCCGATACGAGGCAAACGGTGCCGCGAGTCTTTTCGCGCCGAGTCTCTAAGCTCCGAGCGCGTCGATATTTGCCAGCGTTTACTATATAGTATGAGCGTCTCGTGAAGATCGGCACTTTATTCGTCTTCTTGCTCCTTTCGCGAAAGCGTTCAAATCGTCTCTGCAGTATATATAGACGTGTAGCGGTGCGCAGTGGCAGTACAAAACGGCCTTCGCTCCGGCGTCTGACCACGCTTGATGTAATAACACAGAGTGGTGAAACTGTGGGCCCAGTTTTTACTGCGCCCAATAAATACTTGAATAGCTAGAAGCAGTTTCGCTGGGAGGCATTGCTGCTGTATGGCGAGCAGACAAGTTTAGTATCGAACTAAACGTGCTTGTGGTAAGTTTGGTGAGCAGCGTATATGATCTGCTTCAGAAAGATTAAGTACTCTTTTCTTCTTTTTTGTTGACTGTGAGGAGATGGTGGCTTTCAGACGAGGCGCCGAAAACTTGAAAGCTCTTGAAGGGATCGAACATACAACTCAACTTCCTCACAGTAAAACATCAATGCAGTTACCGCAGTTACCGGCTGCAGGTCTAGCGGGCCTCGGAGAGCGCTTCGTTTAATGCGAGTCTGTAGTCTTGGTCACTTTTTTTTTTCTCTTAGTCGTCACATAAGCGTTCGTGCGTTCCATGCTGTCTAAAGAGTTGAATTATGTCTGCGATAACGGCTACGTGCGTTAGTTTAGATTTTCCAATAGCTAGCTGACACTTTACTCGTATAATACAATAAATCTTCATATGAACGAACTTCCAGCAGAAAATTTGTTAATTTAAACGTTCGCTGAACTGAAATAGCTGTGTTGAAGCTTGTTAACAGGAGCGAAAGAAGGCAGCATGTGTTAAAATCGAATTTGAACGTTTTTATTTGAAGTGCTGCTTATTTGAATGCGAATTTCTGCTTATCTAGCATGTTTGAAACATGCAGTAATCTTTTATAGAACTTGAGCGCATTTAGGACTGCTGTGGTGAGAAGTGAGTGACTGTGTCCAAGCTCTCATAAACACTCTCTAACACAAACAAAACTGTGCTGGGCAGCGAAGGACTTTAACAAGCACATCTGCAGTGCTTCTTTAGCTGAAATTCTTGGTGCTTACTCTACAAGTGTTATGTCTTTCACTTCCTCTTCTTCCTTAAGATAGGACGCTGGCTACAATCTCTTCTATAGACAGAGTGGCGCACATGTCTTACTGCGATAGTCACAGATGATAGTCATAAAGACGCAAAGTGCTGTCTGTTCCAGTCTTTAATTGTCTGTACGCCAAACAAAATGTCCTTTAGCACTGCCGTTTGAAAGAACGCATTTCCCACATCTTATATTGGGATCACCTTTAAAAGTTATTTGGTATCAGAATTCGAGAAACATCATAATGCTCATCTCCAGAATGTCTACAATCCCGACTATGGAATTCAAGAGATATTGTGTCACGGTTGTGTTTGAACGCATGGTGACCGCATGGACTGGCTCACAAAAACAACTTGAGACTATTCCCGTCTGCACAGCTTACCTGAATGGAGTGTTACGAACCCTCCACTGTCTTCCTCCGCTAGGTTCCTGGGCATTCAGGTATTAACGGCAATGAGCTAGCTCATCAGCTTGCCCGCGGTATATTGCACCGGGCACCGTTCATTCCCTGGCCCACACCTTCGGAAGACAGTGACAACTCCGCGAATAACGATGGGCAGATCTCCTTGCGTCACACTATCAAGGAGGTATATCTCCAGCTCTGGCTCGACAAGCGTCTTTACCCTCCCCCTCATCCATCACTCACTGCGCTCGAGGCTCGAACTCTACGGCACATCCAAATGAACTGCTTGATAACCCCCTCTCGCCTTTTCCTTTATAAATATAGGTCTAACCTCTGCTGTCCTAATTGCCCCTCCCCACATGCCGACCTGTCACACTGCCTGTTTTACTGCCCAACTGCTCAGCAATCTAGCTATTACCCTCCCCCATCCCTTTCCACCACCTCCTGGCTCGACTGGATCGGCGCCGAAGGGGAAGAAGAACAGCGTCGACTGGTCGCACAGGCGGTCGAAATGCTCGGCCTGTAAATTGTGGCTAAATAAAAGCCTATTGCTACTACTACTACGAAGTGCAATTAAGGAATGTGAACAGCATTAAGAAGATTCGCAGACACCTTATTTCTTGTGAAGCCGTGGGCCGTTATAGGGTTACCTCTCCCTCAAGCATCGTATTTGAGACCCCTGATTTTATAGAGGCTCACGGATTTACTGGCATGTGCGCGGGCACAGTGGCCATAGAGCGTCGTTCTAAATGCGAGAATCGGTTATAGATGCGAAGCATGACATGAGTGAGCTTGATCCGGTGGCGTCCGCGCTCCACTGCGCATGCGTGTCCCCTCCCCTCTCTCCTCTCCTACGCTTCCCTTTCTCTCCTCTAGGTATTTCTTCCCGCGGCGTTTACACCCTCATCGCGCATGCGCGTCTCATCTTTCTTCCAGAGGTGGAACAGCTGCGCCATTTACGCCATTACCTGTCAAACTTGCTTACCTGCGCCAACCTGCGCCGAACCACCCCTGCAGCGCCGCAGCACCAGAATTTAGCCGCAAAGTATGCAAGCCGTCAAGCGCCGTGCCCGGAAACATGGCTGAAACATTGTTTGTTTGGTTTCATTGAAACTGTGATAGTTTCGGTTTCGTAACGGCTGTGTTCGCTCCAGGAGCAGCTGTGAACGTTGACCCTAAGTGCGTTGTTGCGATTGTTATGCGCGTGCAATCACGGCAGGTATCAGCACGAACAGCTCGTGAACCCTTCCACTTGCTGCGCTCTCAATGCGAAAAGACAGCGAGATGAGCATCTCTCCCAGGCACGGCTGTATTCTCTTACTCGATATCGGATCTAAAAGAGTCGGCTGTCAGCCTTGCAGCTATCGCATTCATTGCTTAGCCATTCTGGTGAAACTGTTTCTTATAACATGATGGCAGCGTTCGGAAAAGATATAAATGATGTCAATAACGGTGCTCAAAAGAATAAGGGTGGTGTCCGGTTCCCGGAACAGCCTAGCAAAGCCAGGTGCACATGCCCCATAAAGCGTATGTTCGTATTATCGTACATTTGACCGCTGTGCTTCGCGCTTATGGACTCCGTGGTTAACGCTTGCGCGTTCAGGTAAAAAAAAAAGGGGGGGGGGGGGGGGGGTGGCTGTACATAACTAAAAAAAGTCACAGTTGCACAGCAGTGGTGAAGCAATGAATGATATAGCAGCGAATTGGGATGTTATAAGAAGTGAGGCTGGCAGCTAAATTTTGGATCCGATCCCACGTTAGTGTAAAAAACGCTGGTGTACGAAAATATGGCCGCTTCAAGGAGAGCGACACTTTTCGCCCAGTCTCTTCGCGATGAGAGTGGTGTACGAGAATATGGCCGCTTCAAGGAGAGCGACACTTTTCGCACAGTCTCTTCGCGATGAGAGTGGTGTACGAGAATATGGCCGCTTCAAGGAGATCGACACTTTTCGCACAGTCTCTTCGCGATGAGAGTGCAGCACGTAGAAGTGTAGGCAAGTCGCCCGCTGATGGCTGCCGAGCAATCGTGCGCGCCAGTGATCGCGACCACGCCCTTAGAAGCAAAGTTCACAATTGTTGTTTGAGTGATACTTGGCACCCTTTCCTCTTCTTTTTAGTTTTTTTTCATGGTCTTCCAAGAAAGGGTGGAGTGCTTTCTCTTCGATGTTATCGCATACTCGCCCTCCGAGCAGCGGAGGTGGGCTGGATTGTTTGATTTTGGCTTCAACCGCGTTCGTCGCTCCCGCTCGTGCGCGCTTAGGCACGCATAGAACATACGCCCAATGCGCGGGGGTACTTTGTCAATTTGCAATTTATACGGGACATGACGGCAATGGCAAACCTTGTTGGGCGTGTCCATGTAATTTTTATTGCAATAAGGAATCTAAGGCACAATTTAGCTGAGTGTTCTAGAAATGCAGCATTGAAGAAATGTTGCTTGACAAGTGCTTTGAACGGGGCTAAATCTAATCTGAATATTCATGCTGCTCTAAACTTGCTCGAAAAGACCCTTCTGGCTGCTCCTAGCCTGCTCCAAAACGTCTTTTTTGCTGTTCCAAGCCTACTTTGAGAAAAAAGCACTTTTGCCTGCTTCCAGGACTGCTCCCGAACCCACGTATACCCTGCATGTTCCACCCCTGTAATCTCTTCTTCTGCTCTTCTCCACTCTCGCCTCGCAACGCCGACATCCAATGTATACTGCCGGTGGAAGATTTCTCCTGTGGGTTGTTGAACAATAAGAATTCGTAGCGTGCTCGTTAACTAAAAGCGGACTGCGAGTCTCTAGTCCAATCGGAGGCTTCTGTCTCCCATTGCCTATTACCAGTGATTGGTATGTTCCAGTAGGAAACACCGGTCCATCACTGCATTCTTTGCGCCTCCTTAGGTTTCTCTTTTGCGCAACGCCGCGATGACCGCCAGCCTCAACGCCGCCGCCAATGCATAAGCGTTAGCGCCCTCTGTTTCGCATCTACATATGGTTCTAATTAGAGGGAGATGGTGTGATGTTTTCTGTGTTTTTTTTCCTTCTCATTTTTATTATGTACCTTCCGTCCACCCGGCTGACCGGTACCCTTGATAAGTTCATAACGTTGTCTGAGGTACCACTCTGACCATGGCCGAATCGTAAATAAGGAATATTACGATATCAATGGAATTTCACGTAACTCGCACCTGCACCCTCGCCGTGGACTGTGAAACGAATATTTTCTCATTTTTGTATGTCGTGACGGGAAGTTAACGAGGTCGTGAACCGTCGAACGCACTGACCGAACATGTTTCATATGCGTGTGCGCCTACAGTAGCACTGTTCGTTTACCGTTTCGAAATAAAGAAACGGCAAGGTTAACAGCCCGACATGGTGTTACTGAAACGCATTCGTGAAATATATAGTTGATATATAGGTTTCCATTGAAACCCGGTGTATCAGCTTCGATAACGAGCCGGTGTGCTGCTCGTTCACGGCTGGAGCTGCTCCAACAATATCTTGAACGAGGTTGCGGACACCAGTGACGTCAGCGCGTCGTGAACAATACTGAACAGCAGTAATGGGAATGCACGTATTTATACAACGCTCGCCATATATAGTATATGCACATGCCGTGTGGTATCGAAAATAGTCCGCACTCAGGTCGTCGCGATGCCTAGATATAAGATCGAACGCACGCCGCATGCCCCCCACCCCCTCCCCGCTCTCTCTCTCTCTCTCTCTCTCTCTCTCTCTCTCTCTCTCTCTCCTATATTTCGATTTCAGGGGAAAATCGGTTTCAATGGGAAATATAAAGTGAAAGAGAAATGGTAAAAAAAAAAGCTTGATATGCTCCCGTGACCAAATGAAGTGGAAGGAGGTGAACTAAACTGAAAAAAAGGCAGTACGCATTCAGACGGAGATAAATAGTATAATGGTCGAGTGGTAGCTCTGTTCTGTTCACGCCGGGCCACTTTCGATAACAGAAACTGGGCGCCGGGCACCACAATGCGTTGCTGGCATCTAACTGGGAATGCGGGGACCGCCTGGGGCTTTATTTTATGGCACGCTTTTGCTGTTTCTGGAGTGAAGTAGTCTTTGATATATATATATATATATATATATATATATATATATATATATATATATGCGTGTGTGTGTGTGGCGCGCGAGACCAAGCTTCACCGCCCACTGAAATTCTTTCCTCTCCATTCGTATGTTCTGTTTATTACTTATCAAAAGAACGATACGGCTTTTTTTTTTTTTTAAGAAAGTCTGTAAAAGCAGTGAAGAGGAATGCTATGCCACGTTGCTTTGTGGTGGCCTGCCTCCAAGACCCTTTCGTTGGTTGCTGGTGTGTTGTTTAAATGTGCTTATTCGTTGTATCTGGGCAGTGGGGCTTCAGCTCCATGAAGCTTTTTTTAAGAGTATATAGAAGAACAAGGTAGTACCCGCCAGGAACACCCGGTCCGATAAGGACTGTTAGAGAGTTCACGAAATGAAATGTGCATCCTAGTGGTAAAAAAATTTATATTAGTATAGTCAGAATCCAGAGTCACTGATAGATCAAAATACTCTAGGCGCACAAACTCGCATTCTGTAGTGCATTGTGTGCCAGCCGGCTTCGCAGGCGCAGTTACAAGTGCCCCAAGGTAGTTTCAGTGTTCGTTAGCTAAATGAGAGTTGATGATCACATGTTTACTGCTGTGTCTGTCTCCATTAATGTTATATACCGTCAAGGTACGTGAGAGCGTTGCATGTATTTTTAAGTGCATTTCTTAGTCGGGCTATGTCAGGCGTCCGTCGGGATCCATCCACTGCCCTCTCCCATAGCAACAACTGCCGGCGCGTGCGTCCCTAGCAACCGGAGCCCTCCCCCCCCCCCCCCCCATGTCATGCTTCGGCGTCGGCAGCTGTCAGCAACAGCTGCGGGCGGGCGCGCTTATCCACGCCCTTAGCAACCGGAACCTCCACCTCCTTGACTTGAACGTGACTTGCCACGGCCCCAATGTAGTGCGTTTGAAACACGTTTGTAGCGTTTGTGCTGCCAGCGTTTGTGTGGCTTTTGTGTTAAGACGCTGACATTATGTCCGTCAGGTACAGTGACAACACAAGCAGGTGCTGATGAATGTGTAAATAAATTGTTGTGGTACAATTCCTCGTCTTGTCTTTAATTTAAGCCATTACTATTACTACGCTGTGTACTCTCGGTGCAAGAAATACCTTCGCATTTCTTGCGAAGTGGAGGCATCCGCCCCCCTCCGACGTAACCGTATACGTACGAGCGTATATACTTATCGTCGAGCGCGAGATATCCTAAAAGGGGAGCAGCGGCGCTAGGAGCGACATCTTACGACGTGCTCAAACTAACCCTTGCCGGATCTCTGATTGCGTTGCGCTACCAACTTCCACTTCCGGCTGTACAGCCGTAAAGTGTAGCGTCCCTCAACTTGTTTGCTTTCATTTTTTTACGACTTGAAATAACCGTAGCAGACACGGCACCGCGGCAATACAAGTAGGTTTTTAAAGGCTCACCGTTAATTTCGCTGTAATTTCTCAGCCATATTGCCACGGCTTCTGAGTACTTCTGGCTGTTGCTGCGCTGTCTGCGCATGCACTTACCACGCGCCGGACTTGGCCCGAGACACCCACGCTTCGGTGCTTACGCCAGGAGGGACCGTAGGGTTGAGCCACCAACTGTTCTCGAGGTTCACGCTAGCGGGGCAAGAGGCGCACTTGTTTTTCCCTCCACCTCACGGAGCCACAAAGAAAGGTGCACAGAGCCTTTTGCTTTAATGGGTTCGCCTCTCCTACTGTTGTCGTCGCGGCTCACGACAGCGGGAAAGTCATCGCCGTGTATAGAAACGCACAAAAAAGTTTGGCCTTTCTGAAACGAAAGATAGCAAAAAAGAAATGTATGGGGCTATCTATCTACAGGACCAATTCTGCATACCTAAGTCGATGTTCCGAATGAACATGCCCAGCAGCGGCGGCGGCTCGTGTCTTGGCGCCTCTTCACAAGGGAGGCTACAGTGATAGTGCCACCGCTAAATTTGCTGTGGCATCGGCCTGCAGCAGCTGCTCAGGCCGGTTGTCTAGCGTGCCTGCACACGCACCAAAAAGGCAAAGTGCTTCCTGCCGCGGTATCGATTCGCGGCCCAGTGAGCAGCGCGCGCGGCGTGCGTAGTCGCCAGTGCTGTCGGTGCTAAGCCCGTCGAAGGCCGTCGACCCAATGGCACTCTTGGCCGCGTGGCGCTGGTGCAGGCTGTCCTCTTGCGCGTTGCTGCGCTGGCGTCGGACGCCTTTTGTCGACCCGCTTTTTCTTCCTTTTTTTTTTCTTCTCGGTGCCTCGACGTCTTTCTTCCGCCTCGTGGCCGACGTTCGCCGCTTCCTCTGTCGCCGACTAAACCCGTCCCCTCCAGCGCGCTTGCTTAGTTTATTCCTCCCCGCTGCGCATGGAGGAGCCCTGTCGCATTCTTTTTTTTTTAATATGCGTTGTTTGTTGCGCTGTGCTCTACTACAATGAGTTATCGTCATTACTGGACTGCACGAAGCCGAGTTGCCCGGAAGACGATTCCCCTGAAAGGAAGACAGGGCAGGGCGGCTGCAGTGCGGCGTCTTCTTTCGCCACTGGGAGGATGTCGGGGCTGCCTTCGAGCGCAAGATTTATTGG